>NW_022196911.1:28932652-28977959 GCF_008632895.1 Mastomys coucha
AAAAAAAAAAAAAAAATTGTTAGTATTTCCATACAACCAAAATCACCAAACATCATTTCCATCTGCTGTAACTGCTACTTACTCATCAACCTCAACTGGCTGGCCCTGTCTCCTTTTTATATCTGTTTATTGTCATCTTCTTTGAAGGGTTCTTTTCACCAACCTACTTCTATTTTCTTGACTTGTATATTAAATAGTTTGCTGAAAGCAAGTACATAAGAGACAAATTTGGAAGGACTTGCATGTCTGAAAAAGTACCTTGCTTCTAATAATTCCTTTGAGTTTGGAATCCTGCAGAGGTCTGAGGCTGCTAACCCACTGTGAATCCCTGCTCTTACTGAGAAGCCTGTCACCACTCTAGATTCAAACCCACGAAAAGGGACTTTTTCTTCCTCGTGCACTGCAAGCCGTTTTTTCCTGGGACATCATAAATGTGAAGCTAGTGTGCATCTTTTTTGACATACAATGCTGATACCTGGTGTACTTCTATGCATATTCCATCCTTCACCGCTGGGAACACTGCTGGGTTCTCAGTTTCCTTCTGTTTGTTTCCCCTACTCTCTCTCTCTCTCTCTCTCTCTTTCTCTCTCTCTCTCTCTTTCCCTCCCTCCCTCCCTCCCTCCCTCCCTCTTGAATAATCAATAGTCAAATCCCAACTGTGTGGCTTTACCTTCTAATTTTCTCACATGTGCTTTTTTTCTCATCTATATCTTGCTTTTTAAATTCTATTTTGTAAAGTTCTTTAACTTTCTCTCCCAAGTTATTTACTGAATTGTTAAATTCTGTGGAAGATGTTCTATTCTGGTCTCACGTGTGCTTTACCCTGTTTCTATCTCTAGGGATATTAAGCACATCCTTTTAATTTCTAGTCTTCACTTTATATATCCAACTTAAAAGTTAAACTTTCTAAGATTAATAAATTATAGATTCACATATAGTTACAAGAGCTAATCACCATACTGGTGATTTCTTGTAAAGACACTACACCACCACAGCCAGCAAGCCCAGCACAATCCTCCAGCCCCCCTGAGTCAACTTATATATGCACTCAGGTGTACATATACATTTTTAGCCTGTGATTTTTATTATGCATGTTGGTTTATGACATTATTACCCACCAAGATATAGGACACTAAATCCCTTGTTTATTAATCTTTTATTCCTAAATTGGAAATCCTTAAAAAAACAACAACTTTATGTTAACCCTTTATCTGATATCCTCAAATCTGATGTTTTTCTAAGTTTAATTTTGCAAGGAACACAGCTATAGGAGGGAGATGCCCGACCACAGAGCCAATGGCAGTCAGTTTGTCTCCAGTTGCACAAGTGAAGATCCAACCTAGAATAAAGTTCCCTTGATCCTCGTGCTCCAGCCCCTACCCCAACCCCTACCCCACATCTGCCCTGAGGCACCCTAGTGACACATTATCTTTCTGCAATGTAGGGGAGACATCTTGCTTTCTTCTGGGTGTCCCTCCTGTCACACAATGAGCCCCAGCTCTGCTCTGCTCAGGCCCTTACTCTGACTCGTTCACTTTGAAACTCTGAACAAGGCCTCTGAGTAACTGTCAGACCCTCTCCCCTACCTATGTAGGCAGCTCTAGCACTTGTCTTTTTTCCTGAAATCAAAATATAGCTGTTAGTACGATATGAACTGGACAAAGCATCTTACTACTGAGTATTAGTAGCTCTTCTGAATTAGACCACTAAGATAAAGCAGAACTACAGTACAGGCAGGTTCACTCTGCACCTTGTACGCTGACCATCTCTCACGTTAACCCTTCCTGCTCTCTTCTTACTTGCTCTCCAGGTTGTTGGAATCTGCACCGTGCAAAGATCGTCCGCAGATTCATCTGCTGAACTGCCCAGGAAGTCAAAGCTCAGGCAGCTGAGGACCAGCTTTAAGACTTGCGTTACTAGACTTTGTTGATCTTGATCCTGAAGATTTAAAGGTTTGGCCAACACCTTCAAATTTAGAAATAAAGCATTACAATAAAACATTATCACTAAAAGAATTGTAACTTCATAAATTTAAATACTTCTTTAATGTAAAATAAAAATTAGTAAAAATAAAACAAAATGGTACAAATCATTGTCCACACATTTCTCCAACAGACTACTTTTAAAGTTCAACTTGTAAAATGAGAATAAAAATATACTACATATTGCAGATTGCCTTCTAAAGTTGTAAGAGGTCAGATATAGTGACAACACACCTTTAATCCCAGCACTCAAGAAGCAGAGGCAGGCAGATCTTGAGTTCGAGGTCAGCCTGCCTGGTCTACAGAGTCAGCCAGGGCTACACAGAGAAACCCTGTTTCTAAAAACAAAAGCTATCAAACAAACAACAACAACAACAAAAGCTGAGGCTTAATTTTCTTCAAGAAAACCTGAGATAGCATCTTGTGTAAAGGAGATGAATTCAACTAGCGAAGCCGCCAGTGTTAGTAAGGCCATTGCTTCTGGAACACAATCATGACCAGCCTGTCAGCAGGCCAGTTCCCACACAGCCTGAAAGGACTTCCTGGACATTATGAATTATTTGTAGAGAGGCCTAGACTTCTCCAAGAGTAATACAAAGAGAGATGAGGTGGGTAGGTAGAAATAAATATATACAGACTAACCACAGGCAGTACCAATCAATCAGATAAGGAGTTCAAGAACATCAATGCTAGTATTTTATCTACCTTTGTAAATGATATTTTTCCACACTACAAGAATATTCTTAAAATAGTCATTTAATTAGGCCTACTACAGTGATTATCAATGTTAACATACAAGATAACAATTTTAATCTAAACAACTTAAAATCTGAAATAACCTGCAAAGTAAAATGTCTTGAGCACTCAAGGTTTGGATTTTGGTGGATTTCACATTTCAGATTTTGAAAATTTTCACCTGGTAAAGTTTATTCAAATATTCTAAAATTTAAAACACTCCGGTCTAAAACACTTCTGTTCCCAAGTATTTATAAAGAACACTTAGCCTAAAAAAGAGAACTGAACAGATAGGAAGCAAAGCTTTTTACGAGACATTTTGGAAAATGCTTCACAACACCAAATGAGCAAGCTTAAGTAGTGTGAATGGAATCCTTCTTAATACAACAGAACTTTACAATTAGGAAGGTCATGCATGTTCCATGGTACACTAAAAACAAGTAGGAAATTCATATTTCCCAAAGAAACTATTAAAAGAATTCTGGAAAATTATGAAAAAAAAATGGAAAACTGTAGTTTTTTTATATGGACAGTCAGAAAAGGAAATTAAAACTCAAATTAGTCTGTCCAAGTAAAAATTAACAATAAGAAGGTAGGAACCAGCCAGGCAGTGGTGGCATAGGCCTTTAATCCCAGCACTTGGGAGGCAGAGGCAGGCGGATTTCTGAGTTGGAGGCCAGCCTGGTCTACAGAGTGAGTTCCAGGACAGCCAAGGCTACACAGAGAAACCCTGTCTGGAAAAAAAAAAAAAAGAACGTAGACCTCTATTGCCTAAACACAAACACTGATTTCTCCTCAGTGAGTGTCATCTTCCACTCCCAAGGAACAAAGCTTGCACAGATTTACCATATTTAAGACTGACCACAGTAAGTCTCTTAAAGCAAGAATCAGAGAAGAACAGTGCACCACACATTCACTCAAAGCGCCTCCGGTTCCCAGGCTACTCTATGAAGCTGAGCCAGCAGCTGACTTACCTGTTTTAGGAGAGAACACGCTAACACTAGAATGTCTTTTAGAGAAGTGTCACGGAATGAGGTAGCTACTTTCCTATGTTTTGCTGAAGGTCTGGAATAATCAACCTAAAAAGGTCAAGATGAGTTAAGTTTAACCAAAGCCATAAGAAAACAGCTAAATCAAACTTTAAGGTTCATCTCTCCCACTTCTTTCATGCTAAAAACAAACAACGTCAAAACTTTTTCCATAAAAATCAGTAAAAGTATACAGCATCACAAGTCCTGTTTAGAAAGTATTCTTAACATGTTCTTTCACTTAATCCTCAAGCCAATCTTTAAAATGTATACCATTTACCACATCCAGAACATGAAGAAAAGAATGTAAGTTTTTGGAGTGCCTTCTACATACTAGGTGCTCTGCCAACAGTCTATCTGCTATAATAAAGGGTGTTATTACCTCTCTTTGAAGAAAATCATCTAGAATTCTTAAAAATAAATAAATGAATAAATAAATTTGGGGGATAGGTAGAAAAGGAAGTGGGGTGTATCTGGGGGAATCAGGGGAAGGAGAGTGAATATAATCAAAACACATTGTTTAAAAAAAAACTTCAAAGAACTCTGAAAAAAAATAAGAAATGTATACAAAGCAACAGGTCATAAAGACAAAGTCCAAACTTCCCCAGTGCCTCCCCAAGGCTTGCGTGCTCACTGCATGAGGCCTACATGTGTAGATACTCTTTTGAGAGAAACTGTAGAACCATTTCATATTGCACATGTATGTACCTACTGTGTAGGCATGTCAATTTTGCTCTGATAACTATATAACATATATTCAAGGAATGGTGGATTCTGTTTCTAAAAATAAAGGATAACATTTACAATCTTCTTTAACTTTTAGGAAAATTAAGTTTAGATCTTTTTCTTAAAAGATATATCTATTCTTGGAGAATGTGTGGTGGTGTACACCTTTAATCCCAGCACTCAGGAGGTACAGGCAGGCAGAGTTCTTTGAGTTCAAGGCCAGCCTGGTCTATCAATCTAGTGAGCTCCAGGATAGACAGGGCTACGATGCTGTGAAACCATGTCTTAAAAAATAAAAATAAAGGTAACTGGGACCAGCGGGACCTGGGTACCCAGGAACTCCTCCCGACCAGTGGCACAGGTCCCTTCCTGTCTGGGTTAGTGCCCTGAGCAGATCTTGGGCATGAACTCCACAGTCTCACAACACCCAGAGGAAGATCCACTCCCAGGCACTCTAACACTCATAGGATCATAGGATCAGAGGTAAGGAGGACACAACATCTGCCCCAAGACTAAAAGTAACTGGGACCAGCGGGACCCGGGCACCCAGGAATTCCTCCCGACCAGTGGCCCGAGTTCCTTCCTGTCTGGGCCAGTGCCCTGAACAGACCTTGGGCATGAACTCCACAATCAGTCCCACACCACCCAAAGAAAGTTCCACTCCCAGTGCTCTAACACTCCTAGGACCACAGGATCTCAGTATCTCAGGATCCCAGGATTCCAGGAGCTTGTTCACACATACCACTCAGGATCCCAAAGGCAGCTTGACTCCCAGGAGCTGTGACACACCTAAGATCTCAGGATCACAGGATCCCAGAATCACAAGATCCCAGAGACAGTTGAACTCTGAGGAGTTCTGACACAACAGGAAGAACAGGCTCCAGTCAGATATAGTGAGGGCTGGTAGCACTAGAGATAATCAGATGGTGGGAGGCAAGCACAAGAACATAAGCAACAGAAACCAAGGTTATTTGACATCATCAGAACCCAATTCTCCTACCATAGCAAGTCCTGGATACACCATCACACCGGAAAAGCAAGATTTGGATCTAAAATCACTTCTCAAGATGATGATAGAGGACTTTAACTTTAAGAAGGATATAAATAACTTCCTTAAAGAAATACAGGAGAACACAGGCAAAAAGCTAGAAACCCTTAAAGAGGAGGCACAAAATCCCTTAAAGAACTACAGGAAAACACAATCAAACAGGTGAAGGAAATGAACAAAACCATCTAAGACCTAAAAATGGAAATATAAATAATAAGAAAGCACAAAAAGAGACAAGCCCTGGAGTTAGAAAACCTAGGAAAGAAATCAGGAGTCATAGATGCAAGAATCATCAACAGAATATAGAGATAGAAGAGAGAATCTCAGGGGTAGAATACACCATAGAAAACATTGACACAACAGTCAAAGAAAAAGCAAAAAAACAAAAGGCTCCTAACCCAAAACATCCAGGAAATCCAGGATGCAATGAGAAGACCAAATCTAAGGATAATAGGTATAGAAGAGAGTGAAGATTCTTAAAGTAATGGGCCAGTAAATATCTTCAACAAAATTATAGAAGAAAACTTCCCTAACCTAAAGAAAGAGATGCCCATGAACATACAAGAAGCCTACAGAACTCCAAATAGACTGGACCAGAAAAGAAATTCCTCCCGTCACATAATCATCAAAACACCAAATGCACTAAACAAAGAAAGAAATTTAAAAGCAGTAAGGGGAAAAGGTCAAGGAACATATAAAGGCAGGCCTATCAGAATTACACCAGACTTCTCACTAGAGACTATGAAAGCTAGAAGATCCTGGGCAGATGTCATACAGACCCTACAAGAACACCAATGTTAGCCCAAGTTACTTTACCCAGCAAAACTCTCAATTACCATAGACAAAGAAAATAAGATATTCCATGACAAAACCAAATTTACACATAATCTTTCCATAAATCCAGCCCTACAAAGGATAATAGATGGAAAACACCAACACAAGCACAGAAACTACACCCTAGAAGAAGCAAGAAAGAAGGAATCTTTAAACAAACCCAAAAGAAGATAGCCACTCATACATAATTCCACCATTCCATCTCTAACAACAAAAATAACAGGAAGTAACAATCACTTTTCCTTAATATCTCTTAACATCAATGGACTCAATTCTCCCCAAAAGACATAGACTAACAGACTGGATATGTAAACAGGACCCAGCATTTTCCTGCATATAGGAAACGCACCTCAGTGACAGAGACAGACACAACCTCAGAGTAAAAACCTAGAAAACAATTTTCCAAGCAAATGGTCCCAAGAAACAAGCTGGAGTAGCCTTTCTAATACCGAATAAAATCAACTTTCAACCAAAAGTTATCAAAAAAGATAAGGAAGGAAACTTCACACTCGTCAAAGGAAAAATCTACCAAGATGAACTCTCAATTCTGAAGATCTATGCTCCAAATGCAAGGGCACCCATATTCATAAAAGAAACTTTACTAAAGCTCGAAGCACACATTGCACCTCCGACAATAATAGTGGGAGACTTCAAAACTCCAGTCCAATCAATGGACAGATCATGGAAACAGAAACTAAAAGAGGCACAGTGAAACTAACATGTTATGAACCAAATGGATCTAACAGATATTTATAGAACATTTTATCCTAAAGCAAAAGAATATACCTTCTTCTTAGCACCTCATGGTACCTTCTCCAAAATTGACCATATAACTGGTCACAAAACAGGCCTGAACAAATAGAACAAAATTGAAATAATCCCATGCACCCTATCAGATCACCATGGACCAAGGCTGGTCTTAAATAACAACAAAAACAAGAGAAAGTCCACATTCACACAGAAGCTGAACAATGCTCTACTTGATAACTTGGTCAAGGAAGAAATAAATTAAAGGCTTTTTAGAATTTAATGAAAATGAAGACACATCATACCAAAACTTATGGGACACAATAAAAGCAGTGGTAAGAAGAAAACTCACAGCTCTAAGCACCTCCGAAAGGAACTGAAGAGAGCTTACAGAGCAGCTTTACAGCACACCTGAAAGCTCTAGAACAAAAAGAAGCAAATACACCCACCCAAGAGGAGTAGTCAGAAGGAAATAATCAAACCACATAGAAACAAAAAGAACTATACAAAGAATCAACAAAACCAGGAGCTGGTTCTCTCAGAAAATCAACAAGATAGATAAACCCTTAGCCAGACTAACCAGAGGTCATAGAGACAGTATCCAAATTAATACAATCAGTAATGAAAAGGGAGACATAACAATGAAATATACATTAAAATAATTATTCTGTTTGTTGACTATTAACAGTTGAAAATGTTAATGTCATGTTCTATAAACATCATGGAAATATTATTGATAATTTTTCTCACAGTGCTTGAAATTAGCATTTCCTTAATGCTTAACTTCAAAGAGTTTTTGCTATTTTGAATTTTTTTTCTTTTGGTTTTTCTAGACAGGGTTTCTCTGTATAGCCCCGGCTATCCTGGAACTCACTCTGAAGACCAGGCTGGACTCGAACTCAGAAATCTGCCTGTCTCTGTATCCCAAGTGCTGGGATTAAAGGCATGTGCCACCACTGCCCAGCTTATTTTAAAATTTTTAAAATATACTTACTGATAAAATAATTTCTTTCCTAGAAACACTTATAATCTTTTTGAAGTAAACTGTTGTTAGACACTATACATAGATATATAATGCATTTTAAATATTCTCTCACTATGTCGGGTGGTACAAGGGCTTTTGAATATATTTCTTAATGATTCATTTTTAATATTTTATACTCTTTTACCATGCTTAACTCCCAAAGAATATTTTGTATGTTTTGAAACATTTTAGTATTCAACATTAGATATAGGATCCTCAGTTATGGGTAGTATTGAATCTTCATTAATGACATTTTTAGGATATGAAAGGATATGAATATAAAAGTTGAACAAATTTTTTATGTATTATCTGATTCTTAAAATATTCAATATTATTAATGTTTGATGTATAAATGCATTTAAAATAATAAAAAAATTAAGAAAAAAGAAACAAAAAATAAAAATAAATAAATAAATAAATATAAAGGAAGGAAAAAGATACAACCACAACCACATCAAATGAGTATATCGTACACTTCTGAACAGTGCAGAACACAGGACTTAACGTGTGTAAACCTGATCAGTAGAAATACTAGCTCAAGTAGAAAATTTATGCCTTCACCCCCAAATTAAGCTCAGTAAAATCTGCTCTGTAGAAGATATATTCTTCCAACTTATAAAGCCCAAAATCATACTTAAAAGTTTGAAAGGAGACAGTATTACTTTGGAGATACAAGATCTCTCCATGCAGCCCAATCTGGCCTCAAATTCATAATCCTCCTGCCTCAGCCTCCCAACTCTAGGATCAAAGGAGTTTGGCTTTGTTATCTGCGGATAATCTGGAACATCTTGTATGAGAGGAACAAAAGAAGACAGACATAGTAGAACATCCCTAAAATCCCAGTACTTGGGAGGCGGGAGGATCAGGAGTTCAAAGTCACTCACTCCCTGCTACATAGCAAATGTTAGGTCAGACTGAGTTACATAGCAAATGTGAGGATGTGAGGTCAGCCTAAGCTACCCCTTCTCAAAAAAAAAAAAAAAAAAAATTAAAAGAATGTTAAATGGATACAAAGAACGACTTGAAAGATTTCTTACTGGTGAATTATAATCTATTAAATAAAATTAGAAACCTATATTAACAACATAAGTTTGGTGACAAATAGGCTCTTTTCAGAAATATAAAGTACTTCTCTATTAAATATTTAATAATTACAAAGAGAAAAAGAATAAGGAAGCTGAGTAAAGAACATGTTTAATGGGCTGGAGGGATGGCGCAGTGGTTAAGAGCACTGACTGCTCTTCCAGAAGTCCTGAGTTCAATTCCCAGCAACCACATGGTGGCTCACAACCATCTGTAATGTAAACATCTTCTAGTGTGTCTGAAGACAGCTACAGTGTAGTCATATAAATAATAAATAAATCTTTCAAAAAAAAAAAAAGAACATGTTTAGTTAAGAAATCAAAATGAGCATTGACCATTATTAGACAGTGTAAACCTTATGCTTCCTGGAAGGAGATGCCTTCCTTCTTAAAGGCCATAATATCATTACTGATATTCCTGATAAATAAATGGAAGTTGGATTTAATAATGAGGAAACACTGAACAATCTCAAAATAAAAGATGTTTTATAAAACAACAAGCTTGTAAGCTTTACTTGTGTGCTGGATAGTTTTACGTCAACTTGACACAAACTAGAGTTATATAAAAGAAGGGAACTTTCATTGAGAAATGCCTCCATAAGATCTGGCTGTATGGCATTTTCTTAATTTGTGATTGATGAGGGGAGGCATAGTCCCTTGTGGGTGGTGCCATCCATGGGCCTGTGGTCCTGGATTGTATAAGAAAGCAGGCTGAGCAAGCCATAGGGAGCAAGCCAGTGAGCAGCACCCCTCAGTGGCCTCTGCATTAGCCCTTGCCTCCAGGTGCCTCCCTGCTTGGGTTTCCACCCTCACCGTTTGATAATGAACCTTTACATGGAACTGAGTAAATAAACCCTTTCTTCCCCATGTTGCTTTTAGTCATGGTTTTTCATCACAGCAATAGAACCCTGACTAAGACAGGATGTAAGCAGGGGAAATCCTCCTCTGACGAATCCTCCCAGACTGAAGAAGACTAACACAGTGTGAAAAACAAACATCTTGATTCTAAGCAGGCATCAACTCTAAGGACACGCTGGGGCTGAATGGGGAAACAGGACTAAATAGCAAAATGCCACTTTTTAGTGGTGGCGCATGCCTTTAATCCCAGCACTTGGGAGACAGAGGCAGGCAGATTTCTGAGTTCGAGGCCAGCCTGGTCTACAGAGTGAGTTCCAGGACAGCCAGGGCTACACAGAGAAACCCTGTCTCAAAAAAAAAAAAAAAAAAAAAAAAAAAAAAAACCCACACACACACACACATATATATAAAATGGTAGTATCATGATCCTGTAGGAGAAAGAATGCCCTTGTACAAGAAAGTGTAAAAGCATTTTCACTGGGGCTATGGGCATGTGGGAAGCAAACTGTGAGAAGCAAAACTGACGGGCACAGAAACTAAGGTGTTTTTAAAATGTGAGAATTCTATAAAATTTGTCTTAATTCATCACTGAACAGTAATCAAATAGTTTTTTATAATTATATAATGTTATTGCTACACTATGACTACTAAGGGAGTTGGCAATCGGACAGCAGCTCTCCTTATGTGCATGCTCACATTCCACACACGCAAGCACCGTCAGGAGGATGGCAGTCTCTCAGCCCAGACTCTCCTTTATAAAATTACTCCATGTAGAGCACGGGACATGACAGGGGACACATCTTCAGCTGCTGAGCTCAAGGAGCCCTGTTGGGGGAGGTCTAGTTTCTGGAAATGTTCCTTGTGCAGGGTGAAAAAGTCAAGCTAGAAAGTGACAGAGTTTCTGTTTCTGCATGGGTTCTGCCATTCACCCATGGTTAAGAATCAATCTTCAAACTGTTTGCCTTTTACTTATAAACACATTCTATCTATACAATTCATTTTTATGGTTAATATATTATTCTATCTATAGTAATGAAAAGCCCATTCTCCAAGTATCCAAGAAACAAGCACTGTGTGGTTTTTTCCTATGGTTGTGATTTTTAATGAACGCATTCTAACTTAATTTTCCAACTAGTAAAACAAATACTTAAAGACTTGACCAACAGTTAAGAGTTTCATGCCACAAAACAACTATACATTTTGCCACAAAGAAACAATATTACCTAAGCAAATTTCATGTTCTAATATATGGAAAAACTTACCAGGTTCATTTCCTGTGTCAACTCAGAAAGGATTATCACTCCTATTATGCAGTGTTCCACTGTGCCCTTTGGAAAAATAACCAAGTGGAGACGAAATTAGGTCTAAGTGTAAACCAAGCGATACTTTTAAAAATTAAATGTCAAAGCACCACAGTTGCCTAGTAATGGTTTGTAAAAGTATGTAGGAAAAAGTATTGTTATTTCTGTAAGTAAAAGAATTTTGAACTCATTTTTGAAGGATAAATTGTGGTACATGGCATTAAGGAGAAAATGTATACCTACCTTAGAAATGCACATCACTCTATACAATTTTCCTAGCATTTACAACCCATAATAAACTAAGCTTCAAAATAACATTTAATCTAGTACTTTTTCTACAATCTTAAGAATGGGGAAAAATGGTTTTTGTTCTAGAAATTTGCTTGCGGCTTACTGTGATAGCTGCATTCAATAATTAATAAGTAGCTTAGAAACTAATTTAAATCTCTTGATCTAATATCAGAAAAGATCACTTAGGCTCTTTTAATATCACTGAACAGTGCACGTGTAAGGAGTCGTTAGGTGCCTTAATGAAGACATTCAGAGTACCCAATGTAGTAAGGTAAATATATGACTATCAATATGGTATAGTTTCCATGTTTCTAATTAGCTTACAATTTAATTGTAAAACCTCCTTCAATTCGTATCTCATATGCACATTACTAACAAATTACCCTATTACAAAATCATACTAGAAAGCACTGAATTAAGAAATGCAGCATCAAATTACAATGCAGTAGTACAAAAGTGTGCCCAGATGTGCTCTGTACCTCATCTCACAGTTGGTCATCCCTGCTAACTTGCACAGAAACTAAGCAATACGATTACTAGGTATAATTAAGTTCATGTTATCTCAGGACCACCAATGATCAACTCTGGGAGCATCAGACAATGCATTTTAATTCCTTATTGTCCCCCTAATTCATATGCACTGAATCATGGCTACTCTGTGTGCATTCACTCAATAAAGTTGCACGGTATGTCTCTCTAACCAACTGATAGTCTGAAGATCTTCCTTCTTTTCTTCCTTCCCTCCTTCCTTCCCTCCTTCCCCCTTCTTTCCTTCTTTCTTTTCATTTTAAACACCTGAAATTACAGGGGCTTGTGCTACCGTGTCTAGCTTTTACATGGGTTCTGAGGAGTCACACCAATCATCAGACTTGGCACAGCAGGCACTTTTACCCACTAAACCATCTCTCCAGTCCAAGAACTCTTAAATTTGACACCACGTTAACCACCTTGCAATTAGAAATTACAGATATAAAAATATTTATCACTAAATACCTAAATTATTTACAAAGGAAGCAAGTGGCAAATAGGAACCAGGGACAGCTTCTTTTTTTCTTTTAAAGATTTATTTATTTTATGTATATGAGTAAACTGTAGCTGTACAGATGGTTGTGAGCCATCATGTGGTTGCTGAGAATTAAACTCAGTACTTCTGCTCACTCTGGCCCCACTCTCTCCTGCCCAAAGGTTTATTTATTATTATATGTAACACTGTAACTATCTTCAGATACACCAGAAGAGAGCTTCAGATCTCATTATGGATGGTTGTGAGCCACCATGTGGTTGCTGGGATTTGAACTCAAGACCTTCAGAAGAGCAATCAGTGCTTAACTGTTGAGCCATCTCATCAGCACCCCCCCCAGGACAGCTTCTTAGTTCTTCTACTGTCTCAAAGCCAGAATTCCAACATGGAACAGGAAGTAGGGCAATCCCTGCAAGTTTCTGTTCTGTCTTTTTTAAATCTAAATGTCTAAACTGGTGTAAATTAGGTATGAAATGTTGTGATTTATATCATGCATTAATTATATTTATATCATATGCTATGCTCTTGTGATTCACGTAAGAACATTTTCTTAGAAAAATGTTCTGGGTGACATGGTGTGGGATAAAAAACTGTTAAAAGACTTGCTGGCTTCCCAGTTATGCTTCACGAAGTCACTGTAACCTGTGTATGCTAGTCAACATAAATCACAGTTTTTTTCATTTCTACAATGAAACTCACTTCCTATGGCTGTTTTGAAAATCAGGTAATTATGAAAATCATCATAAATATTACATGTATATATACAGTACACATATATGTCATAAATAAAAGCACATTTTAAATTTAGGAACAATGATTATTTTCATTCTTCTAGTATAGTATTTTTCTATACACGAAGGAGCCAAAGGACAAATAATAAATGATAAGTAAGAATGTTTCCACAGAGAACCAAGTAGCACTAAGCAAGGCTCTTGCGCTCTAAGATGGTGCTAACCCGTGCCTTCCTACCTGGAGGAATTTCTTCACATCAGCAAGGATTTCTCGGAAAACAAACTCGTCCTTCTGAACTTCAAACCACCCCAACTTGGTAAGTTTAGCAATGACTTGAATCAGAGCTTGGATGACAAAGGGTGCCAGCTTAGGTTGGGATGCCACATAATTCAGGATGTAGTTTCCTACAATGAGAATATCAGTGATCATCCCAACTTCTGAGAAACACAATGTGAATTCTGTGAAACATCAATGTGAAGGAAAGGAGGGGCAATGACATGCAATCTAATAAGTGTGTTGTGCCTGTCACCAATGTACACTTATATACAGGAGATTCTGTAAGATTTATTTGGAAAACATGAACTTATGCAACTACATTCTGATAAATGTTGGGTTAATTTAAGTCCAATATGAATGTCATTTTTGTATTTGTAGATGTCACATGCAAAACCCTGACAGGTCAATGCAGAAAGCTGCAAGCCAAATAAACCAAGCTATTTAAGTGGCACTGAAATATATAAGTAGTACAATATAATACAGCACAGAATGTATGCCTCAGACATCTACTACCCACTGTTTGCCATCGCACCATCCTAATCTGCCGCCATGACTTTCCATCTGACCGTAAGTCACAGCACCTCACAAACTGCACCTCTAAAAAGCCCTATGACCTTCACATCATTTGCTGTATGGTGCATTTGTTTCCAGATCACTTAAATCTGTACAACTCTAACAAACATTTCGTGCAATTCTATCCTTGTTCCCATAATCTTCTTTCTCTCATGAGGCCTGTGAAGCATTGTATAGCAAGTCATTTTTAGAAACACATACATCATATTACAATAACTAAATAAGAAAATGCTTATTGTGAGACTAAAAGACTATAACCATTTTTTTAAAACCTGATCTTAGTTAAGTGACATAAGATATAACAGCATACAATATTGATAAACTTGTACATAATGTATTTTTTGGAGCATTTAAAGTAATACTTGCAAAAAAAAGTTAACACGGCAAAATCAATTGCAAGCTACCCAACTAAAACACCTCTAAACCCAAGAACATATTAAGAAAGGAGTGGTCATGTCTGTCTGGAGGAGGCCGGAGAGATGGCTCTGGAGTAAAGCACTTGCACACATGCACACCCAAAAGGCAAAGAAAGAATTAGAAGGGGAAGGTGGAGACAATAGAACCTTTATACACAGGCTAGACCACAGGCAGTTGGGAAAGCTGGGAACTTCACAGAAGTTTGCACAAACTTTCCTTATAACTCAGCAATTTCATTCTTAGGGTTCTTCACAGAAAAATGGAGAAAATTGAACAATGAAAAGGCTCAGATGTAAATGTTCCAAGTGTAGATACTTGTGGTGACAAGAAGTAAAACGCAAACGGTCAACAAGCTCATCAACTACTAGTAAACAGACGTTTGAAAGCCATATGGAGGGGTTGGGGAGGTGGCTCAGCGGTTAAGAACATTGGCACTCTTCCAAAGGAGCTGGGTTCAACTCCCAGCACTCACATGGCAGCTCACAACTGTCTGTAACTCCTGTTCCAGGGATCCAACATCCTCATACAGACATATATGCAGGCAAAACACTAGTGCACAAAATAAAAATAACTAATTTTTTTAAAGCCATATATAAAAAAAGGAAGGATGCAACATGATAAAACACCATTTTGCTTAGGGAAAGGTATCATGTATGTAGTATCATGTATGTACAAAATCACTACATATGCTATGATCTCATTCTTGTGAAACAGTTACAAAAAAAAAACAAACTATAAAAGCAGAAAGTACATAGGGTGGGGACAGAGACAGCCTCTAAATGGTGTTTCTATGGTGATGAAAATGTTCTATAGCCAAATTGTAAGAATGTTCATATAACCATAAATTCACTAAAACTAAAGCTTTCTACTAAAGGCTTTTAACAGATTGATTCTGCTGTGCTGACTTTTTTGCAAGCATTTAACTATATTTTATGATGTAATATGCATCATGGCTTGCTAAGTTGAAAAGAAGGAAGAAGGGAAGGAAGGGGACTGATTTATAAAAGCAAGCCAAACTAAACTACACATCTGTCTGAAGATGAAAAGAATAGCATCCAGGGAAACCACAGAAGATCACACATGAAGGCAGGGATAAGCTGGCATGAGAGAAAGACCTTCTGACACAAGAATCTGGAGAGAACTCATGATCATGTAAGGTCACCTAAATAAATATGGCTCTTCAATGAAGCTCATGAAGAGATTTCAGTAGTGTGCTAGGAAATGTATCTGACTGATAATCAATGGGTGGCCACTGTTAATTATACTGTTAATTATATTAATGGTAGAAATTAAGTGTGATGAGCACAGAAGTGGGCAATGATGTTTATGAGGAGATAATGAGGTTACTACAAGTATGCCATCTCAGACAGAGGACTGAAGTTGATCTGAAAACTCAACGTGACTAGTCAGACCATTCTATACATTTTTTATTTTAACTACATGTTATACATGCCCATTAGATATAGCATATCATGACAAAAATTTGAATCAACTGACAGAAACAAGAGTTCTTTACTCAAACTAAAAAATATAAAAGAAAACATCATTTCTTAGGTAAAATTTTCTTATACATTTGTACTTTCTTTTCTCCTCATATTTCATCCTTGTTTTGTTTTGTTTTGTTCTTCAAGATAGGGTTTCTCTGTGTAGCCCTCGCTGTCCTGGAACTCTCTTTATAAAGCAGGCTGGCCTTGAACTCAGAGAGCTCCACCTGCCTCTGCCTCCCATGTGCTGAGATTAAAGGTGTGCACCACCACTGCGCAACTCATCACTTTTTCCCAAAGAGTACAGATGCTGTTCAACTTTCTGTGTGTGTGTGTGTGTGAGTCAGGGTCTCAAGTATCCCAGGCTGGCCTTGAACTTGCAGTCAAGATGACCCTCATTTCTGATGATCCTGCCTCTACTTCCTAAGCCCTAGGATTCCAGCCTTTCACCACATGCCCAGTTTGTGCAGTGGGGGTTAAACTTATGTAAGTTAGACAGATACTATTCCAACTGAACTACATCCCAACCTTGCTCAGCTTGTGATGAAGTAAAGCCCTAACAAACTAACATAAGTTGAAATTTCACTTACTGCATCTAACCTCAAGCACAGTGTAGCAACAGTGTAGAATATCACTATTTACCCTTGTAGATAACAAAAAGCTACAGCTTACTGCCACTATCCAGTCTCACATCACCAACACAAGATCAAAATTCATATTGTGAAGTATTGTTTACATATTCAAAGTACTATAAAAAAATTCCAAAGTCAAATTACTGTAAATTAATACCCATGTTTCTTGCTTTAAAAAGGTGTTACTATTTTAAAAATATAAGTCAAATAATAATCTGAATGCTTGTAACTATTAAGGAAATTTGTTCAGTAATTACTAAGTACAATGAACAACTCTCCATGTCAACCTGACTGACTTGGAATCACCTCAGGCTGGGAAAGCACACTTGTGGGTTTGTCTGTGATGGAGTTGCCAGGGAGGACTAGCCATGGGGACGAACTACCGTGAATATAGGCAGCAACATCCTATGGACTTGAGACCTTAACAGAATAAAACAAGGAGGAGAAGAAAGCCAGATAAGTGTTGGCATTACTCTCCCTCCCACTTCCTATCCACAAAGTAAAGACCTCCAGCCTTTGACACCAACCCCAATGCCAACTGTGCCCAAGCACATGGCGCCAGACAACCATGAATGCTATGAAACCATGAGTGAAATTATCTCATCCTCCTGTGTAGTTTGGTCATAGTGGCACAACAGTAAACAATACAGTTGTGTTTTGAATATGCTTGGCTCATGGGAAGTGGCACTATTGGGAGGTGTGGTCTTGTTGAAAAAGGTGTGGCCTTTTTGGAGGAAGTGTGTGACTGTGTGGGTAGGCTTTAAGAGACCCTTCTCCTGGCTGCCTGCAGGAGAGAGTCTGTCCTTCTGCTGCCTTTGGATGAAGATGTAGAATTCTCCTCTCCCTCTCCAGCACCATGCCTATCTGCACACTGCCAAACTTCCTGCTATAATGGTAATGGACTGAACCTCTGAAACTGTTGCCTTGGTCATGATGTCTCTTCACAGCAATGGAAACCCTTACTAAGACAATAGTTTTCTTACACCAGACTCAGATGAGTTCACTGGTAAATACTACCAAACATTTAGGAAATATCTGCCAAGAAAAACAAGCTGAGAGAAACCTATTTAATTTATTTTAGTCTATAGTTATCTTCTTTTATTATCCATTTTATTGCACATCCAGGAATGAATCCCAGGCCCTCAAGCATGCTAGGCAAGCACTCAACCCCTGCTCCCCAAATTATCTTAATATACAAACTGAAAACACTACAAGAAGCAATTGTCCCTCTTGAAAAGAGTTGTGAAAATTCTCAACATTCCAGTAAGTTGAACTCAACAATGTATTAAGAATTAAGGAACAAGAAAAGCAGGCTTCATCTTAGATGGGCAGAGCTGGCTCAACATATAAAATCATCAACAGTCGCCAGACGGTGGTGTCACACGCCTTTAATCCCAGCACTTGGGAGGCAGAGGCAGGCAGATTTCTGAATTCAAGGCCAGTCTGGTCTACAGAGTGAGTTCCAGGACAGCCAGGGCTAGACAGAGAAACCCTGTCTGGAAAAAAACGGAAACCGTCCCCTACCCAAAAAAAAATTAAAGATTTAGAAAGATTCCCAAGTTAAGGAACAAAGCAAGAAGTGCTGTCAACATTATTTCAGGTTTCATTTAGCTCATGTGCTCCTCTCTACCTGCAAACAGGGCCTTCCTTGCTGTATAGCATTAACTCATGTTAACCAAGGCTGGTCTCAAATGTTGGAACCTCTGACCTCAGTGTCTCATGTACAAGGCACCATGAACACCTGCTTTTGCCTACAGCAACTTTACTCATATTCTTTTTCAAAAATTGGAAGCAACCAAAACATTCTTCACTTAGGTACAATCAGACAATAAAGAATATTATTTATAACTACAAAGAAATGAGATCATTAAAAGACATGGCTTATTATAAATAAAGAAGGAAATCTGAGAAAGCTACATTCTCTACAAGTCTCACTATATTCTACTCTGGAAAGGAAAACAGTGGAGGACATTCAAAGACCGGGTAAAGGGGAGAAGCAGTAAAGCCCAGGACTTCAGGGCAGTGAGGCTGCATCATCTGTAACAGCAGACATACGCTCATATGGTGTCCAAATCTAGAGAACATACATACTAGAGAACATATATGAGCAGATAGCAGGGGGAGCTATCCATAATGGAGGCAGGGAATATAAGGGAACCCTATAGTTTCTGTTCAGTTTTGCTAAGAATCCAAAAATACTCTAAACAAATGTAAGTCTACTTAAGATATGTCCTAAGCCACGACTTAGGTTTATACTGTTTGAACCAGTTTTTTAAAATTAAAAAATGCAAATGCATCTCTTTAGCTGTCTTAAGTGTAGAACTTTCTACACATTGAAGGCTGGCAGACACCATCAGAAAATGAAGCGAACTACAGCACATGATGGCTCTGACTACTCAATCTTGATCTTAAAAATATATAACACATCAGTAACTTCACTTCTCTAACACAAAATACAAACTACATTAATTTTGAGAACAGAAATTAGACAATGATATGTTTCTATTACAAACAAAAGTAATCTCCTACCCTCATTACTAGGTTTGTCTATATGGGCAAGGTTATGCATAAATAGAAATGTATTATTCTCAAAACATACATGGCTACTCTACAGGATCGATGTTCTTACTGTTAAGCAGGAATCAGCTGTGGGTTTTAAATGTATCCAAACTGATTATGGCATAACAG
The DNA here is from genome assembly GCF_008632895.1 of Mastomys coucha. NCBI lineage: Eukaryota > Metazoa > Chordata > Mammalia > Rodentia > Muridae > Mastomys > Mastomys coucha. The sequence continues at coordinate 28,952,132 of NW_022196911.1, forward strand.
CCTGAGACCCTTCAGAGCTGCTGGGCTCTTTCTGCACATTCAGTTGCCAATCAGTTAAGAGCATTAGACTCTATACAGATTTAGCAGATTTAAAAGAACTCTACTATTTCCAGGTTGTGTGATCCTGAGCAAGTCAGAGCCTATCATATCTGATTTACTCATTTGCAAAATGAGAATAATTCATTAATTTATTTGAAGGATAAAATACAATAGTGAAATCAAATACCACATACACAAAATATAATTTATCATTAAATAAACAAAATTGTATAATTACATATTATCTCATCTATCATCATTGCATGAATAAGACTTAACTACCCATCTTAATATTAAAACTAAATTACAAGCCCAATAAAAGCTCAACAATTTAAAAGAAAATTTTTATTTTTAAAATTTACTTTGTTTTAAAAATTAACAAATCACTTACTGATGTCTATCCTCTGTTCAACAGGTAAAGGATTGATTCGGGTAACAAGTTTTGAAAGACATGTTGCTGCAAGGAGCTGAGCATAGGATGTCTGTAAACAACAGTAATTTTTATTATCATCACAAAAATAAAAGTCAAAATATTATACTAAATTTTTCTAAGCAAAAACAATTCTTCTACTTCTCCAAAGTAGCAGATTTATGATGAATAAAATAGATGTACTTGAAATACACCTATGTAGATGCCCAAATACACACACCTTCTCATAAAAGAACATAGCTGAAAGGAGGTGTACATAGCCATCTCAACAGGAGCAAGTAAATGGGAAAAAGAAATGTCTGTGAAAAAGTTCAACTAAAACACTCTTAAGATGGCCTACTAGTTCTACACAATCTGCTTTCCCCTTCTACCTGCAAATCCACCTGGCTCCATGCATTAGAAGGCGTGTCCACACCTGGCTCCATGCATTAGAAGGCGTGTCCACACCTGGCTCCATGCATTAGAAGGCATGTCCACACCTGGCTCCATGCTTCAGAAGGCTGTGTCCACACGAGTTTTTCTTTTTTGGTTTTTTGAGACAGGGTTTCTCTGTGTAGCCCTGGCTGTCTTGGAACTCACTCTGTACACCAGGCTAGCCTCAAACTCAGAAATCCACTTCCCTCTGCCTCCCAAGTGCTGGGATTAAAGGCATGTGCCTGGCTTTTCTTTTTCTTTTTATTAGATATTTTCTTTATTTACATGTCATATGATATCTCCTTTCCCAGTTCCCCTTCCAAAAAAAAGAAGTAAAATAAAAATAAAATAAAAACAAAAACAACAAAAAAAACCTGTTCCCTCCCCCTCCCCCTGCTTACCAACCCACCCTCTCCTGCTTCCTGGCCCTGGCATTCCCCTACACTGGGGCATAGAACCTTCACAGGGCCAAGGGCCTCTCCTCCCATTGATGACCAACAAGGCCATCCCCTGCTACATAGGCTGCTGGAGCCATTAGTCCCACCATGTGTACTCTTTGGTTGGAGTTTTAGTCCCTGGGAGGGTACCTCTGAGGGTACTAGCTAATTCATATTGTTCGTTGTTCATCCTAAGGGGCTGCAAACCCTTTAGCTCCTTGGGTCCTTTCTCTAGCTTCTTCATTGTGGACCCTGTACTCAGTCCAATGGATGGCTGTGAGCCTCTCCTTCTGTATTAGTCAGGTACTGTCAGAGCCTCTCAAGTGACAGCTATACCAGGCTCCTGTCAGCCAGCACTTGCTGGCATCCACAATAGTGTCTGGATTTGATGATTGAATATGGGAAGGATTCCCAGGTGGAGCAGTCTCTGGATTGTCCTTCCTTCAGTCTCTGCTCCATAGCTTGTCTTTGCAACTCCTTCCATGGGTATTTTGTTCCCCCTTTTAAGAAGGAAGGAAGTATTCACACTTTGGTCTTCCTTCTTCTTGAGTTTCTTGTGGTTTGTGGATTGTACTTTGTGTATTCCGATCTTCTGGGCTAATATCCACTTATCAGAGAGTGCATACCATGTGTGTTCTTTTGTGATTGGGTTACCTCACTCAGGATGATATTCTCCAGATCCATCCATTTCCCTAAGAATTTCATAAATTCATTGTTTTTAATAGCTGAGTAGTACTCCATTGTGTAGATGTACCACATTTTCTGTATCCATTCCTCTGTTGAGGGACATCTAGGTTGTTTACAGTTTCTGGCTATTATAAATAAGGCCTTTATTTATAAATCAATGCCTTTCCCACCATGATTTTTATGCTCCTTTAGATTTATGTCTGACAGTCCACTGTAGCCATCAATTTTCATTTCTGTTTCAAGATTTGTATTTTTAACCTGAGTTTATGCATGTGTGCTCACATGCTTATGTGCATCACACATGTGCAGTCTTCCCAGAGGCCTAAGAATGCCAGATTCCAGGAATGGAGCGATAGAAGTTATGAAGCAGCTCGTGGGATGCTTTTCTCTAGAACCACTGACCTGTCTCTCTAGCCTTACCACCAATTTTCTCAAACTCTATAAATACATGTCTATCTTTCAAAATTTGTTCATATACTCATTCTATCCCTACAAATTTCTTGCAAAAAAAAAATGTTTTTTCCCTCTAGATTACAAGTTGGCAAAAAAAAAAAAATCCATGAAACAAATTCTACTTTTGCATAGCTTGTGAGCTAAAAATGGTTTTCATAATTTTAAACAGTTGAAAACAATTTAAAAACAGTATTTTAACTGTTAACATGTAAAAAAATAGATACAATGTGAACTTCAGCATGATGTTTATAAAACAGGAAGCTTTGCCCAGGGTTTGTCTGTGGTCCATGGCTGACTTCATGTGCAATGGCAGACCTCAGCAGCTAGAACCGCCCTGTGTGTGCTGAAATCCAGCTGCTGTTCATGTGCCACAAACTTCAGGATCTAGAGTGTCATGGGAACTGAGCCAACATGACACATATCTTCCATATATCCTCCATGCCAAAGAAAAAAAGTAAAAGTGGACTTTACATATCTAACTTTGAAGACACATCATTAAATTAGATGGCAAATCAACACTTTCTCAGTTGCCTTTTAGGGCAGTAATCTTGTCCTAAAGAATATTCGGTGAAAGTTTCAAACTATGCAGTCATAACAATATTCCAAACTCAGACAAAGTTAGTAGTCTTTTTGAACTTTGAAACAAACTATGTCAAAACAGCACCTAAAAAGAAAGGAAGTTTAAAACAAAAGTGAGTCTACAAACCAAAGCCAAGTTTACAACTGATTCATTAGTTAAGCAAGGGAAGCTACCTTCTAATGATGAGCTAATCACCATTGTTCCCTACAGCAGCTGAAGATACACTTAGAGGAAACAAACTTCACAGCCTGTCAGAGACAACAGATACTCAGAGATAAGGACACTGAGGCAGCGTCAGAAGTCACTTCAAAGGCAAGGCAAGGAAACCAGGAAGGTCAGTGCTAGCTTCAATGGATGGGTTGATGTTACTAAGACTTGTTCCTGCAGTTAATGTCACAGACTCCTGCCATCCACTCGTTCTAGAAGTCAGGGATGAATGGGAAGTAACTCAAGAACTGCTTCCTTTTATGTGGAACTATAGGCCAGAATATTTTTAAAGGAGCTGAGGAAACATTAATTAAACCTTAGGTAGAATGTTCTACAAACTTGTGGCGACAGTATACGAAGCAGAAAAGGGCTTGCTAGTCAAATTCACAAAGCTTTTTAAATAATCATCATCATCATAAGTGAAGCCACTATCATTCACATTATTATTAGCATCTATTCTGGAGTGAATATCTGAATCTCTCCTAAGTCAGTGAGCCTAAGTCATTTACTTCTGTGACTCATCATCTACTTTATACATTTCAACCAGAAGGAGATGCTGAATACCCTGAGTTCCCCCCCCCCGCCACTCCCCCATCAATGCAGACTAGTTACTACTCAGAGATAAACTGTATTCCTCTTTCTTTTTTTTTAAGCTCAGGGCTGAAAATAAAATTTTATAGATAAAATAAAGCCACAAATTTTCACTCCTAAAAGGCTGTAGAAACTACCTTCTACAATAAGCTTGTTCTATCAGAGTCCAGCCACAGGCTTACTATGAAGGGCACAGTATTTATAAAGGGATGTCAGGATAAGTGGTACATGGGTCACTCCAGCAACAATGAACACTGTGTGTCACACACTGCCAAGGCACTTCACAAGTCCCTATACTGAGAAGAGCTAACACCAGTAGAAACACCAGTAAATGTTCTAACTTCCAACGACACTCCCAGTAGCACACAGCCAGGGATCCAAATATAAAGAAAATTTCTGTATCGGAAAATCCATTTTGCTGTTCAACTGAGGACCTTCTACCTAATTTTTAATTGAAGAGTATTATTAATTTGCAACAATGATAGGCAAAACAGTAACTACTAAGAGGATTTACTAAGAGAAACATAAAAAATGTCATCTGAATGAAGGCACACATATAATGCAGAACCGATGCTAAAAAGTGCTGGCATACTATTTGACAGCACCAAGGTTTGTGAAGAGATTTCCAACGTGTAAAATTTTAGCCAACTGACAGTGTACGCCTTTAATACGAGCACTTTCAACGCAAAAGCAGGTAGATTATTGTGAATTCAAGGCCAGCCTGCTCTACACACAGAGTTCCAAGTCATCCAGGGTTACACAGTGAGGCCCTGTCTAAAGAAAGAATTTCATTACAAATCTGCATGAATATATTAACTATGAACATCTGCAATCAAGTCTAGTAACAAAAAACACCAACCTTAAACCTAAATTTACCCCCAGAAGAACTGTTCTATTTTTTATCAGCCAACCAGAATGACATAAGAAAGAATATTCAATTTTCAATTTTACCAACAAAACTATGAATATTTGTTTTCTCTATTGTTATAGAATTACTTATGAAATACAAATTTTGGCTGACAAAGCCTAAAATACTACATGGCTCTTCAAGGAAAGTTTGTCACCTGTCTTGTAAAACACAGTCTCTCTGTGTAGTATTCTTCTCATTTCATACCTCTTTACTTACATTTGCCTCTCTAACAGTGAACTACTTTAATTCATGCATGTCCATGTACAAGTTAGTAGTATGGTATTGTTCCTTCAGCAGTTGCTAGCTGCTGAGTGGGTAGCTATGTGTGTCTAGAACGAAGGTCTGAAAAAGCAGGTAGCACTCTTCTGAGTAACCCTGATACTTAGATTGTTTACCTTTTCTTTTTTTTTTTTCTCTTGTTCTTTATTTCTGAAATGTAATTGTTAGGGCTAGGGATATAACCTGGCAGTAGAGAGCTCCCCTAGCATGTAAGAGGCCCTGGTTCATTCCCCAGCACTGCTAAAATAAACATAAACTGTGACATAAAACCAGGTCAAGAAGAACCAAAAAAACTATTTCACCATATGCCTATTTCTACTTTGTGGTTGTTTCCTGTATGTCTCCCCAGCTTTTCCAGTTCTTCCTGCTTAACCCCTTTGACAGAAAATAACAATAAGATGCGGCAAAAACTTTGAGCTAACCTACTGCTATTCTCATCAACACTGGCCTGTCACGTTCAGCCACCCATCACATACTTACTGTTCCTTGTTCTAATAAAAGTTGACATTTGCTGAGACATTCTGGGCTGTCAATCAGTTCCAAGAGTGCTTTCTCAGCCTCTATCCTTTCAGTGAGATCGGTCCCTACGTAGAGATGCGTACACAGCACTTCCAACTCAGCCAAACTCTTCAGAAGAAAAAAAAAAAAAGACATTCGACTTAAATGAAAAACTAATAATTAAAGAAAATGAGATACAGAAATAATGTTTATATACATCCATTCAATACATAGTTACTGAGAAGTAATGATTCACTTAAATACCATGACAAAAGAAGCACATTTCCTACTTCCCAAATTATTTACTTAAAAATGCGTTATACAATGTAACTATACATAAAAGAGGAGATTCTCTCCTTTACAAAGTTAACAAAGTTATGTCTGAAAGAAGTTGCATATATGCTAAAATGTTCAAAACCAAAGAGTGTCTCAAATGCAGAATAGACTAGAAGGTAGTGTAGGCAAAGAAACAGCATTTACAGGGGCTTCAGATAAAATGAATGTACTCATTTCACGGCATTAAACAGTGATCAGTAAACAGGATATAATGGGCAAAGAGACCAGACCACATACAAGCTGCCAATAGCTCCACTAACTTTCTTTTGCTGTTCCCAACCCTACCACCTATAACAGAAGATCGAATGATAATGATAATGGTATGTGTGCTAATCTGGCCTTCTGAACTTATAGTGCTTAAGGTGAACCATGTCGTGACTTTTGATCTTCCAGTATTTCCAACAACACTCTAACTAGTTAAAGTACAGGTTTTCATCTTATAAGTACAAAGATTAACCATTTCTATCTATAAATAGAACACATAGAAACGATGAACTACAAAGTGAGTTTGCCACCCTCTTGGCTTAAAAAAATCTTGTTAAAGCCATTTATTAAAACAAATTATTTCACTTGGAACTTGAATTACATACTTGACAAAAATATTGGCAGAGATTTTCAAAAACAGGTAGCCAAATGAACATAATACGGTATTCCAAAAGAAATGCCAATTTTGTTCAGTCCTGGCCTGAATTTCTGCGTGCAGCTTATAGCTGCACTCGGCTTCACACTCCTCAAATCCACAAGCAGCACTGAGACAGGAGGGCCCTGGCTCCCAGCCTTGTTTCCACCTTAGCTCCTGCACATTCCACACTTCCCTATCTGTGCCACAACCCATAGCCAAGATTTGGGAATTTTCTGCTAAAGGCCCAAAGATAAAGTCTCAAGTTGATTCATTAAAATAAAGGAGCTCACCAGGCATGCTGGAGCATACCTGAAATCACACCGGCTGGAAGGAGGCAGGGGTACTGTCCCATGCTCACTGCTTCAGTCAGTTAAAGGGCAGTAGAGTCGTATGCACACAGCATATTTTACACTTACTACTGTAATAACACTGTGAGGTAAATATCTATATCCCCTAAAAGATAGGTCCAGAGTCTGTGAATATAATCTTTAGAAAGAGGGTCTTTATAAATCCTTAGTTAAGGGCTGGTGAGATGGCTCAGCGGGTAAGAACACCAACTGCTCTTCCAAAGGTCCTGAGTTCAAATCCCAGCAACCACATGGTGGCTCACAACCACCCATAATGAGATCTGATGCCCTCTTCTGGTGCATCTGAAGACAGCTACAATGTACTTATTTATAATAATAAATAGATCCTTGGGCCCAAGCAAGCAGGGTCTACCAGAACAAGCAGGGCCAATCAGAGTGAACAGGGTTGACCAGAGCAAGCAGAGGTCCTAAAAAGTCAATTCCCAACAACCAGATGAAGACTCACAACTATCTGTACAGCTACAGTGCGTACATAATAAATAAATAAATCTTTAAAAAATCCTTAGTTAAGGGATTTAGATAAAATCATTCTAGATTTGGAGTGGGCCCTAAAGCCAACTCTAAGCCCAATTACTGGCAGCTCTATTGGAGAGGAAGAACATGGTGGCACATTTCTATAATCCAGCACTCAGGAGGCCGAGGTAGGAAGACTGAGAATTCAAGGCCATCATGGGCTACATACAAAATTTCTAACAAAATTAGCAAAAGTCTTCTCTGGCAGGCGGGAGGCAGTGGGCCTTTCCTGTCCAGCAGGACTTTCCCCAAACTGCATGGGAACATAAGGGTTAGTCAGTAAGCAGGACATTCCTTCTATCAACCCACCAACAGACACGGGGACACAAGAGTGCCTAGGACTCATGGAGCACTATGAAATGTGAGTGTAAAATACAGAGCCCCAAACACCAAATGTAGGTACTAGGAATCAAGCCCAGGTCCTCTGGAAGAACTTCCAGTGATCTTAAACACTGAGTTATCTCTCCAGTCCCAATATTTGAAATTATTAACAAATGATAAGTGGTACAAAATTAAAAAGGGAGAGTTTGAACTTTTATAAAAGATTTAAAGGGAGCAACAAATTTTGTTACTGTAATGATATCAAAAATAAATAAATAAATCAAGTGGCTCACCCTTGGCCAAGCAGCATGTGCTTCTCCAGGGAAGACACCCAGAGGCCCACCACAGCAGGAGCCACTACAATGAGCAAGTACATGATGGACAGATAAAAAAGAAAGAGAAGCAGAGTGGTCTGTACACTATGAAGAGAAGAGGAACTGGAGATTTGAGGGTGGCCTGCTACCACCTGAAGTCGTGGTAAAGTCCCAGCTCATGCTGCCAATTGAGGGTCATGTCTGGGTCCATGGCCATGCAGCAGCAGGGGTTTACGTTGATTATTATTACCATGAAAGACTGCACAGAAGGCCCTGCTCTAGTCTGCCTCCTAGGACTATGCTGATGTCCAAGGACTATGCAGAAGTAGCCCTGCCCCTCACTGGCTGCAGCATGCTGGAGAGCTGGCCCTGCCCCCTCACTGGCTGCAACATGCTGGAGAGCTGGCCCTGCCCCCTCACTGGCTGCAACATGCTGGTGAGCTGGCCCTGCCCCTCACTGGCTGAAGCATGCTGGTGAGCTGGCCCTGCCCCTCACTGGCTGAAGCATGCTGGTGAGCTGGCCCTGCCCCTCACTGGCTGCAGCATGCTGGTGAGCTGGCCCTGCCTCTCACTGGCTGCAGCATGCTGGTGAGCTGGCCCTGCCTCTCGCCAGCCACAGCATTTGGGAAACGGGGCCCTGCATGTCACCTGAGCAGTACTGTAGAGCTGAGCCTGGTGCCATGGGTCATGGCTCCCTGGCTGGGTGGAAGGGACAGCAAAGGAGTAGAGTGGGGAGGAGGCATCCAGGAGAACAGTAAAACAGCATCAGAGCACAGAGAAATTTATGTGAGCAATTTTCATATTTCAGTGACAATTTCACAGATGTACACATATACCAAAACTCATCTTAGTCGCAGTTTAAACACACGTATTTTATTATGTACCAATTATAGGCATTTGTCCCCCAACTCCAAGAACCCTCAAACTTTTTAACAGATGAACTTTTTATCAAACTTTTTATCTTTAAAAACAGATAAATTACCTCCCTATATCTTGCCTGCGTTCTGGAATCATGCTTCTTAAGTGCAGTAGTATACACTGCCTTCATTTTGAGGTTACTTATTTCCTACAAACTGTTCCTTTTTCTGTTAGTTGAGCATCCCTGAAAGCTTTTTCCTGGGCCACTTGAAACTAACTCTTCCTTCAACAATGAATCCAGTATTATGTTGCCACAAAAGGAGTTGTAGATTTAGACTGTGAATGTTAAATAATCATAACAATTTTATTAATCAAAATAGGAAGGAACCATTACAAATCAAGACATTTTTGCCAGTGAGAAGTAACTTTATTTACTCTTTAGTGTAAAGTCCTATGCTTTGAAATTAAACAAATTCTTAGAAAGCAATTTCCACATTCTGTTCATTATAGAAGTGTTTTTTTCACTTAACACATTGTCAAAGTGTTGAAAAAATGTTAAGTCATTGGCGAGAGGTCAAATGGATTCGGTGAACATGGTGGATGAAGGAGAAGTCCAAAGCTCTCAATGGACTCAACTATTGACACTGCAATTGTGCAGTGTACAGTCCAGTTTTGCCCTGGAGAAGTGGGTCCTTTCTGAATGGCCAGTGTTGAGAGCGCTGCAGCTTTTGGTGCATGTAATGGGTTGGTGAGCACAGTTCTCAGATAAAGTGGTTTGACTAGGATTCAACTGGTAGTGGGTCAGCCTAGAAGCAGACCACCCAACAGTGACTATGGCCTTCTGCTGGTGCAAGTTTGGCTCTGGGAAGTGCTTTAGAACTTCTCCTTAGTCCAACCACTAAGTTAGTCATCAGCAATTGTCATTTTCCTGTCACATGGAAAAATCTGATCAAGAAATGAATTCACTAAAATTTTTAAAAAGAAATTAAAAAAAAAAAACCAAACCAAAATGACATTGTTATAAAAGGTAAGAGAGACACAAATTCACACAGTTTTCTAAAAACATTTCCGTCCGCTCATGAGGATCCATTTACCAAGCTTTCTTGCCTTTCCAATTTTCTTCAAATGTCAAACAACCATAATGGTCCACACTGAATTCTCTGCAACTTCCATAGTTGTAAGAGGATTACTTTCAGTGGCTGTTTTCCATGAGTCACTGTTAACTTCTGATGACCTGCCACAATTCTCAACTTTAGGTTTCTTGATTCCTTTGCAAACTTTATTGAACCACTACTGCACTCTACGTTAGAAATCCCTGAGGCAACAACAGCAGAGATCTATTTTATATTCTGCTGTTACTGATCCATTATATACTCCCATTTTATACTCAAACAAGAAAACCATGGCTTAGCAGGTGATGGAACCAATGTAAAAGGAAAGAAAAACCTACTCCATAAAGTTGTAAATTTAACCTCCACACATGTACCACAGTGCATGTACACAGTATAAAACAAGACAATTTTTAAAAATTGCTGAGTTGCTTGTCTTCATCATTTCCATAACATAAATCTAAAATAAACAGTATGTAATGCCACTAGCAAAAAGCACACAGTGAGAAATGCATATTAAAATGATTTACAACATAACCACATGCTAAAGAGTATCAAATGACAAATCTCAACAATACAAAACTAAATACTACTTTTGCATCAACTGTCTTAGTTAGGGTTTTACTGCTATGAAGAGAGACACACCATGACCAAGGCAACTCTTACAAGGACAACATTTAATTGGGGCTGGCTTACAGGTTCAGAGATTCAGTCCATTCTCATCAGGCAGGAAGCACAGCAACTTCCTGCTGGTGGACTGAGAGTTCTACATCTAGATCTAAAGGCAGACAGAGGACTTTCTTTAGCCAGCTAGGAGGCAACCCACGCTCACAGTGACACATTTCCTCCAACGAGGTCAATAGTGCCACTCCCTGGGCCAAGCATATTGAGACCACCACACCAACCAAAAAGTTAAGTGCCCCAGAGTTTACAAGAGTATTTTCATCTTAAGCAATTCTAAAAATTAGACTCCTACATACTACATAATTTTAGTATGCTCATTTTTCAGATTAAAAAACCTAAAGCTTACAGGGTACATGCATGTAAGCTGTACAAGATCACAGAGTCAATGACAAGTCTGTATGCACCAGGCACATCTCCCTCACCATCCTGCCACCCTTTATTCTTCTGTCCTCATCAACCTGTCAATAATGCCCAATGCCTACTTTTAACCTCCTTATATTTCTACAAAGCCCTTCTAGAAAGGTACTAAAAGTAACATCAGAACAGCAGAAAACACATTCCACGTGGCCCCGGATCTGCAGAAACCATGTTACACATGGCTCCAGAACAGCAAAAACCACATTACACATGGCTCCAGAACTACAGAAAACACATTACACGTGGTCCCAGATCTGCGGAAACCACATTACACATGGCTCCAGCAGATTTCTACTCCATGTGTCCCTCTCCAGTGGAGTGGTGCTGGAGTTAAAGACCAGAGTCATAAGCTCCATGCTATCTTAGGCTTTCTCTCTCCTCAATTCCTCTTACATAACTATTAAAAAAAAAAAGAAGAAGAGTGGTTTTGCCCAAAAAGAGGTCTGGCCTTTGCCCTCAATTTCTGGTTGATAATCTATGTCACAGTTGACAGGAGGTTTTTTTTTTGTTTGTTTGGTTGGTTGGTTGGTTTTTTTTGGACAAGCACTGACCACACCTGATAGTCACAGATTCAGGTGATTCATGATTATGAGTGGAACCAAAAAACTATCACTCATGTCTAAGTAACGAAGCCTCAATAAATACTATGGGTACTAAAGAGTGGCTCAACCTTCCTATCTTGCAGTGGTACACACATATAGAAGCCAGGAGAGCATCCTATCTTGTAGCAAAGAGAAGCTACACTTTAGAACCTTCATAGATTAAGATTATCCTCCATGTGTCTTCCCTTTAATCAATTTTAATCTGTATGCTTTCCCTATAATAAATCACAATTATATATTTGATAGATTTCTGGTTTTGTTTTGTTTTTCTGAGACAGGGTTTCTATATGGCCTGTCCTGGAACTTGCATTGTAAATCAGGGTGGCTTCAAATTCACAGAGATCAACCTGTCTCAGCCTCCAGAATGCTGGGATTAAAGGTGTGGATTAAAGGCCTGGCAGAATTTGATAGCTTTTGATGAACTTGAGAAGCCCTTCTGATGAACTGTCAGACATTTAGACTGCTGCGGGAAATCCCTCAATTTGCTATTGGTGCCAGAAGAAGTTTTATGGGCTGTGTCTCACCATAATCTGGCCAACTCCAGGTGCAAACAATTTACTTACAGTCATAAAGCTCTATTAACTGTTTCTCTGTAAAGATTCCAGATACTCAGACATTGGAGGAATTAAGTAAAAATCTTCTAATGTGGCCCTGGATTTCTCCAGAGGCTGCTTAGGAACGAGTGGGAAGTAGTGCTGGTCTTAAAAGACACATCTTTGGAAGAGTCACGAGTCCAACGGGATTGGCACAAGCTTTAGAATCTGACACAGCGATCAAAGCTCCCCCAGACTCACTATTGAAACTACAGGTAGAAAACATCGGAAGCAACTGTGAAGGTGAAGACAGAAAGGGAGTGATCCAGCAACTGCCACACCTCACACTGATACATCTAGATCACCCAGCCCACGGTGGTGGAGGGGGGAGGCCTTAAGAAGAATCGCTAAGTCTTTGATTCCAGAACCATTCATCGAGCAAAACATGCAAGAGTCCTAAGCTAAAGTCCTAAAGCACTAAGCTTTTTACCAATATCATTGGCAGAATACTATTCCCAATTCTATCTTTCCTCATTCTGTTCCTCCACCTGGAATGCCTCCAAAAAGATAATCCAGACCTGTTTCTTACTAGGACGACTATGACTGGATCTCTAGGAATGAGATCTTCCTCTGCCAAAGCATGGGACTGGCAGTCTACACTCACAGCACTGCCTGGGGACAGTTATATCATCGAGCTACATAATTACCAAGTGTGAAGAGGACACTGAAACAATGCCCTAAAAATGTCACTTTAGTGTATGTTTCTAGGAATGATACGACCAGTTTGGGCATCGACATCTAATTTGTCTAATATTGCACTTGGGTATTATGACGGTTTCCAGGGCTTGGCAATTTACCAGGCATCACCTTTCCAAGCCCAAAAAGGTTCCAACGTTCTTTTACGCCTTCTGATTTACTCAAGACTTATCCCTGCACTGTAAACGTCTGATTACCTCCGATTCACAGTAAGTTATCCCTGTGAGATTCTTACTGCAAAAGTTCTGCGCAAGACATATATTTACTAACGTGATAACAAGTAGCTAATTCCGACCTGGGGAACCCTTAAAAACAAAACAAAACGGTAAGTAAAAAGATAAAGCGTGGGTCTATATCCTGGTTCTAAATTACTTTAGAAGTAATAAAGCAGTTAGTCCATGGCACCAGCGGATCCATGTAAATCTACAAGGGAAATGTGGTATTCAGATACACTGTCACCAAGATCTCGCCTACTTCTCTAAGGTCTTCTGCCATCTACAACTTTTCAAATCAATCTTAGGATCCAAGAACAGACTTTTCGCAGTCCTGTCACGGTCTTTCACAATTCTTTGCTTTGCCCACATCGTCTTTCGTCTGTAGTCTCTCTTTCCTCTTTACCTGGATATCTACATACAGCTCCTACAATTCCTACTAGAGTCCCACATCCGTAAGAGTACAAGGCAGCGCGTTTGCTCAGAGGTTTATGTATCCATCACTAGGAACCAAGTAACAAGTGGAGGCTCCACTCTACCTACGGATTGACTGCCCCCTTTCTGTGCTCCCGCGATATCCCGTGACTAATTCTACCATAACAGTCTTCACGTGTGCAGCAATTACCGCGCGCTCTGTAAGGACAAGGGTGGTAGCTGACACCGCCCTGCATCCCGAGAACGGTCCGCCACAAGGAGACACACAACGGAGAAGCTCGATACACCTCAGAGGAACGAAGACCCGCAGATTGCGAGAGCCACCCACCGGGCAAACCCGCAGCCCTCCAGCGCAGCCGGCGCCCTGCCCGGAGGCTCCACCAATGAGGCTGCGCGCTCCCGGTCGCGCCGCGCCCGGACCCGCCCGCCCGCCTCCGGCCAATGACAGTCCTCTGGCCGCGCTACCTAGCTCCCGCCGTCCGGGCCTCAGAGCTCAGGCTCCCGGGGCGTGCAAGGACCGCGGGCTGGGCGTGAGGGCCGGATGGCGACCCCTCCGCCCCGGCTCCCACCTGCCGGGACGCCGCTGCAGCTGCGGCAACAGAGCTGACTCGGCGGCCGAGCGTAACCCGCTTCTCTGTGCCCGCCGCCCCACGTTCCCAGGCAAGGGGCTGAGCTCGGGGTCGCGGCCTGGAGCCCCCACCAACCACCCGCCGGCGCTCCAGGCCCGCAGCCCGGCGCACTGACCTGAAAGTGCAGCGCCATCTTCCCGGAGCGGCGCGGGCCGCGCGGCCCGAGGGCCGAGGGGAGGGGGAGCGAAGGCGCCGCGCGAGCCCGGCCGCCGCGGGATCCCCCCACGCCGCTCGCTCCCAGTGCTCGGCGCGCTCCGCTCGGAGCCCGCAGCGGGACTGGGCGGGGCCGGCGGAGCGCGGGGCGGAGGGGGCGTGTCCTTCGGGCTCCTCCGCCCAACTGCCGGTGCGCTCCCTTTGCAACCGCTGCCCTCTCCGAGGGAGCCTCTGACCTCTGACCTTTAACTTTTAACCCTCCACCTCGACCCAACTGCCCGCCTTGGCCGCCGACTTAATTTGGGAGAGTCGCTCTCGCTATGAATTCCTGCCTGGCCTTGTACGATGTGAACCGGGCTGGTCTCGAACTTGCAGGCATTGTCATCCTCACGCGGCCTGGGTGCAGGCACAGGTGTGTGCTACTGCCCACTTTGGCGCCTAAATCTATGGTAGATAGGCGAAGAGGCTGCTCAGCAGTGGCGAGCACCCACCCACATGCTCAAAACTGCATGTAGCTCCAGCTTGTGGAAATCCAACTGCTTTAGCAGGCACCTGCATCGCTTTCATACACATAATACTAAACCTTAAGTCTACCACAAGACATCTTGATTCCTGACAGGACTCTGAAACAAATACATGGCTCCCAAATCCCACATCTACACAGATGTTCTTGTCCTCTAACACAGTGACAGCCTTTGACCCCCATATGCAACTGCTATCCTTAACTCTTGTTCCCCAATGCCCAACTCCCATTGTTTTTGTTGTTGTTGTTGTTTGTTTGTTTTTTAACTATTGAGTTTAAGTTACGCCTGGCATTGTGTATGGGGCATCAAATTGTAAAATTCTGGCTTGCCTGTAACTCCTTGTCTACATTTTCATATGAATTTATATGAAACCTTAGGTTATTTCATGGGAATAGGAGTTATTGAGCAGATATAGGATCAGAGTCGCTTATTCCTAGTGCTCTTCATTTCTCCAGAGTCAATGCTTCCATGTGAGAGCCATGTCTTTTATATTTAAGGGGAAATTTTCCTTAAATGTTTCTTACAACTTAGGTATAGTAACAAATTCTTTCAGCTTTCGTTAATTTGAAAGCATCTTCATTTCATCAACTTTAAAGGTAGTTTTGCTGGGTATAAAATTCTGCATTAGCCTTTTGAGGGTTTTTGTTTTTGTTTTTTGGGTTTTTTTTTTAAGCTTTTGATACTTTAAAGATGATCTTCCATTGTCTTCTAGTTGACATTGTTTCAAGTTGAGGAGTCAGCCATCAACCCTAGTTATTGTACCTTTAGATAATATGCTCTAGAGCATTTGAAGTTATTTTCTTTCTCTCTGTTTTTGAACAATTTGAGTTTGATTTTTCACTAAGTCTATGTGTTATATTCATCCTGCTTGAAACAACTGTTCTCATATGGTCTGACATCTTCATCAGTCTTCAAATAATATTGACCAGTATTTCTTTTTTTTTTCTTTTTTTTTTTTAAGATTTATTTATTTTATATGTTAATTCATTGTTTCTGTCTTCAGACACACCAGAAGAGGGCATCAAATCCCATTACAGATGGTTGAGAGCCACCATGTGGTTGCTGGAAATTTAACTCAGTGCCATCAATCCAGGTGCCAGTATTTCTTTTAAATACTGTTCTGTTCTCCCTTCTTCCTTTCATTGTGTTACATGTATGTTAAAACTTTTTGCTATATTATTCACTCTTCTTAAAAGCTTCTCCGTATTTCTTGTGTGTGTATATGCATACACACATGCTTAAAACTGAATATTTTCTACTGACCTGTTGCCCATTCAGGAGAAACTCAATTCTGCTATGTCTAAACTGCTAAAAACCCCTTGTAAATTAATAACTTATTATAGTTTAATTCCAAAGTTTTCATTTGCCGCCTTCTACTGTCTAGATAATTTTCACAGTTCTGATTAAATTCTCTTCCTTTTTGCTATTTTCTTAATATTTTGATCACGTGCAAAATTCTTATACAGTAGTTCCAATATCTCAACCATCTGAGTCATCCAGTTTTTGGCATCTGGCCTGGTTTTGTGTGTTAGCTATTCCCTTAGTCTGTCTTATCTAATTCAGATAATGTAGAAGAAAAACTATAGAGTCTCTGAGCTATATCAGCATTGTCCATTTTTGTGTTACTAAGCAAATAAAAGTAGATCTCATCTTCATCCAGTAATATTTGTTTTTAGACTATGATGCTGGTTTATTTCAATTTATCCTTACTCTTGGGCTGTGATCTTTGCCAGATCTTATGACTGAAGTCCTGGGATATCTACCTTGTACAGCCTGGACATTGGTCTGTCTCCCAGCAACATGAAGCTGCTGAAAACTCTCTTCAGCTCCTTAGGTGCTATAGCTACAGTGGTGTTCCTGAAGTCTCTTCCTTTGCACGTGTGTCTTAGGAGTGAACTGATGATTGGCAAAGACTTTGTAAATAGATCTTGAATTTCATATCTGTGCACTCTTCTCTCTAGAATTTTATGTTTCAAATCCCAGAGGCAGCCAGGGAGTGATGGTGCATGCCTTTAAACTCAGCTCTCTGGAGGCAAAAAAAAAAAAAAAATCCCAGAGTCCTTTGTTCCCCAGCTCCAGCATCTACCCGCTCTTAGTGTACTGACACTACTGGCTATGTGTCTCTGTTGCTTCTGGCTGCTACTTAGAAAAAGCTCAGGGGGAGGCAGGGACAGTGCTTTTATTCTCTCAAGGATTGTTGCCAATTAAGCTCTGTGCTTGTTGGTGGTTCCCTAGTGCTTTAAGATGTTAAATATAGTCTTTCTACTTGTCAGGTGTAGTATGTGTACATGTAGATGTGTTATAATTGTTGTTGAATACACTAATATTCATAAACATAGACATTTAATGTCTATATAGTATGCAAAATAAAGTATGCACACAATTTGTCTTAATTTGTAGTTGTCCCATTTCCAGTGGGAGCTCTAATCTGGGGCACTCCACTGTTAGTTGACTGTCTGCAGCTTCCACTCATGACCTTCAGCTTTCAGTCTATCCATAGCCCATGGATCCTCATACCTACCATTCAGCTTCTAAACTGTGATGTTTTTTAGTATACTCATCCTTCCGTTTTTCAAAGACAAGTCATTCCTTGGTGGTGGAGCGAGCATTCACATGCCGTAGTATATGTGTGGAGGTCAGAAGACGTCTTTTGGGGAGTCACTTCTCACTTTATTTTTCCTTTGAAGCAGGCTCTCTGTTATAGTTTCTGTTACGCTGAATACGTAAGCTTCCTGGAGATTACACTTTCTTTTCTAGTTCTCATTCTTGTTCCCCCAAGTCTCTTGCTCCTATTTCCTGTTTCATTTCAATGTCTCAATATTTTTTTGATGTCCAATCTCAACTATGATCCCACATTTTAACTCTTAACTCCCATATCCCAGACACTAATACTTTTTTTTTTATCTCCCTATCACACACACTATACAATACCCATTATAATTATGTATTACTTTTACCTTACTTTTCCATCCCTGGTTTTTTGAGATTGGGTATCTTTGGATAGCCTTGGCTATCCCAGAATTCCCTCTGTAAACCAAGCTGGTCTGGATCTCAGAGATCTGCCTACCTCTACCACCTGCATACTAGGATTAAAGGCATGCACAACCACTCCCTGGCTTACTTGCCTGGCTTCTTGATATCCCAACCACCTTTTAAAATTATTACTTAAAAGTCCTATTTCTGTCAGCTCCAGTTTTAGGTTCTGGGAGGAGAAATGGCTCTGAGTCTTGGGTGTTTCCATTTTTTTCCTCATCTCCAGAGGAAAAATGACATAAATATAGGTTTGTAAACAAACAACACAGGTTGCTGGATATCCTCTGAACTCACCAGGAAAGTTTAGAAACAGAAGCCCAATTACTCTTTTACCTTTAAATTCAAGTGGCTGCTTAAGATCACTGTCTGAACACGCCCCTCCCGTCAGTCCACAAAATAAGCATTTGGCTTCATCTTTTGTCACTGAATAAAATTTAAGGTAGAGTTATGTAATATAGCTATTGAAACTAGCACAGAAGATGCTCCAGGATGTCAGAGAACTCATTTCTACCACAAATTTCAATCAAAGGAAAAGCATTAAAGCCCTCAGTAATTACAGGATCATCTTCTATTGTGCAAAGTAGCCTTCTGAAGGAAAGCCAGGTGGGGGTGGGTTTTGACTTCTGTGCTTTGTCGGGGAACTGGAGTGGCACACTTCTGGTCCTTTAGGAAATCCACCCAGTGTGTCGCTAAGCTCTGAGATCAAGATGACAAGTCTATCATTGAAGGACATTCGATCTCACTGCAAACCCTGAGATTGTGTTATTTCCCAAAAAAGAAAAAAACCCTGTTTCTAGTTGTGGTGTGGCTCATCCATCCCACACACCTTTAATCCCTTTGGCTAGAATACGAATATGCCCTTCACACACACCCTTAAACCCAAACAATGAAGGTAAAGTTAGTTTGTAGAAGGAAGCACCCCTGCTTAAAAGGGATGCCTAATTGAGTGGAGAGAGAGAGAGAGAGAGAGAGAGAGAGAGAGAGAGAGAGAGAGAGAGAGAGAGAGAGAGAGAGGAGCAAGAGGAGAGGAAGGAGGCAGTTTTTTCTGGACAGTTGTACAGAGACAGGTTGCGGAGAGAAAACAAGTTAGATTCAGTTGAAGACAGAACAAGCCAGAGAATGAGAAGGAGCCAGAAGATTAGAATACATTGCCAAATTTAGTTTGAGGCCAAGCAAAACAGTTCAGGAGAAGCAGAGAGAAGCCAGATTGAATCAGTTGGCTTGGAGAAGAGTTTGAGCCAGAACAGCTGAATTTGAACTAGCCAACCAGGGTTCAGAAAAAGCATGAAAGGGTGAGCTTATTCAGTAGCAAGTCTCAGAGGCTAAAAAATTCTAGGTCTAGATTAGATTTACGGAGGCTAGAAGCTTCCAAGACTAGGCCCGGGTTAACAGACCGAAGCAGTAACCCTCAGAGACGACAATTACATCAGGAGAAAAAAAAGTTCCTTTTACGGTGTAATGTACAGAGAACTTTATAAGCAACATCACATTGCTGTAAGTGAGGACAGGAGTTGAAGCAATTCAGTATATTGTTAGGAAAGCAAGCAGTAGAACCGAGTAATGTGTACAGACTCCAATATTGGCTGCTCAAAATTATGGCTAAATACCTAAAAACATAGCAAGACACCATGTCAAAATCAAAGAGAGGAGTTTAACACATAGCACTTGCCTATCATACACAAGGCTTTGAGTTCAACTCCTTGTACTGCAAAAAACAAAAATCAGTAAATTGTCTTTCATTTTTACGAGACAGGCAGTTTAACCAGCTAAGTGATGGGGTCCACACAGTGTATTTCATGTTTATAATACATACTGTAATGAGTAATTCCCTTATGGTCTCATTATATCTTGTTCATGTTCTTATTAAAGATGGGAACTATGTAAAATGGGGGGAAAGGCCAACCAGAAAAAACAAACTTCACCCCTTACTGCTATTGCACAATGCTTTTAGCTAAAACATAGTACACATGCATGCACATGGGTACGTAAACACACACACACACACACACACACACACACACACACACACCCCTTAACATTTATCAATGTGATACTTTTTTTTATTAATTTTTATTGTATTATGATGAGAAAAGTTACATGATTTCAATTTGTCTGAATTTGTTAACATTTAAAAACATATTTTAAGTAAATAGAATTAAATCACATTCTTGTTTCCCTTTTGTACCCCAACTCCTCCCAGAGACCCCCCTCTTCAATACTACAATATCTTTTTTTGTTATATTCCTTAAAATTTATAAAATATTATAACCATAAAAATGAGTACTATACAAATTGTTTGATATAAAACAACAATCAATTTAACAGTGTTATGTAGGTGCTTGTCTACAGCAATACTGAAAATATATACGTTTTTCTCAATATAGATTTCAAATAACTCCAAACATATTAACTGTATATTTCAAAATAATACACCACTACTAGTATTTTCTTAAATGAACATAGATATATAAAGTCTTTTTGTTTGTTTGTTTGTTTTGTATTTAGTAGAGTTTAAAATCTTGGCTCTTTCTATGGTACAAGCTCCAAATAAGAACAATTTTTAGACATTGGATTTCATTGTAATAAGGCTGTACTTCAGTGACCCTCAAATCACCGAAGGATTTTACCTCCATCGTAGCTACGCTGAGAGTTGACAGTTCTGACACACATACACCTTTAATAAAATATTGTGTCTTTAAATTGAAATAGAGTAAATGTACAGGTTAGAGAAAAAATTATTATAGCAAAAGCCTATTTTATGCACAAATGTTTACTCCCACAAACAGACCAGCTTCTCAAGTGCCTTATTTCATAATAAATTATTCTAAAAAAATGTTATGAGATTAATTTAGGTCATATCAACCCATAACAACAATAATTGTTTTTAAAGTAAAATTAGTTCAGAGTAAAATATACATTTAGGTACTTTGCATAGTAATAGGCCTTGAACAGGCAAAAACATACCATTTCTTAAAAATTGAGGCTAACCTTGTCCAGCAGTGTGGTGAGGATACCCAGCTAACCAGGAAAGTCTCCTTTTTTTTTTTCAGATTTAATTTTTTTATTAGATATTTTCTTTATTTACATGTCATATGATATCTCCTTTCCCAGTTTCCCATCCAAAAAAAAGGAATAAAATTAAATTAAATTAAAATTAAAAACAACAACAACAACAACAAAAACCCTGTTCCCTCCCCCTTTTCCCTGCTCACCAACCGACCCTCTCATATTCAATCATCAAATCCAGACACTATTGTGGATGCCGGCAAGTGCTGGCTGACAGGAAAGTCTCTTATGAGAAGGAAAACTAAAGGAGCCCAAGAAAGCTAAGTCCTCAGCAGCTCGTTCTTTTTCCTTCTCGTGTCCCCCGAGTGGTCCTCTCACAAGATGGAGTTTTGTCATATGGAAGAGCTTAAAAGCAGTCAACCTATATGGACCCTCTCACCAGCCCCTTTCAATTGTAAACTGCAATAACTTTACTGTATAGGGATATTTCTAGAATTGTTCTAACTAAGGCAGAAATGAATAGTTCATGCACAAACTGTAATAACACAGAATTGTCTACAATCAAAGGCAAAGGTTGCTAACATCCCTCAGAGATGGCCAGTCTTCACACCCCAGCACCTCTCCCTGCAGCCCTTTGCCTCCACAATGTGCACGGGCATTCTTCTTTTATATAACAGATCATACTACAATGCTATTTTGCACCTTGACTTTCCTGCTTGAGAATATATTTAAATATCCATCATCAGTACTGTAGCCCCTCTATCATATGCCACTGTATGGGTTTACTATGAGTTATTTATTTAATCATTCCTCTGCAGAGAAACAGGCTTGTCTCATTCTTCCACTACTTTCAATAACATATATAACAGCAAAGAGAAGCACACCAACAGCTAAGGGTAGAAAAGACAAACTTCTGTTCTTGTGTTGGATGTATTTTGAAAACTCTTTCCTTTCTTCCTCCCCCCCCCCCACTTCCTTCTTTCCTTCTTTCTTTCCTTGGTTTTTGGAGACAGAGTTTCTGTGTAGCTTTGGTTGTCCTGAAACTCAATCTGTAAATCAGGCTGGACTTAAACTCATAAAGATCCAAATGCCTTTGCCTCCCAAGTGCTGGGATTAAAGGTATGTGCCATCACCACCCAGGGGAAAACTATTTCTAAAAGAGCTTGACAAGGTTAACTTATACATACGTTGAGCATACAGTTTCTTGTCTGCTAAGGACATTTAGAGATAGTAAAGTAGTTGGGCTGTAAATATCTAGCTGAAAGTACTCCTAAAGACCCAAGATAGCAGGAAACAAGGCCTACACCAGTTGTAACCAAAGCTTAGCTATGGTCCAATCATGGAAGGGCTGTCTATACATATGGGATGGGTCACAAACATCTTTAAGTTGCCACAGAGTGAGGAAAGCACCTAAACATGAGAGAAGTCCTTGTTGGGGTATCAGAGTCTAAATTTAGGAGGAGAGTGTCTTTGGGGGACACAGAGGTCCTTGTGCTCACAGAAAAGCACTAAGAAAAGCCAGGAATGTTAATCACACAAGAGTGTCACCTCAATGGAAGAAATAAAAGTCAAATACCCAAGAGGAGCCCCAGGGTAAAGATCCAGTAATGATGGTGTAGCAGAAGCCAGAGGCCATAAACCGGACCAACGACTCATTGCAACAAGCATTTGCAAGTGACACTACAGCTTTCCCAACAAGATTTGTTTTCTTTTGAGGGGGGAGGTTGCATGAGCAGAGAGTGGGTATGAAGGGGATGGAGAGATGAGTGGGACTGGGGTGCATGATATGCAATTCACAAAGAATAAAAAGTTAAATATTAAAAAAAACCAAATACCTGCATTTTATCCAGAAAGCAGAGAGTGAACTTTGTTAATGACCTGGTGATGTTTTTTGCTATCTGTAGAGGCAGACCTCACCCAAATTCCCCAGAATTATTATCCCAGACTTTTCCTTCCCTAAACCGTTACCCATCCTTAGGGGAGCTGTCACTTTATGGACTGCTGATCTCTATGCTATGGTCAGAGACCACACTAGATTCTAGGCCTTTTAGCTAAGAACCCACCCTCATGGTTACATATACTTTGTAAGGATTTTCTCTTTTTTTAAAGCAATTAATATATATTTTTAAAAAGATGTATTTATTTATTTTGTGAGTACACCATTGCTCTCTTTAGACACACCAGAAAAGGACATCAATCCCATTACAGATGGTTGTGAGCCACCATGTGGTTGCTGGCAATTGAACTCAGGACTCAAGCCTACGTTGCTGCCATGATGGACCGTGCCCTCAATGCCTCAGCAGCAAGACCCAAAAGCTCAGAGACTGTGAGCCCGAATTAAGTTTTCTGTCTTCATTCCCTCAGGGGATTTGGAAGGGTGACTGAGAGTGAAAATTAAGTTAATGATCATATCCTGAGATAGGTGTATGTGTGTGCATGTGGTTGTGTGTGTGAGAGGCAAACAGAGACAGGGAGACACAAAGAGAGAGAGAGAGAAAGAAAGAGAGAGGGAGGGAGGGAGAGAGAGAGAGAGAGAGAGAGAGAGAGAGAGAGAGAGAGAGAGAGAGAGCCTGTAGATCCCTGGTGATGAGGGAACTGTTGAGCTGAGCTTGCCCCATGTTGAGTGTTTGATAAACACTTCGGAATGGCACAGAGCATCTGCTAGGACTTGGAAGACCTGAAGGAGATTGGAGCACCTTGGTTCTCAAGAATGAATTATACTAAAACAGGGCTGTAAAACTCTTAGCTTTGTTTTTCTTCAACCATCCAGATAAGTGTGTAAGTTTCTGTTTGCTTTGGCTTCTTAATCCTTTTAAGGAAAATGCAGCTGCATGGAGAACTTTATTTTATCTTCTTATAGCTTTTTAGTGCTCCCAAATTAATGCGGATGATTTCCTATTGACTTCCGAAGTCTTTTCCACTAACTTAGCAAGCAACGAGGATTTACAGCCTGCACACGCCAGCTTATCAAAGGATAGATATTTCTGACTCTCACACCAAAGCCAGCTTTCACCTGATTAATTATGTACTCTGTCTGCCCTTTTAAAAATGTTAGTCTAGCATAGACATACTTCGTATTTATTAAGTTGTTTTTATCTTTTATTGTTTCTTCTTGTTTTTAATTCTATATGAGTATCATTAAATAAAATTTTAGGTGATTTTGCACACCTCTAGAAGAGGTACAAAAAAATTCCTATTACTGCTTTGGAATTTATAAACACAAAAATATTTCCTGTGTCTCGGTAAAGTCATACAGTGCAATTCTATTTTAGAGAATTTTTTATGCTCGTATAATTTTTATCTGTGGTGCAATAAATCAAGTTCTGGATAGCTGACCACATGGCTGAGGATTTCAGATCCTCTGAAAGCTTAGTAACCCAGAAATCAAGTCAAATTATGATCACATCACAGGTGGTAGGCTTGTATCTTTCTCTTCAACACACATGGTTGATGTTAGGGACAGAGATACACATGAAAGATATAATTGTCTTTCAAACTTCCAGTTAATGGTGAGTGTGCTGTGGAGGGCTGAGCTCTGGGGCCTTCGGGTTCCATTCTGACATGGGCGCTCACCTGCAAGTCTGGCTCCTTGAATGTATAGACGTTCTCACAGGTTTTTGTTTTATGTAGGTGCTGTTTTGGTGGGGGAAGGGTGGGCATAGATGTTTCCTGATCACACGAATCAACATAGTTTCCAGACAGAATTTGCAGGCTGGAAACAGAGTTCTAAACCATACTTTGTAACCCATTCCCCTCCCCGAACAGTCTGAGCCAGTGTTCATAAGCACAAAACGAGGAGACTTTGAGCCAGGCTTTGGGCACCACTGACTTGCCATGACCTTCGTTTCATTTCTGAGGCAATGGATGGCAGCCTTGAATCTCTGCTTTTCAGAAAAACACCCGTGTCTGTTCCTCTCCCACCCCCTTTCCCTCTAACACATTTCCAAATCTGACACCAATAAGTTTAAGCCAACACTGGTATTGGATTCCGAGTCTAGAGAAGATAAATAGGAGATTTCAAGATCCACAAATGCTCTTCTGGGATGCAAGTTTTATAGGGGCAGCTTTTGGGTTTAAAACAGACTGTGTTCTTGACAGTGCAATTGTGCATTTTGCCTCTTGGGTGGCTTTGGAAGCCAAATCCCAAGACAGTTATTGTATGAGAATAGAATTGCTTTACCACCTAATAGTGAAGCCTGGGACATATTAATGAAGAAAAATTACTTAAAGTATAAAGTTTATTATCATATGTGATTAAAAAAATTATTGTAGGGAATGAATTTCCATTTTTCCTCCATCCCTCCCTCCTTCCCTCTAAGAAAAAAGCCAAAAAAATAACATGTAAAATATATTTTATGAAATACCAGAGAATATCTATGGTTCTGCCTAATTGGCCTCTGTTTATCTGAGGATCGAGTGAGGATCTGAGACACTATTTAACACATTCTGGTTCTAAGAGAACCTGCTAAACAATAATAAAACAAGATTCTGGTAAAATGTGTTCTCACATGTATTCTGGTTCTCAAATCCCACTAACATAGCACTGAAGGAATTACAAGAGCTAACAAGGACAGAGGGGAGAGGAGCTAGCTCCATTGCATTGCAAATGGGAGACACGGAGTGGTGCTGGAAGCTGGAAAACAACAGAAACTATACAGCAACTCAGAAAGAGGGTGGGAACACAAAGATGCAAACATCTGGGCTGGAGCGATGGCTCAGCGGCTAAGAGCACTGACTGCTCTTCCAGAGGTCCTGAGTTCAAATCCCAGCAACCACATGGTGGCTCACAACCATCTGTTATGAGATCGGATGCCCTTTTCTGGTGTGTCTGAATACAGCTCCAGTGTACTCACATATAATAAATAAATAAATCTTAAA
>NW_022196911.1:28977983-28993122 GCF_008632895.1 Mastomys coucha
ACTTGGGAGGCAGAGGCAGGCAGACTTCTGAGTTCGAGGCCAGCCTGGTCTACAGAGTGAGTTCCAGGGCAGCCTACACAGGGAAACCCTGTCTTGAAAAAGAAGAAGAAGAAGAAGAAGAAGAAGAAGAAGAAGAAGAAGAAGAAGAAGAAGAAGAAGAAGAAGAAGAAGAAGAAGAAGAAGAGGAAGAAAAACCAAAAATGCAAACATCTAGGAAGGGCTAGGAAGGGGTATGTCATGAAGCCAGCCACATTATACCTTAACAATCTAGAAGCTACTATGCAAATGAATACATACACACACACACACATTAAAGTGAAATAAATATATACCAGACATCTGGTTTTGATTATGTATTTCACTTGAATGAAAAGACTTGGAAATGACGTGAATCTCTGGAGATAGGATTACAACGGGAATGAGATGTTGTGAAAATGACAATACAGAAAATAAGAACCCTTTGCAGGTAGCCCATCATGGGGTAAAAGGAAGGAGGAAAACCAGAAAAGGAAAAAAAGGTGTTCAGGGATAGTATGTCATTTCTGCAGAACATGTCAGAGTCTAGATGTCTTTCTACAATACGGGTTCCTCAGCCTTGTTTTCTTTCTAGAATCCTAGGAGGCAGGTAATCAAGTTTCGCCTGCTGAGTGACAAAGTGGGGACCTTTCTGTTGGGACACTGACCTGAGAGTTACAACCTTCAGACAACATATATACCCCTTAGCTCAGGTAGATTTTACATTACAATTGATAGCAAGAAAACACAATCTTTATTTGAAGCTTGTCTCTGACATCACCAGCAAGTGACCTCAAATAATCTTACCAGCTTGATCTTAAAATTTCCTGTAAATTAGGAAAATCCTTGCTGAGTTTTGATGACAACGAGATGCGATCCATATGTAAGAGCTTCCAAGGGAACTGGAGACACTTAATAAATAGCATCTTTTTTTTTTCATTAGTTCATAGCAATCAATAATTATAGCAAAAGTGAGTCCTCTTGGAATAATTAAGTTACTCTGGCCCAGTAACCTTTGGCCGAATATTACTCTGAGAATATTGTATTGGCTTGCTTTAGACTCTTGCTAAGTGACCTAGCTGTTGCCTGAGAAACAGTGACTTAAACGAGACGCATGGATTTCTGCCTAAGTGTGATAGATGAGGCCAGATAACAGAAGGGAAAAGGGGGAAGAGGGAGGAAAGGGAATTGACTTTGGTTTTTCTGAGGGCAAGTGTCATTTTTCTTCAATTTGGCACCATGTATTCTTTGATCACTTGAGTTCTAGGTATCAAATATCACTTGCTTCTAAAAGCAGCAGGTTTGACGGGGTAGGAGGTGAGGAGGTGGGGGTGGGGGTAGGGTAGGAGGGGGTTGGGGGATGGGGGGGCCAAAGGTTCAGAGATAAGGGAGGAAAGGAAGAGATAGTGCTTAGCAACTTGCCAGCCTGGAGACGAACAGCCATGACACACAAGGTGCAGACTGATGGAGGATTCATGGAGGAGGCTGGGCATGAGCATCTGGGGACACACACTGGGATCCAAGCCCCGCCTCTGCGGCCCTCCCCTTCACCCTAGGTTAGTTTTCTTTCAAACCTCACAACTCCAACCTTAACCCAAAGAGCTAGCCCATGATGTAGCTGTTTAAAGCCCTCATTTGACAAATGAGGAAATATAAGCAGAGAGACTACATAATAATTTGTCCACCGTTGAAGTCTCAGCGGAGCGGAGATTTGTGCTGGGGTGAATCTTGAGTGTAAGTCCATCCCCTTTCCCTGTTCTTTCACTCTCTCTTTCCCAGGACATGATTCATCTTTATGAAATAAGTGCATGCAATCTTTTGTGAGGCATAATGCAGTGTATAAATCTGGGACATTTTAGGCATTATTCACATTTGAA
The DNA here is from genome assembly GCF_008632895.1 of Mastomys coucha. Lineage (NCBI taxonomy): Eukaryota > Metazoa > Chordata > Mammalia > Rodentia > Muridae > Mastomys > Mastomys coucha. The sequence goes on from NW_022196911.1 coordinate 28,979,876, forward strand.
AACCAAAAGACACCTAAATGTCAGAGGAAAACGCTGAGAGCCAGGTAACACTAAATGCGTTTTGTTTGCTTTTTGGGGTGGGACAGTCGGAAAGATAAGGTGAATGTGGGGCTGAAGTGGAGAGCCGTGGAGACCAATGGAAAGGTGGTGAGTTTTAGTACTCCAAGAGAAAAGCATAATAGTCATATTACTTCGTGCTTCTAGAAAAATGTTCAGTGCCCACATTTGTTTCCTACATTATAAAACTGTATGCATATAGTGTGATCTTTCTGAGTTTAAAACTAAATGTCCCAGACGTTGCTTTAGCTTGTACCATGGCAGCACAACCCCACGCCCTTTTCTTTTTACCTGTAAACTCTAGCTTTTATTAACCGCCTCCTACCAGCGGAGACACAGCACACAAGCACCTCACCGGAAGAGCCGCCTTGTGTGCACGTGCTGACTCAGGTGAATGTCTAGCCTGCATTTCCAGCAAGCTCCCAGGGAATGAATGCCTGAGAGCTGATCCTGAGCCACGCCACGGTGAGAACATAGGGTCCTGCTGTAAAATTAAACTTTAACGCTCTGCAGGGAGGTGAGTGTGCACGTCTTTAATCCCAGCACTCAAGAGACAGAGGCAGGCAGATCTCTTTGTGATTAAGGCGGGTCTGGTCTACAGAGTGAGTTCCAAGACAGCCAAAGTAACACAGAGAAAAACAAACACAAAAACAAAATCAACAACAAAAATTTACACGTTTCAAATCAACCTATCAGCATGTGTTTAGCAAGTATCTACTTTGTGAACATTAGTGCAACATAGCAAAAATATAAGCCTTATTTACATTTCTTTTAGGATTTTTAAAATATGAAGAGAATGGTAGAAACATAAAGATATTTTATGGAGGAGCTGTGCTGCTTCTTCATAGTTGGGATAGGAGAAAGGATCACAGAGATCCACTGCCTGCAAATGATAGTGGATACTTTGATTCAGAGCTGGGGGTGAGGTAGGGAATCAGTTTTCTTATTTTAGAAGTATGGGAATGGGCTGGAGAGGCTTAAGGACACACCCAAGGTCACCCAGCTAGTAAGCCAGCAGAGCTGGAAATAAAATCAGTTCAGTGAGAGAGAGCTACGCAGCTGGTCCTGGAGTGCTACGCTGCTGGCGGTGGTGGTGGTGGCGATAAGAGTGTTCCTGAAGGCACTGGAGGTTCTAACAGTAATGTGGAAGGTGGAGTTGGGACTCTTTTCCTTAACAAAGACCATCTCTGCTATCTTTTTTTTTTTTTTACTAGCATAGTTTGTTCTGGATGAAGGAGAAAGACTGAGTGACTTCGACCCATAAACCTACAAAGAGGACAAAGAGAGGGCCTGGAGCATCCCAGTGAGCTCTTGGCTTGTTTGGATCTTCCCTATTGCAGTAAAGAATTCACATTACAACTCACGAGCAAGGGTACAAAAACACACAGGAGTTCCACTGAATGCATCTGGCAAGCATTTCGTCTTCCCTTAAATAAAATAAATTCCCTTAATAAAGCCAATGGAGGCAGAGTTGGTGGGGGGGTGAGGGGTAAAGAGGACGGAATGATTTATGTCAGGGCCAGGAGAAGCCCTTGACAGCTCAAAACGACCTATTTAGAACTGCTCGATCTAAAGCCAAGTTATACACTGGTTTCCCTTCTTGTGCCAATCTTACATTTAAAAAAATATAACTTTTATGAATATCATCATTAGTGCTATAAGCACAGGGAAGTATAAGTTAATTCTACAGTAAAGTGATTATTAAATCCATTAGTCATATACTGGGAATCCATAATTAACTTATTCTCCAGCATCAAGTAAATGATTCTACTGTGTGCTTTAAGAAAGCAATTGTTCACTAATATGCAAAATAGAGCAGAACTATTAGATCATAAAGCCATGCAATCTTATAATTAAATTATAAATTTTACATATTTTAATAATGTGCTTTATATACTTTAATTGTTTTCTACGCAAGATTAAAAGGAGGTGCCATGGTTTTTCTCAGACATATTATATCTTGACCTGAACCATGCAATACTTAATAATAATTGATGAGTATCTACCAGGGATGACAGCAGTCTTTCAGGAGCATCAGATATTTCTTTGGACTATTGCAGAGGATTAAAATGAAGGTGTGCACTAGTTTTAATGGAGTCACGGCTATACCCCTGGGCTTTCTTTGTTTCCCCGCTTTGCTGTCATAACCACCACAGGCATCCACATTCTCTTTGCAGGCCACACCAGTGGACTGGCCCCTGTTTGCACTGCCTTAGCTGTACATGTGGGTAAAGGCAACATGCACATTAAATTCTCTGCAGGGAACTTGTGCACCCACATGAGCAATCTATTGTTGTTATTGTATTCTGGATTAAATAATGATGCCATTATTTTCCATGAGCAGAATTAAATGTATTTGAAAGAACCGGGAAATACCACAGATCTGTGTTCTGGGGAGTTGCTTCAGTTTTTCTAAATCCTGCTTGCTGCAGAGGGAACTGTACTGTGGGCCCTCCTTTCTTTTCCTTTGGACAGGCACTAAGCTCCCACTGGCATGGTTACTCTATCCTAGCCTGCTTTCCAGTTTCTAGAAGTAATGTGCACAGAAGATGCCCTGTGCAAGAGGAGAGTAAATGGTTCATTCATTCCCCCAGTCATTCAGCAAACACATAGAGAATATAGCAGACGCTCGGCTCTGAGCTCAGTGATAGAGGTATAGGATTGAAAGGAGGGATGGTGATATTTGACTTGGGCCCAGGAATAAGTCGACTTGTGGCCAGGCCTGCTATAACAAGAGAGCATGGTGGAATGACTTGAGAGAAATCCAGAGGCTAGCAGTCCAAGGTCAGCGTGCTCAGCATACTTCTCTGCTTGAAGATAAGAATCGTGTTCAGATCCCCTCATCCTGGAGTTAGAAAAGCTAGTCGGCTGCCATGTGGGCTCTGGGCATGGGTCCTCTTGATCACCAGGCCATCTCTCTGGCCCTGTTTTATCCCAGGCCTTCAGCTCAGCCACAGTCTCACCTTCTACACGTTTATTATTCACATCCAGCTGCTGGTCAAATGTATCCGATGGGAGTTAACAGGGAGAAAGAGCAAACATGCTCATACAATGTTTACTAACATAGTTCTATAATCGTTCCATTTTATTACTGTTGTCCTTAAACTTAATGTGTGAAATCAGTTTTACCACAGGTGTGTATTGGAAGAAAATGGTGTATGCAGATTTAGTACTAACCATAATTCCGGGCATCTTCTGAGTATTAGGTCTCAAACCCAGGACAGGTTACAGGGCATGGCTGCCATACCCCATCCTCTACCCTAGACTTCCCCAAGTCCCGAGACTGGGCTGTTTCTGCCCCCAGTTGACCTTCACTATTATGATCCAGTCATTTTGGTTACCTGGCCCTTTGGTTTACCCTTTACTCTCCGGATCTCTTCTTCCCTCCCCCTCTCCTCACCTGGCTGGCTCTTTAGGGAGTGTCCACTCTGGACTCTCACAGATATCCCTGCCTCTGGCTACATGCTCCCTTTTATCTACAATAAACCTCCTCCCCCTCCTCTTCTTCCTCCTCCTCCCACTTCTTCTTCCTCCTCCTCCCTCATACCTGGGAGCAGTCACGTCCTTCCTTTTTCTTTTTTTTTTGCACTCATAGAGGTGACTATTGCATTCACCTTCTAAAGGCAAGATCTTGGTACCCTCCATACTTAAAAATTTTAGACTTAAAAAAAGGAATTATGATTTGAGAACAGATTATTACACACATATGGCTGTCATGTTCCAGAACCTGGAATGGGAAATGTGAAAAGATGATGATGATGATGATGATGATGATAGGATGGGTAGATATGGGTCAGTTGAGGTACTGCACATAGAAATAAGTTACAAACTTAGGAGCCAGGTGGCCAATTGGAATCTCACTTCTGCTACCAGGTTGCAGTTTGTCTTTTCTGTCTTGGAATGCAGATTAAAATAGTCCTTACCTCGTAAGCTACTATAAGGATTAGATGAGTCAATTTAACAAAAACGTTTGTGACAGGACCTGGCACATCATAACAATGATGGCTTATTATAATAATAGTAATGGAATAATAATAATAATAACAAATATTACATGGGGTGGTCTGAATATGCTTGACTCCTGAAAAGTGGCACTATTAGGAGGTGTGGCCTTGTTGGAGGAAACTGTGTCATTGTGTCGGTGGGCTTTAAGTGCTTAAGCACCACCCAGAGTGGAAGAGAGAGCCTCCATCTTGGCTGCCTGCAGAAGCCAGGCTCCTCCTAGTTGCCTTCAGATCAAAATGTAGAACTCTTGGCTTGTCCAGCACCATGTCTGCCTGCTGCCATTCTTCTCACCATGATGATAATAGACTGAACCTCTGAAACTGTTAGCCAGCTCCAATTCAATATTTGCCTTTAGAAGATTCACCTTGAGGCTGGAGAGATGGCTCAGTGGTTAAGAGCACTGACTTCTTTACCAGAGGTCCTGAGTTCAAATCCCAGCAGCGCATGGTGACTCACAACCATCTGTAATGGGATCTAATGCCCTTTTCTGGTGTGTCTGAAGACAGCTACAGTATATTCATATACATAAGATAAATAATTTAAAAAAAACTTTAAATATATATGTATTATGTTATGCTTATATTAAAGTTTTTAAAAAACTTTAAATATATATATGTATATATATTTTATATATATCTTTCTATATATATAACATTATATATATATATTTCTATATATATATAGAAAGAGAGAGAGCATTGCCTTGGTCATGGATGGTGTTTCTTCACAGCAATGAAAATCCCAACTAAGACACATCGTGTGTGTGTGTGTGTGTGTGTGTGTGTGTGTGTGTGAGTGTGTATGTGTGTGTAATTGATAGTGGTAGTATTTAACCATTGTTCCTAGAAGTTCATCAGTTAATGGGTTCACACTGCCTGGAGCAGCATTCCTTGAAGTGTGCTCCACCTATCTCCAATTAGCATTTTTTTCCCTGAACATAACTGATAAAGTAGGTGCAGAGCGCTCAGAGAAGTAAGTCTGTGTGGCGAGGGCTGCTCCAAAATAAGCTATACAAGAGAAACAAGAGTATTTGGCCCTGGAAAACTGGGGCTTTTCCCTGTCCAGGCGTATGGAGAAAACCACGGGGAAGTAGAAACAAGCAGTGGGCTGCTGGATGCCACAGAGCTCTTCCAGAGGATTCAGCTCATTACCCAGGGGAATATATGGAACCCAAGGAAGGTCCACCCATTTAGCAAAATGTACATGTGTGAAGAATTCAGGCTCTACCAGGCCTCCTTACTTGGATCCTCCTACTCTGTGACAATCCAAACTAAACTTGGCTTCCAAAAATTGGCTGACAGAGCAGGGGCTTGTTTAATTTGTGAGTTTTGGACACAAAAATCATTCTTTGTGGCAGCTCCATTATTGACACATGGGGGACTTCGCTCTGTCCTGTTTATATAACAGCAGTTGATAGATAGTGACTTCATAGTTGGATATTTATGAGAGCTTTCATTTCAAATAATATAGTTTTGGCCCATGGCAATGCTAAGGCTCTTACCTCTTATTATGGAGAAGCTAAATCTTTAGGATATTGTAACCATAACTGCAGGGTCCCTTTGATCTACCTGGAAGAACTGCAAAAGTTAATATTTTTGAAAGCAATGAAAGCTTTATTATAAAAAGTCTCATTGGGAAGTTATCTGTCCCTAAAACATATAGGCTCCCAGAAGGTCAGATACATAGAAGAGCAACTTTCCATACTTCCTTTCCCTTATGATTCTTATCCCATAACAAGGTCATTTAAAAGGAGGGGGGAAGTCTCCAGTTTTCTTTTAGAGAAACCAAGTGCCTTGCCATGCCCTCGAGCTAGGTCCCAGTTCTAAGGAAAGCTGCTGCCAAAGTCCATCATTCATAGTTTAAGGACAATAGCCCTCGCTGTCTCAGGTATGAAGCTTCTGCTGGCAAATGCTGCCCCAGCCATGAAGACAACCACTGTACTTGGGGTGGCCTTCTGCGCTCCAGCTCTGAGAGCTTATCCTATTCAACAGTATTGAGATCCTTGGGATTCTGTTGGTTTTAAATCTTGGCGATATGATGGGAGCGCCTCGGTAGTCAGGGAATTACTTGGGCTCCAAAAGAAAGATTAGATGGTGTTAATCCCACTGTGGGAGAATAAGACCACGCCTTAGTGTTTGCATTGCTACGAAGAGACACCATGACCAAAGCAAGTCTTATAAAGGACAACATTTAATTGGGGCTGACTTACAGGTTCAGAGGTTCAGTCCATTATCATCAAGGAAGGGCATAGCAGTGTTCAGGCAGGCATGACTCAGGAGGAGCTGAGAGCTCTACACTTTGATCTGAAGGCTGCTAGGAGAAGACTGGCTTCTAGGCAGCTAGGAGAAGGATCTCAAAGTCCACCCCCAAACTGACACACTTCTTCCAACAAGGCCCCACCTACTAATAGAGCCACTCCCTGGGCCAACCACATTCAAACCACCAGAGACCAGTACCACGATTTTGAGCCAAATTTGAAGCAAAGTTGATTTTTATTGGGGTGCACTGGAGAGCTGGCCAGTGACTGCCTCCTAAGTAGGGTTAGAGAGCAGCTCTTAGGCCCCTTTTAAGGAGTAAAATCACTAGTTGTTCAAAGCAGGCTTACAGAAGACAACAGAGCATCAAGGAAGCAACAACAAACAGAACACAAAAGCCAGCATGTGATTAGGGAGGGCTTAGATGTTTCCCAAAATAAGTCAAGGTCACGGGTTCCTAGAAACAGACAGAAGCTTATTTTTAACAATACAGCATAAAGGCTTCAAAATGGAGTCAGACAGGTTCCTCAGTGGGCCTCAGGTAAGAGGCCTCTGCTGACAGATACTGCCCCATCCCTGAAGACAACCATGGCACTAGGGGTGGCCTTCCTTGCTCCAGCTCTGAGAGTTTATCCTATTTAGCAATACTCTTCAAAGATGGACCCTAGGAATCTGTAGAGAAGTGTCAAGTTGCTCTCTGCAGCTCCCTTAAAAGGAAAGGGGTAGTGTGAAAGGAGGAGGAACAAAGGCTGTCTGAGCTGGGGAAAACACAGCAAGAGCTAAATGACCAGATCAAAAGAGAACCCCAAACAAACCAACCAGAACTGGGCGAGAAGCATGGAGCGAGGGCAGCAGACCGCTTAGTAGAGGCCTTACATTTTTTGTTCTTGTTTTTATAAAGCAGAAAGTGGTGGCACACACCTTTAATCCCAGCACGTGGGAGGCAGAGGCAGGCAGATTTCTAAGTTCGAGGCCAGCCTGGTCTACAGAGTGGGTTCCAGGACAGCCAGGGCTATACAGAGAAACCCTGTCTTGAAAAAAACAAAACAAAAAAACCAACCAAACAAACAAAAACAAGGCCCAGAGCAACTGCTCCTTTTGAGAGATTAATGAGAGATGCTATACTTGGAACTGGCGCTGAAGTCGCAACCACCATTCCCCCAGACTCGGACTGTATTCGGGAAATAAGGCCTGAAGAGGGATGATTAAGTGGAAATAAGAACATTAGAGTGGGTTCAAATGCACAGTGCCTGGTGTCCCGGTAAGAAAAAGATAATTAGACATAGAATATAATGGAAAGCTTGTGTGAAGACAGGTAAAAAAAGATAGTCACCTGTGAGCCAAAGACAGAAGTTTTAGAAGAAACCTTGGATGGAGAACTTCTTCCTTACTGTGATACATACTTGCTTTGTTGATAGACCAAAATGCCTGGGAAAAAATCAGCTTAAGGGAGAAAGGGTTTATTTTTGGCTCATGGTCTGAGGTTAGCCTGGCAACAGGGGTTTGAGGTAGCTGGTCACATTGTGTCTGCAGGGAGGAAGCAGCGGAGACTTTCTCCTTTTTATTTAGTCTGGGACCCTAGACCACAAGATGGTGCTATGTCCACACTCAGTATGGGTCATCCCACCTCAACCCCACCCAGATGATCCCTCACACACACAACCCAGAGGCTAGCCTGCTCTAAGGGCATACCCAGAGACTTGTCTCCTCGGTCCTATTAAGCTAACAACTAATATTAACCATCACAGCTAATGCACTGAACTGTGGAACACTATATTTCTGTCTTTGGAGCTGCCCAACCTATGGACTTGGCTATGGTGGTGCTAGCCAACTCTTGAGTTACTTGGAGGAAGAAGGGGAGAAAAAAAATTAATCTACAACCATGCAAATCACCAAATACAGGTGGTACCACTTAAAGAAAGATTTATTTTTAAATTATGTATATTCGTGTGTTGGGAGACATTACTTGCATTCGAGTGCAGGTGTCTACGGAGGTCAGAAGTGTTAGACCTCCTTGGAATTGTTAGACTGATATAACCACATATTGGAGTTATAGGTGGTTTATGAGCAGCCCAATGTACATACTGGGAACTGAACTTAGGTCCTCTGGAAGAGCAATATATGTTTTTGCATGCCAAACATCTCTTCATGCCATGGTGACACTTTTCAAAACTGAGAAGTACTAAATGTTGAGCCGTGTCATGTCTTGTGCTTGGATTCTTCTACAGGCTGAATCAGAGTTCCCCTGCCAAGTCCCCAAAGTCCGGTACCTCACCTGAGGGGAAAGGTTAGGTTTCAAAGATATAAACTCAGACTTCTGGCTTTCATGTGTCTTTTGTCTTATTAAGTTCTAAGAAAGAGTTACTTTCAGGCTTTCTTTAATATTTAAACATTAAAGAAAATCTGGTTCCAAATATGTTTTTAGCAAAGACTTCTATTTCCCACGCATGTTTCAAGCATCAATGTGGTTCTAACAGAATTTTCTCATATACCTGCCCCACTGTAGTCTATGAAACAAAAGACCTGAACTGCACAAAAAAAGATAAAAATCCTTCCTGGGAACTGAAAATTAAGTGGAAAATAACTCTCTGGGGACCCAGCCTTGTGGGCAATATTTAGCAAAACCTTTCATAAACAACTTTTGCTTGAACCATATTGTAAACTCTGCTCACTTGAGAGCGAGTTTTAATAAGAGTAAGGCCAAGCACCGGTCACCCTCTTGCTTCCTGCTTTGTGATGTGATCTATTTCCTTAAAGGCGTCCCATCATAGCCATCTACCACAATGTGAGGCACCCTTGCTAGAGTCCCACCTTGCTGTTTAGACTACCTCATTCCCTCAGAGTGTTAGCCTGCTTTAGGGATCTTGTTACAGCAATGCAAAAACAAACTAGTGTAAGTGCTTTCTTCCGAAGGACATTTGCATGTTCTCCAGCAGCAAGGCATAAGCAAAAACGAGGATAGGCATGGGGGTGTATGCCTTTAAAATTAGCACTTGGGAGGTAGAGGCATGGGGGATTTTTGTGAGTTCAAGGCCAGCCTGGTCTACATAGCAAGTTTCAGTACAGCCAAGAATACCTAAAGAGACTCTGTCTCCAAAAACAAGCAAACAAACAATGGATTGCAAATCTCCTAGAATTTCCTTGGGCAGAATATTCATGCAAATCGGTCCCTGTTTCAGTTTCGCATGGAGCCAGGCTGATATCTATTGTCAGTAGCCCCTGTAAGTAGTTTGTTGTTGCTGTCATCTGTTTATTTTAGAAGAGTTTGGGAGTGGTGTAAATGAGAGTTAAAAGATTATTATGTAAAAGTACAAAAGAGTGGGATCCACAGTGTAGGGACTGACATACTAATTAGAAATTCCAGGAACTCTTCACACTTTTAGCGGCACTAATCTACTTCAGCTGTCAGGAGAGAGCAAGTGGGTTTTATTTTAAGCTGTCAGACCGACTTTAGTGTTTGCTGAGACTCAGAGAGAGAGAGAGAGAGAGAGAGAGAGAGCATCTGTTTTTTGAAAATGGAAACCTGGTACTTGATACCCACTTTTTGTTTTTAAGATGCTCCTAAATCTAGAGGACTGGATGCATTAGGTGCCAACAAAAGCCAGTTAAGCCAGATCCTGTGAGCTTTGTTTTGTTTTCCCCGATAATGTGTCTTTTATTTTTATACAGCAACCTCTCAGCGGTAGTCCCAATAAAAAGAGCTATCATTTACCGTGCACCCAGCAGCATGCCAGGAGCGGGGGCAGCAAGTGTTCTGCACACCTCTCATCTTTGTGTGCATCAGACATGTGTATCATTGAAGCCCACGAGGGTGGCTCTCTACAGAGAAGGAAATAAAGCTGAACGGGGTTAAATCAAGGCCACAGACCTTTGTGATGGAGGGCAGGACCGGGACTTAAACTCAAGTGGACTCAGGTCAACGGCTGCGGTCTTCAGCAAGAGCTCCTCACACAGTCAATTCAGTGAGTCCAATTCAGGCCCACGTCAGCCTGATGAGCTACCATTGGAGGGACTGTGAGTTCAGTCAGCATGTCTAAGGTGGGAAAGAGAAGGAGATATGCTCCTATTGCTCCCTTTCCTTTCTGTCATCCTTATTATTGTCCAACAGATTCATATTTGGGAGACTTCTGACAACTTGTAAGAATTAAGTAAATAAACATGCTGGATGAAATCCTAGTCCAAACAGACCAGGTTTGAATCCCAGCTCTTCCCACATATATCATACCTTCCTACATATACAACCACCAGGCAACCACCTAACTTCAATGAGTCATTGCTTCCTCTGTTTGTAAAATGAGTTAATAGCATCTATCTTAGAGGGTTAGAGTCAGAGCAAGAGCTAGGCCAGATGAGGTACTTGGTATGTGGTTGGCTTTTAATAAATTGCTGTTGACTGGGGTCTTTGCAACCTGGACTCCTGTTGTTTTATGTAACTCATAACATGGAGTCTATCTAAAATATTGGAGAAGCAAAATGAGAAACCACTGGTGGACGGCATTAGGGTGATCATTCTTAATATTTTCCCTGAGCAAACTGCATACAAGTTGTTTTATGCCAGTGTTCTATCTGGAAAACATTATAAAACTTTGAGCAGACAATGGCACGTTAGTACAGGGCTTGCTGAAGCACTATTTGCTTTTCTGATAAAGATATAACTTTATTGCTTTTTATGTACTATCTTGTTTAATACAGTAAGCAAATGGGAGATAATTTGAAATACTTTTACCACCGTTTATAGTGTCAGAACACGCAACTTACCTTTAAGAATGCAAACGATTCATTGCTGGCATTTCAAAGACAACAAACACATCTTTGAAACAATCACTCGCATGGTGCTGAGGGGATTAGACTCTTCTCTTCCCACTGTGGTAATCAAGTAGGATGGTCTTGGGAGCTGTAGTTTTGGTGCAGCTACGTCAGGTCAAATATACCTTTGTGATCGCTGTAGGTTCTTTAAGAGGCAAGGGGTGAAAAGCTGGCTTCCTCTATGCTTAAAAAGAAGTCTTTAAAATTCCTTTGGGGAGAAGAATGATATGTTTGATGGCAAAGAGTCCAGAGATACCTCTGGTTTGGGTGTAAAATAGTTCTGGCAGAGGGAGAAGGACTGATAACAGATAATTGCACAGCGTCTTTCTTCATGGAACCGTAGCTTTTCCTCGAACTGATATACTGTAGTCTTTTTTTTTTTTTTGGTTTTTTGAGACAGGGTTTCTCTGTATAGCCCTGGGTGTCCTGGAACTCACTCCTCACTCTGTAGACCAGGCTGGCCTTGAACTCAGGAAGCCGCCTGCCTCTGCCTCCCTGTACTGTAGTCTTATAACTCTGGTTGTTTGTAGACAGAATCTGAAGCGCATGCATTGTATCCGTCGGCGGAGCTGGTGGGAACCAATGGAGAGAACACTGGGTTTAGGCGTCATGGTTTCTAGACCTGGTTGTACTGTATGTCATCTGGGATGTATCTTGTGGTCTCTGACCCTCGCCTATATTAATATGGGAAGAGACTGATTGAACCCTATGATGTCCCAGCTACTTCTGAAGTCTAACTTTCTAGAGATGTAAATGATGTGTGTGTGTGATCATGTGTCCAACTAATTAGCACCCATTTAAATGATTTATGTCACACTTCCAAAACACCTTTATATTTTTAATGTTATTTTTAACCCACAAACCTATGAAATAGGACGGGTAAATGCTTTTGTCCCATTTGACAAATTAGGAAACTTAGGCAAATAGAGATTAAGTTAATGGCAGAGTCCAGGTCTCCTGACTCTCATTTCTGGGTTCCTACACTAAATTAAGCTTGGATTAGTCTATTGGGATAAGTGTGGAAGGGCATACAGCTGAATTCTTTGTGAAAAAAAAAAGTAACTTGATAAATTATATTAAATTACTACAGTAGATAAAAAACAAACTTGTATTTCCCTTGTGGAGAATTTGCCTTTGAATCCCACTGTGAAATGGATTAGAACGTTTTGTTAGGATGTAAGCAATGTACAAATCCAGAAAAGGTACACATCTCATATCCTTCTAAATGGATAATTTCTCCTGGGACTCCTTTACTTTCTGAAGGTTCATTTATTATTGCATTCTAAGGACCGAGACGTTGAATGCCATGGCATCCGAGTCTAAGTTTTATTGGTGGCACCTGTGGTGATCACTTCCAACTGTCTTCCTCTCCGTTTCTTTGTTCTGCTTCATAGACAAGATTTGATTTATGAACGAGAGCTTTTTGATTCTTCAAGATATAGTTTGGTGAATTGGTTCAATAACTTGTTATTGAAAAGCAAAATCCATCAGGGATATATCTGCCTACTTCTCAAAGAAGTCGCTCTTAGAGACTCTTTATTTACCACTAGTGCCTCAGCCCAGGATTTTATGAGGACATAGCCATTTTTTGTTTGTTTGTTAGAGATGTCTGTGAAAGGGTTCAATTTAAAAGACCAGCTTTAAGGCATCCTGTAACATTTGAGAAATTAAACAAATGTCTTAATTCACAAGGTAACATGCACATCCAGATAGCAAGACCTTTGCCTTTACTGCAACCCAGAGCAGACTGGGGTCAGACTTCCAGAAGCCGTAAGAGTGAGAAAGGAGCCTTTAATCCCAGTACGTGGGAGGCAGAGGCAGGTGTATCATTGAGTTCGAGGACATCAGGGAGACATAGAGAAATCCTGTCTCACAAAACAAACAAGCAAACAAAAAATTGAAAGGAATCAGTGTTTGGAAATCCCCTCTTCTGAAGGATTGCTGTTTCTCAGCCATGCTCCTTCTCATTCCTATCCTACACTCCTATCCACATACCCACCCCTGTCCGATCCATATACCCACTCCTGTCCTATCCACACACCCACCCTTGTCCATTCCACACACCCACCCCTGTCCTATCCACACACACACCCCACCCCTATCCACACACCCACCCCTGTTCTA
>NW_022196911.1:28996037-29014381 GCF_008632895.1 Mastomys coucha
TGTCCTATCCACACACCCACCCCTGTCCTATCCACACACCCACTCCTGTCCTATCCACATACCCACCCCTGTCCTATCCACACACCCACCCCTGTCCTATCCACACACCCACCCCTATCACTTTTCTAAGGGAGGTTTCAGAGCTGTACACTTGACCTCCCCAAGAGCTATCTACAAGGTATCCTAACTGCCATTCCCACCCATGTAAAAGCTGAACACTGGCCACATGGAGTCTAACTGCCATTCCCACCCATGTAAAAGCTGAACACTGGCCACATGGAGTCTAACTTTTGCTCACCTGGGATGTTCTTCAGTTCCTCCACTTGGCTTACAACTCAGTGTCTCAAACTCCAGGGGTTGTAATAAAGAGCAGCTCTGCCCTTACCATTGGATGTTGTTTTATCTTGTTGCAGTCTTTTAAGATGTAGACATTTACCTGTTCCTTCTTGATACTGACATAGAAAATGCAGATGAGACAAAGGGGGAAAACAACAACAACAACAACAACCCTGCCTCCCGTCTGCTGTATACATTATTCATGTATTCAGCCAGGCTCTTCCATGTGGCAGACACACTATATAATCCATCCCTGAAAAGTTCTCCGAAAACAGTTTTCTTCTAGCTATTTTTTTTTTTTTTTTTGTACTGAGGCATTTGCGGTTGGCATCTGTTTACACACACACACACACACACACACAGAGACAGAGACAAAGAGACAGAGAGACAGAGACAGAGAGACAGAGATAGAGACAGAGACAGAAAGATAGAGAGACAGAGAGAGACTTAAAGCTTTGAAATATACAGTTCTTGAGCTCCGGGGTCTAGAATCAGTTGCCTACAAAGCTGCACTGTACACTGATAAGTATTATGGTTAGTCAGATTTTGGAAGCATGGCTTCAAAGCATTTGTGCCCAAGCCCTTGACACCATCTCCAGAGTGAAGAGTCCCTAGGACAGTGGTTCTCAACCTGTGGGTTTCGACCCCCACAGGGGTTGCACATTTACATTGCAATTCATGACAGTAGCAAAATTACAGTTACGAAGTAATGAGGAAATAGCTTTTCTGGTTAGGGCTCACCACAACGTGAAGAACTGTATGTATTAAGGATTGTGGCATTAGGAAGGTTGAGTACCACTAGAGTGGTCTAGAGGCCTCTAGAGGCATCTAGTGTTCTAGAGGACTCACAAGACTCAGACTACAGTTGCATGCATGGGTGTATATATTAAAGAAGAGGATTCATAGGAAAGTCAGCAGGGGAATAGTGTCATGGGCCACAATCCAGAGGAAATAAGAGCCTTCCTCAGTTGAATCAGGCAGTACCCGCTTAATCCCTCTGGGGTAGAATTCTAGCAACTAGGAGATGGTTTGCACTAAGATGCTCACTAGAGACTTAGTGCCCCAACTTGTACCAGGTGCCAGGCACACAGCACCTTCTTCCTATCATGCTCCAACATTCTAGACTGACGGCTTTGGTGGACGACTTAGGTGCCACCGTAGATTGTTTTCATTGTCTAGAAAACGACGCAAGCTCCCTCAGACCCAGATTGCCCCATGTCCGCTGAGGGCCAAGCCTACAAGCAGCATTCTAAGCTCCATACTTACCACACTCCCTTTCCTATATGATTGCATAGATAAAAGGTAAAAGAAATACTTTCAAAGTGTGCTGAGTGATGGCAGTATGCTAGTTACTTTTGTATCCGCGTGACTGTAGTAGAATGAACATTTAAGAGGTGAGGGGTGTATTTTTTGGTCATAGTTTTAGGATTTCATGGTGGAGAAGTTAAGGCAGGTTGATGGTAGTCAGTGCATGTGGCCGAGATCCATATGTGACAGCATACCAGGAAGTAGAGAGCAGGAGGCTGGAGGATGACTCAGCGGCAAAAAGCACTGGCTGCTCTTCAAAAGGACCTGGGTTCAAGTCCCAGCACCTATGTGGTGGCTCACAACTGTCTGTACCTCTAATCTTAGGGGATATAGCTTCCATGATGTACACACACACACACACACACACCACACACACACACACACACACACACACACACACACACACACACACCCTTCCCAAACGCATTTTAAAAAACCAAAAAGTAGAGAGCAGGTTGCAATCAGAGGCAAAAAGCTACCCTTCCTTGGGGATCTACTTCTTCTAGATAGGTCCCACTTCCTTTGCAGGTTTTTTTTTTTTTTTAAATTTTATTTTATGTGCATTGGTGTTTTCCCTGAATGTATGTTTATGTGAAGGTACCAGATCTTGGAGTTACAGACAGTTGTGAGATGCCATGTGGGTGCTGCGATTTGAACCTGGGTGCTCTAGAAGTGCTCTTAACCACCGAGCTATCTCTCTAGCCCCTAAGTCCCACTTCCTAAGGGTTTCAAAGCATTGCCATCAGCTTAGGGAGCAAGTGTTCAAAACATGAGCCTTTTGGGGGAACATGGCAGAGTCAAGCCATAAAAGGCAGAAAGAGACATTGATGGATGAAAGAGATAGAATTTGGGGGCAGGGAGCTGTGTGTGTATGTATAGGTACATGCATTTGTGTATACAGGGCAGAGGTTCAATACTGAGTGTCTTCCTCAATTGCTCTCCACCTTATTCCTTTGAGGCAGGGTCTCTCACTGAACCTGGAGTTTGCTAACTCAGCAAGATTGGCTCCTGTCTTCATTTGCCCAGTGCTAGGATTATAGTCAGTATGCTTAGCTTATGTGTGTGTGTACATGTATGATATGTGTTGTATGCTGTGTGTGTTTGTGTGTGTGTGTGCACATGTATAGTGTCCTGCTCTGTCACTTTGTCTTGTTCCCTACAACAGGAGCTGGGCTGGCTGGTAGCCAAGGACGCCCTTGGCAGTCCTCCTACGTAGGCACTACCCTTCACAAACCTGGGGTTATAAGAGTGTGACCACATCAGGATTTTTGTGGAAGTCCTGAGAATTGAAAACAGATCCTCATGCTTGCTTGACAAGACATCTCTCTAGACCTCCCTGAGGATCTTAATAACAACATCCACCTGTCTTTATTTGAGAAGGAAGCAGGCTGAGGCAGAAAGACGTGCACCACCTGACTCCCCAGACCTCTTGGATATTGCTTGTTTTCACGTTTAGAAGAAGACACAGCATGCTTACAAACACTTAAGCCCTCAATGGTCATAGGGAGGCCGGTGAACATTCAGCTATGCAGATATATTTTTAAAATTTATGTTCACTTTTTCCAAATAGGATAGTCTTTTTTTGTTTTTTGTTTTCTAGATCCTGGAAAGGCACCACTATAAACAGACTAGATAGATGGTCATTGAAAGCTGTGAGCCACACCACTCCACTCTAAGTCTGCCCAAATAAATCGCAATTGTGACGTTCAGTCTCCTGGGCTGCTGGGAATATTCATAAGCATTTGCCTCCGTGTTAGCGACGCATTGTATGAGACTTTAATTTTCATCACTGAGAAGCAACTCTCTGCATCTCCAAGCCTCCTATGATTACCTGGTAGAGGAGAGCCATCTGCTTACGGCAGGCGGATGGCAACATCAAAGGCAGGAGATGACTCTTTATTATTACTTATTGTTTATTCCCAAAGGAAGTTTCCAGATGGCGCATCTGGGCATTTCCTCATTCAACTAGCAAGTTTTCTTCCTTCTAAACAATTAGACATTCTTTTATGTTCTCTTAGGCCTATTTGCTTGTATTCAGTTCACTGACTCAGGTGACCCACAGAGCAGCCTGTCTCTTACGAAGCCACTCTAGAAGACCTAAGGATGATAGGCACAACCGCTCAGCCTGGCATCTCAAGATGCAAAGCCCCTGGACCTGTTTTTTCACAATCTTGGTTACCTCTGTAATTTTTTTTGTTTCCCACTTCTATATGTTATATTTTAAAAAGATTTATTTGTTTTATTTATGTGAGTACATTGTAGTTGTCTTCATTCACACCAGAAGAGGTCCGCAGATCCCATTACAGATGGTTGTAAAGCACCATGTGGTTGCTAAGAATTGAACTCAGGACCTCTGGAAGAGCAGTCAGTGCTACTAGCCACTGAGCCATTTCTCCAGTCCCTTTATTTATTTATTTATTCATTTATTTATTGAAGACGGGGTTTCTCTGTGTAGCCCTGGCTGTCCTGCAACTCACTCTGTAGACCAGGCTGGCCTCGAACTCAGAAATCTGCCTGCTTCTGCCTCCCAAGTGCTGGGATTAAAGGCATGCCCCCACCACCGCCCTATTATTTTTAAAAATGTGAGTTAGGGGCCTGGAGAGATGGCTCAGCAGTTAAGATGCTCTTCAGAAGGCCCTGAGTTGAAGTCCCAGCAACCTCATTGGTAGCTCACAACCATCCGTAATGAGATCTGAAGACAGCTATATTGTACTTACATATAATAAACAAATCTTTTTAAAAATGTGAGTCTGAATTGGACTCAATTTTTTTAAAAACAAATCCACTGCAATCTAACTTTTAAATATAATTTGTATAAATAAGTATACAAATATATTTACAAAAAGAATTTAATGTTTTTGGGTTTTTTTTTGAGACGGGGTCTCATGTAGCCATGGTTGACCTGGGATTTGTTTTGTAGACCAGGCTGGCCTCTAATTTACTGAGACCCAGCATGAACCACCATGCCTGGGTTAATATACATGTTATTTAAAATTACTATATTTTATTGAGACAGGGTTTCTCTGTGGAGCCTGCCTGTCCTGGAACTTGTTCTGTAATCCAGGCTGGCCTCAAATTCAGAGATCTATCTGCCTCACCCTCTTGAATCTAGGATTAAAGGCATGTGCTTTACTCCTGGCTTTTGAATTATTTTTATTTGGTGCATATGGGTGTTTTGGCTGCATGTAGGTGTGCATCACATTTATGCCATGTTTGTGGAGTCTAGGAAAAGGCACCAGATGCTCTGGGACTGGCTTACAGCCGACTGTGAGCCTCCATGTGTTGTAGAATTTGAATCCTCTGCAAGAACAGCAAAGGCTCTGAGTTGAGAAGTCATCACTCCAGCCCCTTATATTTATATTTTTAAAAATAGGTAAAAGTTATTCATTTAGAAAAAATTTAAGTCTTTGGAATGGTACAGAAATCATATCAACCATATGTTGAATCATGTAACCTATACATTCATTAGAGGTCAATTTTTATTTTATTTTATATTTTACTTTTTATTTTTTTATTTTTTTATTTTTTTATTTTTTTATTTTTATTTATTTATTTATTTATTTTTTGAGACAGGGTTTCTCTATGTAATAGCCCTGGCAGTCCTGGACTCGCACTGTAGACCAAGCTGGCTTCGAACTCACAGAGATCCACCTACTTCTGCTTCCAGAGTGCTGGGATCAAAAGCATGTGCTAAAAGCCAAGTTTTAAAATGTATGTTTTAAGAATTAAGGATCGTTTGCAGCAATATGTATTATGAACTAATGAAAAGTCTCTCTGTACCAGCAGCTGAGGACAGTCCTGCACCTGAAACGGTAACACCCGTCATTGAAGAAAGGGCATGTCTAATCCTAAACATTAGACTGCCTCTGAGGCTAGCTCACTGTCCACACGTGGTACTGAGGGGGCTAACACTGCACTGTTTCCTCCCATGGTCCTCCCTGCATGGCTGCTTCTCAGCTTGTAGACTGCAGCACCCTCTAGTTCTTTTCTACTCTGCTCATTTCTCCATTTCCTCATTTTCCTGGCCTGCACTGGAAATGAACCTTCTGGCATTTACTTGTTATTGACTGTCTTCCTATATTTACACAACTCCCTCTGTGGAGACTTTTGATATTGTCAATAACAAGATAGTTAAAAACTGTATTTCTTTGGCTTAGGATATTTCTTACTGTACCTGGTAACATTCATCTAGATATTTGATAAAGTTCTTAATATATTTACCTAAAACAGTGGTTCTCAACCTTAGGGCTGTCACCTCCTCTCCACAAACCTATTTCCAAAAGCATTTACATTACAATTCATAAGAGTAGCAAAATTGCAGTTATGAAGTAGCAATGAAAATAATTCTATGGTTGGGCTCAGCACAACATGAGAAACTGTATTAAAAGGTTGCAGCATTAGAAAAGTTGAGAACTACTGCTCTAAAACTAGTATTTTAAATAAAACCTGTATAGATAATACTCTGCATAAGCAGAATATTTGGGACAAATGTAAGGTATTAGCAGTTTTCACTAAGAATTCCAATGCTGTCACCTACTACCCAAAGTGCAGCATGGCTCTAAAATCTAAAGGATGCCTCTTTTCAAAAAAAAAAAAAAAAAAACCATTCTCATACTAAAAATTGTACTTCTCTTCATGTGTGAATGTGCATGTGTGCTGTCTAGGACGGGAAGGAACAGGGGCACAGAGGGGTGTGGGGACACTTAGCTAGCACTATACTATGTATCTTTTGTATTTGGGATGTCTTCATATTATTCTGCAGCCACCACTCAGTAGCTCATATGATGTATTCATTCTATAGTTTCATATATTTACAATTTTTATTATTCAGTAGCTTAAAATGAGGCCTCAGTGAAGTTATATTTTAAACATTTTTATTTAAAAAAAAATGCACAAATATGACCCAATCACTCAACCATACTTCCCCTCTCGTAACCCCTCCCCTTAGGAATGTATGTGACAGACACAAAATACAAAGAGATTTTACTAAGAACTCTAAACGGCACAACTACACCTGGCTTAAGGGGATCCTAAAGTAGAAACATCAGTTAAGAGCTAGGCAATTAAGCTCACAGAAATGGAATTATGAGCAGAACCATGCCTATGAAAAGGAGAGCCTGTGGGTGAAGGATGTGAAAGGAGAGACCATCGACAGGTCCGGTTTGTGGTAGAAAGGACAGGTAAAGCTGAGGGTTCACTAGAAAAGGAAGGTGGGGCAGTGGTGGCGCACGCCTTTAATCCCAGCACTTGGGAGGCAGAGGCAGGCAGATTTCTGAGTTCGAGGCCAGCCTGGTCTACAGAGTGAGTTCCAGGTCAGCCAGGGCTATACAGAGAAACCCTGTCTTGAAAAACCAAAAAAAAAAAAAAAGAAAGAAAGAAAAGGAAGGTAAAGAGCTGAAGCTAGCAAGAGTCTTTGAAATAATCGAGGCTGAATTGGACACTTGTATAGGCGATTCCCGTGGAGCAAGAGGGAGAGAGGCATCCATGAGCTCCTAGGTCAGGGTGACTTTGGCTGAACTCAGAAAAGACAGCTCACATGGGTTGTGCAACAGCTCTTTCCATTGTTCAGAATAGTCGGGACTGTTCAGGGCCAGTGGTCTACTGCTCAAGCAGGGTAGGCCACTCAAAGAAGTCCAGCTAGAAAGGTTAGGGAAAGGTTATCTATTTAAGATAAACTACTTGTATCTGGGTAAGATGGCTCCTTATCTAATAGATATCACTCCTGCCTGGTCACTGGAGCACAGGGATGAAAGCTCCTCTTGGAAGGAGACAGGGCATTTGCCACTGGCAAAATGTTCCCCAGCATTTTGGTCAACAGGTCAGCAGAGATGACAGGTTGACAGAGCACTCTCTGGTCTACTTAGTACCTAGCCAGTATGTGAGTAAAGGTGGCTAGATAGTAGACTTGACCCAGCAAGTCTTTATGGACGCATTCTGTATTAGGCATCCTAGAAACAACTTTCAAAACTTCTTCCTGTTTTCCTGATGTGGGAAAGGGGCTTTTACATAGTTTAGGGCTAAGGTATATAAAAATAAAATAATAAAGTATGTGGAAAAGAGGCATAAAGCCCTGGACTCCAAAGGATTTATGTTTTAGTTTATTGATCCACTAATTTTATTCATTTACATCTGATTTGTCAATAATAGGACTTATTAGAATTTGGGGATAATTCTGTGGTATTGAATAACACTAAGAATCTATCTGGTATTAGGTTGATGAGGTAAGGTAACCACCAGTGAATTGACACAAATCCACGTTTCATGTTTCAAGGAAAAACAAAAATTAGAAAACACTGCTCCTTAAGTAGGCAAGAGAGCATCTTATAAGGACCACAGAGATTTAGTCAATGGCACTATGAATTATTAAGAAAATAAACCCCTTAATATATGTAATCATCTTCCCACATTTTTATGCATTGAATACAGACCGGGGATCCAGAGAGCACTAGCCCCGAGTAAGTTTGCAAGCTTGGGCTCTGTAAGGGGTGTTCTGTGCAAAATTAAAGAAGAAAAGGGCTGCCTTATAATGACTCTATTATAGAATCTGGTCACACTAGGGCTTCTACACAACTTAGAATAATTGTTACATTAGCCCATTTGTAGCTTTCTGGCCTGAAGTGTACACACATGTCCTAGAATACCCTTAACCTCATTATGTGATTCTGTTAAAGACACATGGCATGCAAGAGTTCAATAGGGGTCTCAAAAATACATGTAGTATGCCCAGTAAAATACATTGGCCAACATAAAAATCAAAGGAAATAGTAGTTTGGAATATCGATCCACGTTGCTGGGATTTTGAATTGTGAAATAATCAATGAGTCTGCCGATTTTTTCTCGGAAGACAAACTTAAACTTGTCGCTGGCTTTCATTGTCAAGTCACTGTAGTTGACATTGTCACCAGAAATTTCAATGCTGGCAAAGCTGATCTTTCGTTTAAAGCTGGAGATGGAGCTGTTGATGATATTGGTGATATTGACTTCTTCCGAGTCCTTTGCTGGCCCCTGGTTCATAGACAATAGTTAGCTCAGAAGAGAGGACACAGTGAGGTACACGGATGGTTATCATGAAGAACAGTGTGTGGAAGAACCTGTGTGCCCAGGTGTAGCAGACCCGAGCTTAATTATCAGTCAGTCTGTAACTCTTTAAAATTTTAGTTACCTAGATCTCCTTAAGGTGTGATTTTTTTGAGGGGGGGGTGTCTGGAACATGCTAGTAATATTAATTGTTCCTTTATGAGACTAAGGGGAAGATTAAGCAGCATAAAACTATGTAATGTACCTAGTAGGTATTTGGTAAAGTTCTAGTCTGTTCCAGAGAGAAGAGGTTATGAGAGATAATGTAAACCCATTGTGTCATGTGATCTTTGCGACACACAACGAAACAGCAGTCCTCCCTGCAAATCAGGGGAGTTGCCACTAGCTAACGAGGTGCAGATAGCAGAGAATTTGGGGTCTTGGCTCAGTTGCTTCACCACTTTGGTATCATTCTACTGAGTTTTGGGGTACTCAGATGTGAAGAATGCAGAATATAACCCACAGTGCATTTGTTATTACATGCATACACATGAGGGGACATACTGGTGTCTTCCATAGAAGATCTTGGGAATTCTCTAACCCTCACCTGTCAATCTAGCAAGTCTGGATTGGTGTACGTTATTAGGGAAGCCTGTACAGAAGAAAACCCATGAAATCCATATTCTGCACTGGCTGGTACACATGCTTCTTGTCTTTGGTGCTTGCATTGGTCACAACAACCAAGCACAGTGACAAAGCCATTGGTTCTCCTGGTGTATCTTCACTATTAGATCCTTGTGGTCCTAGCACACTGCTTAAGGTGACACTTTTCTGAATCAGATCCTTATTATTTTTGTTTGTTTGTGCATATGAGCTTCAGTACATTAATATCTATTAAATTCAGTCTCCAAATAACCCCAACTAGTAGAGCTATAAAAAGTAACAGTTAATGGGGTGTCCTGCGGCTTACTGTGTGAGGAAAACAATCCATCACACTGGAGCAAAGAGGTTTTGGGTTAAACTGCCAACTCTACCCTCTACTCTCCTTGTCTCTGAAATTTTGTTACAAAGTAATTTCTCCCGTATTTTTTTTTTTTTGATAACCGGCTACTTGTAAAATTTAAGAATATAAAATGGCATCACAAGAATTAAGTAGCAACTATATATTAATCTGAAGTGTGAATATCTAAGCATGTCTACTTTGATATTGGGCTTTTTCTAAGATGCTTATTCTTATACTTTCATGCTGCATATGGATAATAGTTTCCTGCTAAAAATTTTAAGTCTGATATTCTATTTTATTGGGTAAAAAGAACAACCTAGGTCAAGGGGCACCATGACTTCCAAATGTGCTCACCTTCATGGGGATAAGATCCGTTAGAACAAAGGGAACCAAACCCCGATCACCTCTTCAGAGTGGTCTACATCCATCCAAGTGATGGACCAGAGATGATGCCCTCAAAATCCTTACCGGATCTTTGACTGCCATCTGCTGTAAGGAGCTGTAATGAGCAACTGCATACTCCAGTAAGGCCCCAAACACGAAGCTGAAGCAGATCCCTAGGTACACATCAATGGCCTTTATGAAGCAGTTGGTGTTAGGTAGGGATGTGCGGGAGCCAATCATCAGCGTTGTCATGGATAACACTGTTGTCACTCCTGGAAAAACAAGTAGGAATGTTCCAGGCTGGCATTTCATTGACACCTTCCCCTGTTACCCTGTCCCAAACTCTATCATCTGGCTGGTTGGCTCCACTCAGGAGCAAGAAGAGGGTAAGACTCAGGAAAAGTATAGATCTCATTTTAAAAAGTCTGTGACTTTCTGGAATTGGGTTGATTTGTTCATCTTGAACAGAAACATAAGTGACATAGCGTTCTAAATATGCCATCTCCTGTCTTCTCTTAAAGATGGATGACCAGTCCGTAAAGGAACTGATAATGGACTGTTGGCTCACAAGCTCATCTCTTCTATCACTATGAAACACATTTAAATGGACAATCCTCCTGATGCTACCTTTCTACCTCTGTATCCATTCTTCTCTCTGTGCAAAGGAATTTCTCAAGATATTTCTCTTTTAATGGCCCCCAGCCATCAATGAAAATATTGAAAGAATTTCGAAAAGCATCTGATTCAGCTAGTTCTTAGAAATTGCCTGCAAAACTGCTTACCAATGCAGGTTCTGGCAGGAACCGAATCGAGGGAGATCCAGAAGGAGACCCAGGATAACACCACCAGGAAGGTGGAAGGGACATAGGTTTCCAGAATGAAATACAGGACGTTCCTCCGAAGCTCAAATTGCAAAACCAATCGTGTATAGTTCCCTGAGAGTGCAAACAAGAGATAAGAAATCGTGTCTGTTCATGCAGAAGAATACCTGACCTATGAGATGCTTAATGAAATCGCAACCACATTAAATCTTTCGGTACCAAACTCCAGTCAACTATGAACTGCCATTCTGGTTAGCATAAAGGACCTCAATGTTGCCTGGCGTGGGACTTAGAGGGCTGCTGCTACCTATCTCCCACACTCATGTTCTTCTCTTTGTGCTTTTCTTTATCAAAGAATTCCTTCAACACCATGAACACTGATTTTCTTAACATCCAGCTCACTAGACTGAACCCCAGGGGGCAAACCCTATGTTTCTCAGTCTTGCATTCACAATGTAAACTGTTAATAAACTCCTAGTAAATGAAAATTATTTAAGACAGCCCACTGTTTTCAAGATTACTATAGAGTAGTCCTATTAAATATAATTTAGTTTTTGTGTGCGCAAATACTTGTGGAGACCAGAGAGCAGTCTTGGGTGTTGTTGCTCAGGCACCATCTACCTTTTTGTTTGAGAGAGGATCTTGTCCTGGCCTGGAGCTTGCCAAGTAGGCTGGGGGCTGGCCAGGGAGCTACAGAGTTCTACCATCTTTGCCTCTCTGGTAATGGAATTACAGACACTGTGCCCTGCCTTTTTTAAAAAAAACAAACTCCAATGGGTCCTAGGGATTGAACTCAGTCTTCATGCTTGCAAGGTACACACATTACTTACTGAGCGATCCACCCAGCCCCAATACTTTAATTTTTGTTGATTTCAGAGGTATCATTGCAGGATCATACTTAGGAGATGACCAGTGTAAACACACTACATGTGAAAATATCAATAGGGAACTGTATCTTTCCTTTCAGTCTTTTCTCTAGGCACAGTTTTACCACACATTTGATTTTTTAAGGTCATCTAGACCCAACTAAAGTACATGGTAAGGTTTTAAAGAATATAAATATTGATGAAACGGAGCATTCCTGACTTGACCAGGAGGAACCGAGAAGAAAAATGTCACTGTTTGTATATAAAATCGTACCATTTAGAAAATACCTACTTAAAGCCAACAACTCCCAGAGATCCAGCTTTGTACATGATGAGTCAGTAATATCAATAATGAGGTGATCTCACATGGTATTGCTACTGTCTTCCTCACCTGGGAGCACATTGTTAAAGTGACCAGTGTTCTCATTAGAAACATGAGTGACTTTTATGCATGAGGGAGTGCTGCGTTTGAGCAGTCAGAAAATCCCGGAAGATAAATGGTGAAAAGTCAGTGCTGGCCCAGAGATTTACTCTCCAGCAGACCTTGTCAACTCTGAGTGTGGCGTGCACAGAAAACCAGGTCCCACACTTAGCTCCCTTTCCCTACTCCACACTACTAAGGAATGCTTGCCCTTCACAGGAATAGAGGCAGCTTTTCTTTAAGTATCTATCTATCTATCTATCTATCTATCTATCTATCTATCTATCTATCTATCTATCTATCTATTTATTTATTTAGTCATGGTGTTTTGCCTGCATATATGCCTGTGTACAAGTGTTGGGCCCCCTAGAACAGGAGTTATAGAAAGTTGTGAGC
This sequence comes from Mastomys coucha, assembly GCF_008632895.1. Lineage (NCBI taxonomy): Eukaryota > Metazoa > Chordata > Mammalia > Rodentia > Muridae > Mastomys > Mastomys coucha. The sequence goes on from NW_022196911.1 coordinate 29,008,590, forward strand.
CGCGATGTGGCTGCTAGGAAATGAACCTGGGACCTCTGGAAGAGCAGTCAGTGCTCTTAACCTCTGAGCCATCCCTCCAGCCTCCTCTGTAAAGAGTTTTTATTCTGTGTGATGGGTAACAGGAGTTACCTGTCTCCTGCTGGGATACGGTGACCAGGGTGAAATACTGTTGGATGGTGTACTGAGCAAGGCGCAGGTTTTCAAGTCCACGCACTGAGTCGTTCCCTCTCAGCCAGGAGAACTCCACGTCATTGCCATCATATCCCCCTGGCAAATGAGAGGAGGGCCCTGGTTAGTGCAAGGATGCTGCAGACTGAGCTGTTTTGGGAGATGCTACAGTGGAGACCAGCAAGACCTCTCTCCTGGTGGTATTAAGTCTAAAGGAGCATGCCATGCAAAAGTTGGCAAGGATTCCCAAGCACCGAGGAATGAAATCCTTTGCTATGCCCACTTTTCATTGGTTGAGAAGTAGTTCTATTACAAGCATTGTTCAAGCCTGGTGGATGATAAAAATGGCTTCTTTCACTACTGAATTACACTCACAAAGCATGCGATCGCAAAGAGATCCATGCTAGATTCTGCCTTTCAGGGCAGTCTAAGCTTCGATAATGTTGTCTGGGACTTTGGAAGTGGTCTATTCATATTTCCAATTAGTTTAAATTCAGAACTAAAAGTCTGTAACCAGCCACTTTATATCTCTCAATATTTGCTTTTGATAAATGTTAGTTTTACTAATATCCATCAATGGTACTGATAACAGTTACCTTTTATGAGCCCTTACACAACACACAACACAGCTCTCATGATCTCACAATCCTACAAGATAGACATCTCTGTGTTTCTTCAGATCTAAGAGAAAGTCTCTGTTTTTACATGTCTGGAATTGTAATGGATCCTACTATTAGTTTATGTGTGTGAAGCAGAGCTTGCAATGTTTCCTAAAAATATGCTTATTCACTAAATAGTGTACCTTAAACTTGAGGAATCATTTGCCCATTATATGGGAAAACTCTTGGGTTCTAAGGGGTTTCTTAACTCTCTCAGGATACAGACATGTAAGAGACAAAACCCAGCGCCATGCTTTGCTCAGGAAAGGGTGATTTCAAAGCTCATGGATGGTGGTAAAATAATTTCAGTATCTATTACTTAGCAAGCAGTTTCTGGGTACCTTGCAACACAGTCCTCTCTACTCCCAGTGGAGAAGATGTGTGCATAGTTAATAAGCACAGAAAAGAGACCTAGCCTCATCAGTCACCAGGAAAATGCAAAGAAAAATCACACAGTACTTCACATTTGTTAAGACAGCAATCACAAGGACAAGATGAGAAAAACATTGAGGATTTTGGGAGTGGGTGGGAGTGTAAGATATACAACTACTTTTGGAAACAAAGTGACTGCCTAAAAACCTAAATAATAAGGATATCGTTTGAATTGGAACACTATTCCTAGGTATTTACAAAAGGGGAATAAAGTGCTAGTCTCAGAAAGACTTGCACAGAATGTGGAGAGCTTTTGGGGCCACTTAGCAGGAATTTGATATTAGGCCAAGACAAAGAAGTAAACTCAAGGTGGGAATCTGACTTTGGGCTAGGACTCAGGAAATAGGCTCAGATTAAGAATTTGATTTAATACAAAGCTCAGAGTGGGCTCAGGTGAGGCACTTGTGACATTCCTTTAGTCTTGGTCATCCTGATTGGTGTTTACAGGATTTTGTTTATTGCCTTGCTTGTTCCTTGATCCATAAATGATTATTATTTTGCATGTACTTAAAGTGGTATAAAAATAGACTGGAAAAAAATAAACCCATTTTAGCCTCAGAACTGGCTGGGGTCATGCTACAGTATTGTCTAATTTTTTTTTTTCTTTTTAATCCTTGCTCCTGCTCTGGAAAACCTGTTGACTGGTTGAGCTGGCTCTGTCAACAGAAATGTTCATGGCAGCATTAGCTACAGCACAGTGGCCAGATGTGAGAGTAACCCAAGAGCCCAATCACTGAAAAGCTGGAAAGAAACAGTACTGAGCAATCAAAGGGAGTGAATTACTGATAACAGGCCACTGCATTCTACGAAAAACACCAGACACAAAATGGGATGTCCCATATTGGTCTTACTTGTATGAACTGTTCAGGAAAGAAAAATTCCTAGCAGCAGCATGTAAGTTAGTGGTACCTGGAGGTGATGGTAGGAAACTAGGGTGTTCATAACAGGCACAAGAGATCTCTGGAGGTGACAGAAATGTTCCAACAATACAACCTAGCAATGGCTAAAAGCACTGGTAATTTTACTGAAAACTTTGGGTCACGAATAAATTAAAAATGGGTGAATTTATCTGGGCAGTGGTGGTACACACCTTGAATCTCAGCCCTTGAGAGGCAGAGGCAGGCAGATCTCTGAGTTTGAGGCCAGGCTGGTCTACAGAGCAAATTCTAGGACAGGCAAAGATACACAAAGAAACCTCCCCTCTCTCAACAAAAGGTGAATTTTATGGTGCATAAATTATAGACCAATAAACCTGATTAATGGAAGGTGACTGAACAAGCCTAGTCCTGCTACTTTTTCCATTCCAATGAGTAGGAAGCTGAGACTCAGAGAAGGGTCATTAGCTAATGTCATACAGCTGGTGATGTTGCCCACCTTGGCCGTAAACACAAATGTCTCCCGTCGTTGCTTTAAAGGTTACTGAGCTATGATGCTGGTGTTGGGACCAATACTGTGCTAAGAAGCATCATTATAGAGTCAATATCCAGTAGGCATTATCTTGTGGCACCTGAGCTCCATGAGGAATCATCCAAAACTGAATGGAAGCTAGCCATTGAAATTAGACTGGAACCTCAAAGGAATGAAGACAGCTCTAGAAGATGAAGAGTGCAAATTCCTACCAGGGTACTTGGTTTCACCCCTAGAAGAGACTCACTTTTCTATTTACTACCATCTTTTGTCCCTGAGTGAAGGTGGGTGATTAAGATGACATAAATTCTTTTCTTTAGTGCATATATAATATATATATATATATATATATATATATATTCATGCATGCATGAATGTGTGCGTGCGTGTGTGTGTCTTACTGAGATTTTTTTTAATACCTAAATGCCTGCTAATAAGCATTCTGGGGAGGCTGCCTCTGTTCCTTAGGGATGCTGTCTGTGCACACGAAGTGCTGGAGTTTCTTGGAGAATCTTGCTCCTGGGATTTGGGATGAGTCCAGTCCTGACACATGGAAGGTAATTATTTCTCCTGTGCTGCATGGAAATAGCTTTTCTTCTTGACAACCTCAAGTTGTCTTCTGCCACGAAACGGCTGCATTGCTTCAAGAAGGGTTTGCATGCACTGAATCAATAGAATAATTAATCTGCCTAAGTCTTTAATTAAATGTGTACTTCTGAAAAATGGCTTCTTCTCATAATGGCTCTTCTCTCCTGGAGTTGCCCACTTGTGTGGGCCCCTTATGTGTGGAGTACCCAGTGGTCCCCAAGGCTTGTCTGTAGTTGTTTTCCACTTTGATGCCTTAATGAGTCTTATCAGTGGCATTATTCCCTCACAAAGCTGCCCAAACCTGATGAAGCTTACTAAGGAACAAGGGAGATTGTTTTAAGAATCTCAAGGAATTGATCTGACCTACACCCAGTTAGCATTGAACCCTCGTTTTCCATTTTAGGAAATTCCCAGGTCATAATTTAGATTCCCATTTACTCTCAGCACTCTATGAACTTTTACGTACATGAAGCTTCTTTTACATGCTGGAGCCTTTCTGCTGGGGACTGAGCCAGGGCCTTTCTCATGCCAGGCAGGCATTCCTCCCAGCCCACATCCACCACACCCCAACTCCTCTTTGTGCTCCTTACAAACATTTGCTATTCCTTTGCTCCTGTGGTCCTCTGACCTCCTTTTTGTCCTCTCAGCTAGCTAGCTGGAATGGATCCCTCCTCTGATTTCAGATGGGACCTCCCTCTTGGCACCTCTGACTCCTACCAGGCACCATTACCTTTTCCAGTTACCACTCAGTCTTTCAGAGTTATTTTGATTCTAAGGGGATGGACTTCTTGAAGATGGGTGAATCATTTTATCTTTGGATTGCAAACATTCGCCACTGTGCTTAACACAGAACAAGTGTGTAGTTGTTGAATGGATGGACTAAGAGAATAGGCAGATGGAACTCAGTCATCCAGATTAGCTGGAGACTTTAGTGGGAAAGTATGTCGAACTGAAGTATTAGACAGAGTCAAAATATTTCCCTTAAGACACAGAGGAAAAGAAAACACTGGCCTTGGTCCTAAGAAGCCAAAAGGAGGGAACTCGTGTCTGCTGTCTGATAGTCACGTTGTAGTTCAGCTTACTATTTGGCAGGATTTAGGAATCCCAAACAAATGTCACATGGTCCCTCAGTCTGGGAAATATGGTAATTATCAATGCGTATTAGAAAAACCTAGAGATCCCACACAATTCCTTAAAACCACATAATGGTATACTCTGGAAAAATGTATACCCCAGTACACAATCAAGCCAGTGTAACAAAATCCTCATGGGCTTTGCTGGCCAGTAGAAGAGTCCTTGGAATTGCCCTGCTCTTCCCCCACCCCCCAACCTGGGCTCTAGCCCCAGTGTTTCTGCTTCTGGGGTTCCTTTAGAAAAGTGATAAATTGTGGTGAGTCTTAATTTCTGTAAATCCTAAGGTAGGAGAACGACACTTGCAGGTTTGTTTGGAAGCTATCTATGGCAGTGCCTGGCGTGTGGATGCAATGATACTTCTCAGGAAACAAGCTCTGTTATTAATTACTCTTTTCATGGTTATGAATGGAAAAGTGATTTGGTCATGGTGACCAGGACAAAGGTAGATTGGGATTATCGCATTGGCTGTCCTTCCTACAATCATTTTCTGACTAGCTTCCCTATTCCCTCTGCACTTGCATAGTAAGGTGTAGCTGGGGGCCACAGTGAATTCCCATTAGGAAAAAGGAAAGAAGCCTTCTGAGGCCTCTGGAAGCCTGAAAGTAACTTGAGGCATATTGAGTAACAAATGGAAAGGGGTTAACAAAGCCCAGGACTTCTGCATCAACTTCTATAGGGACCTAGGCTTGACTTGGTTTTGGTAAAGCAAAAGTGGCTATGTGGACAATGGTCATAGTCATAGAATGATTCACCAAGAACCTACCTGGAGTCACAGACCCTCTGAGGATAAGTAGCCTGAGAGATGAAATTAACTAAAATACTATAAGAGCTAAATGTCTAGCTTAGTTCTGTTTTCATCAAGATGTTTTCTATAAAATAGAAATACTCATGAAGCAAGGTTCTATGGTTATGTAAGTCTGGGAGAGGACACACTCCTTGGAATTTGACAGGGATTTAGCTCTTGGGGGCTCCTAAAAGTTCTGCAGTGATGAAGAATGTTATTATTTTAGGCTTTGTGGACCATGGAGTGCAGTCTCTAGCCCAAATGCTCGGTTCTGTTAGAACAGTGTGACATCAAGCGGCCACAGGCAATGTGCAAATGACTGGACATCTCTCTCTGTAAGACAACTGCATTTCCAGCAATGGGTGATGGGCTGGATTTGGCAAATGAGTTCAGTTTGCTAACCATGACCTATACAATCAGCTACGTTAAACCATCTTCTTCCCTCATTTCTCTACTCACGGATGGAGATTTTTGGTACTAATGCACAATAGTCCTCCATCTAAGATACAATGTTGCAGTTTGCCTTTGAGTGGAATCTGACTCTCTCTGGAAGTACTGGCTAAAACAACTCAATCCATTGTGGATTAACCTGAAGAAAGACAGGTCGTTGTTATGGGATA
>NW_022196911.1:29014391-29067310 GCF_008632895.1 Mastomys coucha
AAAAAAGAAAAAAAAAGAAAAAAAAAAGGAGAGAGAGAGAGAGAGAAGTCACCCAGAAAAGTCACCTGGGGCCTTCTTCAAGATGTATACTCACAGCTTTCTAGCTGCAACTTGCAGGTCTGTGTGTCCATGGGATATTTAGACAGATCCATGTTACATGTAACTGTTGTTGTGATTCTAAAAAAAGAAAGACAAACAAATAAGGGGTCTCAGAAAGAGACTTAAGTTCACACTTCTTTCAGAGGGCTGCCCCAAGACAACTTTTTCTCAGCCTCTTCTGGGGACATGTGGCTTAGAGACTGCATCCGAGCATTCCTGAGGTTTTCTGTGCTCAGCCGCACTCATCAGACTCAGTTAAAACTCGATCCAGACTGGAAGAAGCTGGAATGTTGGCAGCTTAAAGGCAAAACATCCACGACGTGATTGAACAGACTCTTTCCCTAGTGCGTTGAAGAGTTTTAGAAATATATTTTTAGCTTTCATCAGTTTATTTTATGTGTATAAGGACATTGGGTCCTCTGTAACTGGAGCTAGCAATGTTGTGAGCCACCACCATGTGGGTGTTGGGACTCAAATCCAGGTCTGCTGGCAGAGCAACAAGGGCTGAGCATCTCTCCAGCTTCTGGGGGATGCTTTTTAAAATTCAAATGAAGTTTTCTTTCATGTAATGTATTTTGATCACATTCTTACCTTCTTTCTTCACTTCCTACCTATCCAACCTCACATTCTCTCTTCTCTTCTCTCTCTCTCTCAACGAACAAACAAACAAAAAACCTCTCAAACAACCAACCAAACACCCAAAATCCCAACCAAAATGACAACAGAAAAGCACACAGGTAAAACCAAACCAAACAGACAGCTTGGAACCTGTTTTGCATGGGCTAATTACTCCAGAGCGTGAGGACTTCTCTGGAGTATGGTTGACATATCCAGCATCACTGCCCTGGAGAAAATTACTTTTTCCCTCACCCAGCAGCTGTCAGTTACAAATAGCTTCCTTGTTAGGGCTGGGACTTAGTGCCCACTTCCTCTTCCTGGGGATGCTTTTGAACTTAGGTTTTCAGTGTCATCTTCATGATAACCCCCTGTAGGGCTGGAACAGTGATCACTGGACTTACTTGCACTCACAAGGCTCTGAGTGACAGAGCTTGCAAAGGAGTCCTGGTCTCCTGGAACCTTGATGGCATCCAGATATAGAGATCTCAGAGGACACCAGCTACTACAGCTCACAGCTCCTGGGCTCACCTAAGTGTGTTCAGCTAAAGCAGAATCAGCAAAGTCCTCACAGTGGAGATTTTAAAAGGCAAGCTGTTACCTTCCTTCTTAACATTCACACATTTTTACCAGGTCCCAGATTTGTTAAGTACAGTGCTGGGTACTCTAGAGGCGAATGTGTACACGGCACAGTATTCCACTTGATGAAGCTCTACGTCCCCTTAAGGGAGGCAGAGAAAAGATGGTTGCCAGTTTCTGTACCAAGGATGAGGACGTCACGTGCATTAACCCTTTGAATGGTTCTCTGTAAGAACTGCTCTCACTTTTGTTTAGTTGTTGAGGAACTTGAAGCTCAGAGGGTCTAGTAACTTGCCTAAGTTCACCGGGTTGTTTAGGACAGGCATATTGTTGCAAGTTCCTCATCTACGATGATTCATGGGTAATCATGCTATATGCTGTAACACATAGCTGATACACACCCCCAGGTACACAGTGTGCATGCACACGCTTAGTGTGCAAACAGGTTCCCATGGATGCCTGGAAAAAGTGCAGATTGGAAATCAAAGGAGAATTGGGTTTCTTGAAAGAGGGATTAGGGTTTGGGCTAGTCTCTGTAAAACTCAGGGTTGCTGAGGCATGCCCAAAAATGCTGTTTATCTGTCAGCTCAGTCCTTGGTTTATAACTCCAGGTCCTTCTTGTGATTAAAGGTCAGTCCATTCATATTTACTACTTGCTCTTCTCCCTAAGGACTCAGAAAGTCCAAGTGTGCACAGCCCTTGCACAGGTTAAATCATTGTGTAGGCTGCCTTACACAGCTCCCAGGGAACAGTGTTCCTGTTCCAACCACTGAGGGGAATCCATGAGACGGAAGGAACGTTAGGTCCTGGCAATTTGGAGAGGTGGCCTGTTGCTGCAAGTAGGTAGAATTTTGGGATTCACACCTTGTTTCTTTGTACAAACATGTCTCAGACAGGCAGAGATGCTATGTAGACATACCCTGCCCTACTGAGCCCCGAGAGAGACAAATTCCTAACATAGACTTCTCTGCTTGCTCATGTCTTCCTTATCTTCCCACCCTCCTCCTCTTCTCCCTCTTCCTGTCTCCTCTTCGTGTGTGTGTGTGTGTGTGTGTGTGTGTATGTGTGTCCATGTGCGCGTGTGCACATGTTGGGTGCTCTTGCCCATGTGGGCTACAGGCATTGGGATGGCTTCCTTGATTATTTTTCACCTTATTTCTTTGCGTATATGTATGTGTTTGCTTGTGTGTATGCTTATGTCTGTGGGTGTATATGTATGAGGGTGTGCAGGCACGTGTGTGTGTGTGTGTGTGTGTGTGTGTGTGTGCGTGTGGAGGCTAGAGGCACTAGAGGTTGAGTATCTTCCTCAGTCACTCTCTACCTTCTGTACTGAGACAGGGTCTCTTAGTGAACCTGGTTCTCACTGATTTAGGTAGTTGAGGCAGACATATTTCTCAAGAGATCCCGTCTCTATCTTCTAAAAGCTGAGTGTACAAAGGGGCTGTCATTCCCACCCTTCACTTAAGTGAGTGGTAGGGTTTAGAACTCTAATCCTCATGCCTGACCAGCAAACATTTCATTCAGGAAGCCATCCGGACCACACCCTAGTTTACTTTTCTTTCAAGACTAGGTCTCTCGTTGAACATGGAGCTTGAAGCTTAAGGCTAGGCTGGATGCTCAGTAAGCCCTAAGATCGTTCTGCCTGCCTCTACCCCTCTGCAATGGGCTTTTACACGCACGCCCTAGGCTCAGCTTTTACTCGGGTCTTTGAACTCAGATCCTCATGCTAGTTTTCTAGTCCCCTTTCTTCTTTTTCAGCTAACTTTCCTTACTCTTAAAGGCTCAGTTTGTAACCCAATGAAAGCACATTTTAACTCTCTCCCTAACCATTAACCTGCAACCAACGACTCAACTTGGGTCCTGGCACAGTATACTTCCTTTGTTTACAAGTCGGTGCTCTCTGAGGTGGGGTTTGTCTTATTCAATTCTTCCTGGGTCTTCGGCTTGGGGCCTGGCACCTAGCAGCTACTCAGAGGTGCACCAGTAGCCAGGCTGTACTGAGAGAAGTCCTTCTGAATGGCGCTGGAGTATAAATCAGGAATTTGTGAGGAATGGGGACTCACTGGCCACGTAGGTACTGGTCACACGTACCCGGGATATACCTGTCTTTTACGTATGTCTTTTCCTCCAATCCCAGACTCCCAGATGCCTGCTCACCTGAGTGCATACAGGACTGTGCCATTGGAGAAGAGGCGGATGAGCCTGTTTCCCACCGTGACTTCATGGAGGAAGGACTTCTTGGACTCCACAATGTAGGTGTCTGGCACCCAGAGGAACTCCACGAGACGCGCATCTAGAGTAAAGCTCTTGTTGCCTTCGAACACTAGCCGTGGGTCTGTCCAGCGCTGCCGGAGGTATATAGTGGCTGTGTAGTCCTAGGGAGAAAGCCGGAAATGTAAATGATGGGCATGATTAGGAAGACCCCCAAAACAGAAGGAAAAGGGTCAGGTTTCACTCCCCTCCATCCCTTTATATATGCATATATTATTCTTGGTGAGTTAAGCTACTGGTGCGATACTCATCTGCAGCAGTGAAAGAAAGAAGTGCATTATTTATTTTAGATGATAACTCGTACTGTCAAGGCCCACTTTCAGAGTCTTGTCCTACTATTGTATGACATAAAAGCTCACACTGCCTGAGCACACAGCCATCACTGAACTGAGGAAGGTTTTGATGGTCTGGGTTGCAATCTGCCTTCCTCCTGGCTTCCTCTTTCCTATGTCCGTCCTCCCAAGTCGGTCATTACATTGTTAGTTTTATCAGCTGTCCCTTGACTGGAAGACCATGTGGACTCCAGGCCTCTGGGACACGTTTTTATTCTTTTTTCTCCATTTCTATTTCCCAGTCAATCCCTCACTTCTTTTTTCTAGTTTCTCTCTTCCTGGCCTTTGAGTCTGTTCCTTTTCTGACACCCAGAAAAATTACAGTATAAACGTGTACTATCTCCACTTACAAGACAGAGCACTGGCATCTGCCACTCTGTTTCTGAGTAACTTGAAAGGACATCACCATTGGAAGCAAGGAGAGGGGGCTGGGGAGGGGGGTGGCACTGGTTACCATGTTACTCTCTGAAATGCTAGAGATGCTGGCGATGTCCAGAGTCAGTGCTATCCGAACTGGATCACCTGAGAAGGGAGAAAAATACAGAAGGACTTACATAGAAACACAAAACGCAAGCTCTTCCTCTTCCAACCACCCATTGCATTCCCTGCTCCATTTCAGACTCCACAGCCAGTGCATCTACATTAGTGGGTTGGAAACAAAACTATAGAAATTATAAAAGCAATACCCACATATTAGAAATATTTAAATAATCTGAACTATAAAAATAGGAAAATTAATTTTATCTTCCCAGGAGCAACCACTTGGTATGAAAAATATAAAGTTACACGGGGACATCATGATTCATAAGGGAGTCGTACCATTATTAATTAATGGGTACTTTAAAAACATTTTAAGATTAATTTACTTATTTCGGAGAGAAAGAGAGAGCTGGGGAGTGCCACACACTCTGGGAGTTGGTTCTCATCTCTACTTTGCTTTAAGGCAGGGTCTCTCTTATTATTGGTGCTACACTGCAAGCCCAAGGCTGCCTGGTCAGAGAGCTCTGAAAGGTCTTCTATCTCCACCTCCCGTCTCGCCATAGGGGTGCCAGGATTACAGATGTGTGTCATTATATCCAGAGTTTACATTGATTCAGGGAACAGAACTCAGGCTGTGTGGCAAGCACTTTCACCCCTGAGCCTTCTCCCTGGTCCATTAATGTATATTTTAAAGAGGTTAGTAGTAAGGTCCTTCTTATGTGGAAGATTTTTCCTGTGGTGCCTGAAGGGGTTAATTGTGTAGAGTGGGGCAGAGATTTCTGCATGGGATTGTACATGAATAACTTCCCTTCCCCTCCATGAAGGGAACTTGCCATGGCATGGAATGGAAGACTGATGAGAGCCAAGCTCCCGCTGGTCCCAGACTTTCTTCGTTCGCTCTCAGGAGCCCTAAGTTTCAGCATAACAGAACCGTGTCACCAAGACTGGTCTTAGGCACAGTCTTTAGTGAACCCAAGGCCTGGGATTTAGGGAAATTGAAAGACTTTACTGAGGACCATTTTTAGTTCTGAAGACTGGAGCACAGGGGCCATTATTCTCAGAAGCCAACCAGGCCAGGCCTCATTCAACTAGAGATGTGGAAGAAGGGCCCAGGAGTAAGAACCATGTGAATTTAGACCTTGACTCTGAAATCTCCTAGCTCTGCCCTCAGGAATAAGTTAGTGAAGCTTCTAGAACTGTAGTCTTCCCACCTGTAAGAGGCCAGTGACATCAGCTGTGTGTCAGTGCTTTAGCCAGTAACAGTAGGAGGGAATGCACGCTAAGTGCCTGCCCATTCCCTCCAGGAGTCTCAGAAAAGAACCCTTGCACACGGCCTCCGGCATCATTCCTGCCATGCTTTGACACTTGCCCTGTCAGTAGAGTCCTCTGGACTTTCTCATTCTCTTCTGTAATCCCAGCTAATGTTGGGGAGAGGACAACTTTGCTTACCAGGTTAATGGATAAAGCAGCTCTCACTTGTATTAAATAGCTGGGAGAGCCCCAGGGGACTGTGGCAACGAACCAGGAAGAGAAGAGGTGGTATTCTAAAGGAACCAGGAAGAAAAAACACCATCTAATCATCTAATTGGTTAGAATTAGTCAAAGCAACGCAATGATTAAAGGATTAGTAATCCAGGAAAACCAAGCCATAGAATGTAGGCAGGAGTTTGGAAATGGAGTTCTAAAGCCAATGCCATTGAAAGAGAACTGTTAATGGTTAATGGGAAAGGGGAAATCTTTGAGGGCAGAGTGGAAGGGTGTGTTGCTGGGTGGCTTTTGAAGACGCAAGACAGACAGGCAGAGAGAGAAAGAGAGAGAGAGAGAGAGAGAGAGAGAGAGAGAGAGAGAGAGAGAGGCATGCATTGCTGCCATGTGACCCTAAGCACATTGTTAACCCTCTCTGTGCTGTTTTCTTGTGTGCTAAATGATATGTAACTTACTGTTCTGATTCCCAGCCTTTGTCCCCTCCCAAATTCCTGTGGAAGTTTGATTGATGTAACTGTAGTAAGAGGTGGGAGCTTTAAGAAGTGATGGGGTTATAGGGTTCTAGCCTCACGGTCAGGATTGGTGCTGTTCAGGGAGGGTAAGTCCATCCCTCCCTTTTCAGTACTCTCATCTGTTACCACGGGATGATACAGCAACCAGGCCATTGCTGAATGACAGCATTTAAATACAGAACAGGCTCATGCATTTGTTTTTGTTGTAAATTACCCAGGTCCAGGGGCATTATGCTATAGCTGTACAAAACAGGCTAAGAACTTATCATAGAATTGGAGACCATAAAAAACAGTGGGGCCCACCAGTCTCCCTCTCTAAAGATTGCTAGTCCCATGGTGTTTGGGGCTTTGTTTCCCCCTAATGGTCTAGCCCAGGCCTGGTCACAGTTGGCTGTCTTATGAACCAGCTTGCTTTCATCCCCTGAAACTATACAAACAAGCTGTGCCACCAGAGGGCACCTTTCTCCTAGAAAAATGGTAAAAGTCAACTCCTGGGCAGTATGTGTAAGTGCCCACTTGAAAAAAAAGAAACATTGCTTTACCCTAGAAAATACTATGGAGGTTTTGTCTTTCAAGGACTTTGGTGGCCAAGATGCTGGGTGCCCAAACACTACAGGAAGTAAGGACATATCCATGGGCTTACGGAGTGCCCAGCAAGACAGCTTCCATTAGGAGATGGAATGGACTGTCACCTTGCATGGTGTTGTGTTTTCTCTCCTCTGTCCACTCACGGCGTGTAGCACTGGGCCTCACATTCCACCCTAGGAGGCTTGCTCTCAGAACAACCTCTTCGCCTGACAGCTATGCCCCCTGGTTGGCCTGTCATCATGCAAATACAAATTGTAATAGACCTATGACTTAGTTTTTTGAGGTCTAGGAGGCAAGAAAAATTGATGTAGGCAAACTCTTTAGATGCATGTGCTTGTTGCTAGTGTGTAGTAAGGCCCGGGAACCCAGAGCATGTGGTGAGTACCTAGGTCCTTGACATCAAGGACTCAGATCCTATCTGTGGGACCAGCTGCTGTCCAGGTCAGGTGAGCAGGTAAGAGTGCCTGAGGGTCCTGGTGTCTGCACTGAGGAATCTGCCAGCAATTGTGCTGTAAGGCTGGGCAGGTGAGTGGTAGCGTGGACCTCAGCCACCCAGAAATCTATACACGGTAGCATACGAAGGCAGGGATGATCCAGGATGCCCCGAGGCAGAGAGTCCTCTGCTGGGCAGCTTTGCTCAGGAATGCCTTAGCGGTCTTCCCAAACACATTCCCGTCGTTACCCTTACTCTTTACAGAGCAACAGATACCTTGAAGAGACAATACCCTCTCGTCACCTGACCACCAGTGGACTTGGATTCACATGCTGTCCTAGATCTGACCAGAGACTGTCACCCTCAGAGGAGAGAAGCAGTGGGGCAGGGACATAAAGCTAGGTATAGTATAACAGGGAAATGATGTGATTCGGGGGTGTGCTCAAAACAAGGAGATGGGTTACGGAGGGATCAGGGAGAACCCTTCAGAGGAGGGTAGCCTTGCCTCCAAGACATGATGGGAAACTGTCATGTTTCTAGGGAGGCAAGTTGGAAGGGTAACTCAAGGCAGACAAGCAGCCTGTGCAAAGGCACAGAGGGCCAGGCGGGTGAGGGTGCTGGTGAGCCTTTTAGGGGCATATTGGAGAACATAGTGGGAGGAGAGAATGACAGGCAGGCGGACGCTGGGCTTACTAGTTCCTGGAATGCCTGGACTTCAGGCTAAGCTGCTGGGGCACTTGCAGGCAAATGACCCAGGAAGCGTTCCAGGTGGAGATGAGGGGAGTCCGTTGTAGGTGGCAGTCTACAGGCAGGAAGGCTGGGTGGGTAACGCTAGTGGCCCATGGTGAGCTCCTGGAACTATGACCATGGAAGTAAGGGGAGGGGGAGGAAGAGAGTGGCACAGGTTGCCAGAGGCTCCTGCATGCACCACCATGGTGGAGACCACACCTCTATCTTGCAAGTGGAGGGGCAGAGTGTATTTTGTAAAGGTAGCAAGAAAAAACCACAGGCAAATGTTCTTATCCATCCTTCCCAATTCCTAAACCAGCTGCCGATCAGCATGGAGTCAGCAAAGACCCCTGAAGCCCTCTGCTGCATTTTCTCGATGTGCCCGTCCTTTTGAGCTGATGCCCTGGTCACAAAGGATAACCTACCACCAAAATTGGGCCTGAGAAATTTGTTATATCCTGCAGTGAGGTTTTCAAAGCCAGGCAAGGAAAGCTTGTCGCTTCTGCTGACCTCCACATTGAATTGGTTCCCCTGGATGCACGTTCTGGAAAAGAGAATGGCTTTTGATGCCGATGTTGTTCCAATATTGATAAACATACATAGACATGAGCTGAATTGGCCCTTTCTCATGTGTGTGTGTATGTGTATGCATGTGTGCTCATGCGTGTATGTGTATGTGTGTGTGTGTGCTCATGCATATAAGTTTGTGTATGCACATAGTAACTTTCCTAAGTAGAAACCTAATGTTTTCAGGCTGGCGAGATGGCTCAGCAGATAAGAGCACTGGCTGCTCTTCCAAAGATCCTGAGTTCAGATCCCAACAACCACATGGTGGCTCACAACCACCCGTAATGAGATCTGACACTCTCTTCTGGTGTGTCTGAAGACAGCTACAGTGAATTACGCCAGAGGGAGCGGGGCCAGCAGAGGTCCTGAGTTCAGTTCCCAGCAGCCACACACATGATAGCTCACGGCCATCTATCTATACAGCTACAGTGTACTCATACTCATATACATAAAAATAAAAATAAATCTTTTTAAAAAAGAAATCTAATGTTTTCTAGTTAGTGAGTTAGTAATTCCATTTTCTTTCTCACTTGCTATAGAGAAACTGTCATGATAATTGGCAAACCCTCCAGGTATCTTTTCTTTGTATTGATTGTGTGTGTGTGTGTGTGTGTGTGTGTGTGTGTGTGTATGTGTGTGTGTATGCAGAGGCAGATGTACCTGCACATGCTCATCCTATGTCTTTCTCTATTTCTCTCTAACTATTTCTTTCAGACAGGGTCTCTCCCTGAACCTGGGGCTCAAATTTTCTTGGCCAGGCTGGAAGATGGAAACCCTCAGAGATCCTCGTATCTTCTGCTGACTCACAGCTCCAAAATTTAGTGGCATTTGTGGGGTGCCAGGCTTGTTCCATGGGCCCTGGAACTTGGACTCTAGGCCTCTTGATTACACAGTAAGCACCCTTAACCACTGAGCCATCTCCCCTACTTTATTTCAGCCAAGGCCTTATGACAAAAGCACAAGTCCATCTACCTGTGACCATTTTAGAAACTTGTTCTCGAAAATAGAATGAACCACAGAGATCTTGGTGTTTTGGTGCTTCAGGGAAATGAAGGGACTAGGTTTCTGGCTTGCCATAAATTAAGTGGGTAATGCTTGCAAGCCTTTAGGTCACCTGGTCATACCAGAGCAGTTTACTCTGGGCCGATCTGAGGTGACGCCGCTCACCTCTGAGTGAGGAGACTCAAACACACGAAGGCCAAATAGAGACTGTAGCTCATATTGAAGGAGCTGAGTCACACACAAGGAGGCTGAAGGAGGAATCACCTAGGGAGACAAAATGGGGCAAGGTGAGGGGGGGAGTCCAAAGGTTCACCTACCTCCAGCCCCGCTGTCTCCATGGATCTCCAGGCACAGTATTTTCCCAACATGCATGAGGAGCAGCCTCTACGCAACCTTTTAGTTTAGCACCTGCCCCCCAACCCCCCGACCCATGTGCCATCCAGGTCACTGTCATTTGGGAAGCTAATATTTTTACCCATCCCTGATATAGGTTGAGTTTATGAAATGGCTCATCAGGATTAACACCCATCGCCAGTCGGGGGTACATATTTGTCTGTGTATTTGAGGAGCCCCACACTGACCTTCCTATGTCCTTGTTCTAATGCCTCCAGCGCTACACTCACGCTGACCAGGTCGGGCATTGTCCTGTTTAGTCCAATGTCCAGGCCTTCCAGGCAGCTTTTATTCTTACCTAACCTTTCCCATGCACAGTGGGCGGGCCCATCCCTGTCTTATATCGAGGAAACAGGTTCAAGGAAAGCACCTTCAAACCCACGAATGCCAGAGGTGAGTTCGAATCTGGAGCTGGCTGCCTTGTCTGTCTCCTCCAGGACCAGCCACAGCCTATGCTTCCCTTAGCCTGAAGATGCTTAGCATCCTCATAATCTATGCCGGATCGATGGAACACTGACACCATTCACCCGCTGTGTGCCAGTATACACAAGAGAACCATTGAACAACAGGCTCCAGAGGCCTGGCTCCCTCTGGTGTGGGATCTACAGTCAGACATTGGTCAGAGAGCAGGGACAGCTAACAGAGCAGTCTTGGACTTGCTATGCTGGTGAGATGGCAGGGTGGTGGCCTCAAGTTCAGGCTCCTTCCCAGGTATTCTGTTCTGGGTACCTCCTTCTCTGTTCTAACCCTGGTGAGTCTTCCCACTCCCTAGAATCTAAGAGATCTATCGCTTTGGGTCATATTGAGCCACTTATTTATTAAATAACATGCTCTTGACAAAACCAATACCTGCTCACTATAGAAATAAAAAATGAACAGAAGTTCATTAAGACAGAAGTGTATGTTGCAGTGTATGCCAGGGCAGATGTATAGTTTTATGAGATTTATTTTTATTTTATGTGTATGGGTTGTTTTGGTGGCATATGTGTCTATGCACCATATGTATGTAGTGCTCATGGGGGCCAGAAGAGGGCGCATAATTGTCTTGGAACTGGAGTTATAGAGGGCTGTATGTGGGTGCTGGGATTTGAACTCAGGTCCTCTGGAAAACCTCAGTGCTCTTAACCACTGAGCCATTGCTCCAGCACCAGTGCATATTTATAGATGGGAACAAACATGTCCCTATAGAGTAGGATACTGGGAGTTGGGGCAGTCGTACATGTTTAGGGAGCTCAATCTTAGCATGTTCCTAAAATTGCTTTTTTAAAAATGAAGTTGATTTTAAAAGACCTGTCTTAAAAAATAAAGGAAATGCTTAGTCCCTCTGTCATTTCTCATACTTTAGATGTCACCATTATTAACAATGTTTTTTTTTTATCCCGACATACACCTGTGTTTACAAATACACACATTTCTGCATAAAAAATTAAAAAGGGAAGATGGGGTGCTTTTGCCCTTTGTTATTGCTGTCTATTTATCAATACACACATTTATGCATAAAAATTAAAAAGGAAAGTTGTTACTTTTGTCCTTTGTTGTTCCCTTTCCCCATGTAAGTGGGACAGCTGCTGTTTCCTGACTACTCCACACTCACTTCCTGAGCTAAGCCCCTCTCCAATCTTCACAGACCTCTGACCTAACTAAGATGATTCTCATTTACAAAGGAGAGAGCTGAGACTTTGAGAGGAAATCATGTCCCCAGGGTTACACAGCAGGTAAGGGGCAGCTTCTAGAGATCTGCCTCCCTAGTCCCAGGTGGCTCATTCCATGAGAATGTACAGACACTTGCATGCCACGCGCCCAACTTATGAATACCGATATTTTCAAAGTTTTTACTTTTATAAAGTCAGCACTGACCATCTTGGCATGTAAATTCTATATACTCTATCCTCTTCCTTTTCACAGTGGAAAAAAGGCAGCTGAGGGTAGAGGCTGTAAAGGCTGACAAAGAAATGGAGGGTTTCCATGGCCACTGGAAACCACTCATGGAAAACATCAGCTGTAAAACCAGCATCATGCTTGCCTTCTTTCTCTTTCTCTCTTTCTCTCTTTCTCTCCCTCCATCCTTCTCTCTCTCTCTCTCTCTCTCTCTCTCTCTCTCTCTTCATTTCTTTCTTCTTTTCTTTTGTGCTTCTTCTTGGTTCCTATTCCTCTCCTTGCCCCCAGCATACGATTTAAGAAGGTCCATGGAATGGCTTGCGTGCCCTCCATCAAAAGTTAAAGTTAAGTGAGCTTCTCTTATAACCCAGATGCATGACCAGCAGAGGTCCTGTCTGGTGGGGACAGAGGTATGCAAGCAGAAAGGTGCATGCTCCATCAGAGGGGAGCAAGCCATAAGCCCCCCATCCTGTCACCACCCTGCATCAGGAGCCCAGGCAGCTTGATATTTGGTGTAATGAGAAAGTGAGCCACCAGCTCCCCTCAAGAGGATGCTACATGGGCCAGGGTGGGAACCGCAGAGATGCTCATGCTCATTTGATTCTAGAAGAGTGTGCTACCACTTGGCCAGCTGAGTGCAGGAGGCTGACACCTCTAGAAGCTGATAAAAATGGAGGCTTATGGGGCTGGAGAGATGGATCAGTGGTTAAGAGCACTGAGTGCTCTTCCAAAGATCCTGAGTTCAATTCCCAGCAGCCACACGGTGGCTCACAACTATTTATAATGGGATCTGATGCCATTTTCTGATGTGTCTGGAGACAGCTACAGTGTACTCATAAGCATAAAATAAGTAAATAAATCTTTTCTAAAAAAATAGAGGCTTGCCCATGGCCACCTGAAAGCACTTAGCCTTCCCCTTGGTATCTGCAAATTTTTCCCAGTGTGGCTTGAACTGGGGAGACTCCTCAGTTTTCCCACCTTCTGTGAGAACCTGCCTTTGATCAGGCACATTTGGGGAACCATTTAGTCTTTATCTTCAGGCTTGCTGTGAAATAGCTATTTCCTAGTGACCAATCTGTATTAGGAAGACAATATTGACAACACGGGGCACCAAAACCTCTCCAAGGACTCACAGGCTCCTTGTGGCCTGTGGCTACATTCTGTCTGCTTGCTCCACATGCTGAGCATGCCTCAGTGTAGCATGGAAGAGCAGTGGGCAAGCCTAGGCAACACAGGTGCCTCTCAGTCACTTAGTCATCTTGGCTATCTGATCTGAGTTGGAAGGAGGCTAGAGTGTGGTATCTTTTCTATGGTGAAAAAAAATCTCCAATTTCCCAGACTGAATGAGACCACATGTGACTCTGCTCCTTATGTCAAATCCACTTAGGGAATGGGGTGTTGGATGTCCAGCAGGCGCCACCAGCCCATGTGGCTGATGAACCAGTCTTCAAGGCACTTTTTTTTATATATCTACTGCTTTTGGTGTAGGCTCAGTCCTCTCTTTTGGATACAGACATCAGAGCCAACATTTAGTGGTGATCATAGACCATAAGAGAGTAGGTGGTGATTCTGACTAGAGCCCCCTCCAGCCTTCAGCAGTGGCACATGAGAGGTGAATGGGAGTTTGTTGAGTTGGGCAAGCCTCTTCACTCTTGCTCTAGCTGAACCTCTCTCGATAAAATCTCATGTCTGTTTGTAGAGGAGAGCCTGGGTTTTGGAGTTAGACCAAACTGAGTCATAGTTACCCTCCCAGCCTCGGTTTCCCCATCTGACAAATGGGAATAAACACAAACTATAAATAGTACTTTTCATTTGCTTCTGTGTTCTAAGTCTTCCATTGGGAGTTTTAGTAATCTCACTGGCTCAAAAAATAATGCCAAAAACAAACAAACAAACAAACAAACAAAAAACAAAAACAAAAAAAATAACTGCCAAACTGAAGCTCTTCCTCGAATACCTGGCTGGTAGCACCCAGGAAGAACAGGTCAGATGCAGGACATGAGTGTCACCTGAGAGGCAGTGGCTCTGAAGAAGCAGAGGCAATTCTGATGGGGATTCCCACCTCCACTCCATCACATCCTGAGTGCCCTATGCTCTAGCCTTTCACACCTACCGCTGTTCCCTCATCCTGTCACTTCAGCGTGTGTATCTCGAGTCTTGTGTGGGCAGGCAGGTGTGAGTTGAGGAACAGTCTTAGTGCCCTGAGCAACCCCCCCCCCCAAGAAAACCATGAAGGTGTGCCTTCATGGTATAGCCTGTTGGTATAGCCTGGCAGCAGAGGGGCGAACGATGATAACTTTAGTGTCAGGCAGGGGGAGTGCCAACCTGGGCCCCTCACTTGTTCTTGGATGGCTTTACTCCTCCGCTCTGACAGAGGGCATTGCACTACACTCTAAGACCTGAGGCAGAATTAGGGCTCAACCAATTCCAGGCCTGCCTCCCTTCCCTCCCATCCACCCCAGCAGGGCTCACATCTGGAGCTCCTTCCTGCCCTCTCTCCAAGCACAAGAGATGCCGGCCGTTCCCTTACCAGGCAGCTGTTATGACAGGTGCTTCTGGATCTCAGGCAGGACTCTCACACAAGACATACCCTTTTGGGTCCCCAGGGTCCTTTTCGTCTCAGTCCTGACCCCTTGGATGTAAGTATGCATCCACTCTCAGATGGACTGACTCTCTCTCTGGAGAGGGTGGAGCTGCTGAACTAGGTGTAGGTGGGCGGGGCCTCCTTCAGCCCCTCCTTTGATAGAACGATGACTGGTCCCGGGTTGTTTGTGAGAATCGGCCAGCTCTTGCTGTGTTTTGACTATCTTGCTTATCTATGCTTTGATTCTGAGCTCCCTTTTCGGCCGTGCTCCTAAACCTCAGCCAAGAAAGACTTGTGCGATCCACGATGTCTTCAGAGTTCAGTGCATGGCTCCAACCACTATGACAAACTCTGCTTTCAGGAGACACGCCTCTGACATGGTGCAAAGGGATTCGAGTTCGCCTAATCATCAGATTCACATCCACAAGACAACTTAATTTTTTTCTGAGAGCCTCAGTCCTGGCTTTGCCTTGGCTGAGTTTGTTTGGGATGAGCAGAGTCTAATAATATGTGTTCATAGAGACTATTCAGACCTTCTAGTTGCAAAGACACAGAAAATCCTAAGGATTAGGAAAGTGGTGCTCAGAAGAGGTGGGGGTGATTCTGGGGCTTTCTGGTCTCCTTTGCTGTATCCCAGATCCCTAGAGAGTAACCTTTAAGTCTCTAGCAAATTCCTTCAGGGAACTTCCAGAGAGCGAGAGGCTTTTCTGTTCCAAAGTCAGCAGAGCTTCTTATATGCATCCTCACACACACACACACACACACACACACACACACACACACACACACACACACGCACGCACGCACGCACGCACGCACGCACGCACGCACACTCTGTCTGTCTCCATATTGTAGCCAGCGGTCAAGGGCCTCCCTGCTAGGTCTGTCCACAAGGGTAGAAGTCTCTGGAAGTTGGTCTCATACCCTGGAGAGGGCTGGGAGCTAGAGGGAGGGGCAGGGAGAGAGCTGAGGCTATGGCAGGGTGCCTAGAGGCACCTTCTTCCTTCTTGGCAGTGTCAAGGCCACCCAGGGCCAAGCTCCTGTGCAGACCCTGCCCAGCCTAGAGCTGGGAGGTAGAATAAACAGAGAGAAGGAGGGCCCTTCACAGGGAGCAGGGACAAGCTGCAGGAAGCAGAAGGAAGTGGGCAGGAGGGGAGGATCTTAGGGTACAATGTACTACAGATGCTTCTGGCCCTGGACCAACCTGCTTAGTGTTCCTCTGGAGCCTGGCCAGCCTCTCCCAGCCCCCAACATCTCTGTGATCTAGGGGAGGGAGTGGATGCTGAAGAGAAAGCCCTTTCACATCACTCGAGTGACCCCACTTTCACCTGGCAACCTGAAGGTGGCCAGAACAGGAATGACTGAACAGACATTTCAAGTTCTACCTGAATGCCCATGGTTTAGGGCTAATTCTCAGAATTTTTAAGAACTTCTCCCACAAACAGAGAGGCCCAAGTATCACAAAGACAACTGAGAGCTGGGGAGCTTTGTGGGTCGGGGAGCTGGGAACAAGGGTTTTGATGAAACAACTTGTCTGGCTAGTGCACATCTCTGGGCAAGTTGTTTAAGCTTCCAGGAGCTGTGTCTTAGGGAATGAGTGGGGGTCCACCCTCACGCGGGGTTGCTGAAAGAACTCTGAGGCCACGGGGGTAGTGCTGAATCTCAACGTCTCTGGCACAGAAGACCCTACGCATGAGGTGCTTGAGAAACCAGTCTTCTCTCATTCTATCTTTTCAGTTTGCTTTTCTTCTGCTGTGATAAACACCATGCATCACCAAAAGCAAGCTGAGGAGGAAAGGGTTTGTTTCAGCTTGCACATTACAGTCCATCCTAGAGGGAAGCCCAGGCAGGAACCTGGAGCGCAGACCAGTGAGAAACAAAGCTTACTAACTTGCTGTCTAGTCATCTAGTCTCTAGCTCTTTTTTTTTTTTTTAATAGCCCAGGGCCACCTGCCCGAGGATAGACCCACCCACATGTGGGCTGAGGCCTCTCACATCATTCAATAATAAAAGCTGTTCCTCATAGATATCTAGTCTGTACAATCCCTCAATTGATGTTTTTCTCTTTCCTGGTGACTCCATGTTCTATCAAGTTGACAATAAACTCTAGTCTGGTTAGTACTTACAAACCATACAAGTTTACATCTACCCATGTGTCATGTGTGTTGCTACACATGTGTGTATGTGTATGTAGATACCTGTGTATATATATTTTTTGCATTTTCATATTATCTATATCTAATTGTGTATAAGCTGCTTGTCATCTATCTAATAATTAATCTCCTGATCAGATTGTTGATGTTTCCAATGTTTAGTTTTGTAGTGTGTATCTTTGCAAATCGTCTACAAGTATATATTATTATTGTTAATATTATTATTATATTAATGAACTGATTCCACCTGGGACCTAATGACAAGTCAGTTTTTTAAAAAGATTTTTATTTATTGTATGTGTATGAGTACACTGTAGCTGTCTTCAGACACACCAGAAGAGGGCATCAGATCCCTTTAGAGATGGTTGTGAGCCACCATATGGTTGCCAGGAATTGAACTCAGGGCATCTGGAAGAGCAGTCAGTGCTCTTAAGTGCTGAGCCATCTCTCCAGCTCTCGACAAGTCGGATTTGAAGTTACTAAAGTGAGCGTGACTTTTAGATTGAAGAAATGGGTGGAGCTGGCAGGGAAATTACATTGATTTTCAGTGGTCCCAGGCAGCCTTGCTTCCGAGTCTCTAGGAATCCTGGCAGCCACCTAGTTCCAAGTGTGAACTCCAGTCTTAGGATGCTTGAGGTCAGTGGCATTTCAGGATGTCCAGGTATGCAAACTGACCATTCACAGGTTACACCTCTCAGCACCCACCTCCCATTCCTCGAGGCCACACGCCCTCCTAAAATGTGTCCCAGAAAAACAAAGGGCAGGGTGAGTCAGCCTGTACCATGTGAACCTAGTACCTGGTACCATGTGAACATGCATTTGGGACCTGGATACTGTGCATTTGGATGGAGTACTGCTAATCTCAAGCTTTTTTTTTTTTTTTCTGTGTACCCATCATCTTCCTTGAATAGTGTTGTGAGGCAAGTGGGTCTTGTTTCCTTCTTTCAAATTACATTCATTTTGTGTGTGTGTGTGTGTGTGTGTGTGTGTGTGTGTGTGTGTGTGTGGGCGGAGTGCCATGTGTTACAGTGTACATGTAGACGTTAGAAGACAACTTCTTTGCACCTAGCAGGTTCCAGGGATCAAACTCAGGTCATCACATTTGGTGGCAATTGCCTTTACCCACTTAGCCATCTCAACGGCCCCAGCTTATGTTTTTATTCTCATTCTGTAGATCACAACCACCCAGCTAAGGAGTGGTAGAGCCAGCCAGCATAGTCTGGAACTTGGTCTTAGCAATTGAGTCAGTTGCATTATTAATGTACTCATTGCTCCTCCCAGCACTCAGTGGCCATCGATTTGCCCATCTTTATCACTTGCTCATCTCTATTACTAAGCTAAATGCTGGTTGAGGTCAGGTCTTATTAACTGGTACATCTCTACTACTGAGGTCAACCCCTTGGCCATATGTGGGTCCTTAAGAAGTCTAGAGAGCTAGAAGTGGGCATGTATCTTAGTGCAGGAACACTTGGATAGCAAGGCTCTGTGTTCAATTCTTGGTGGCACCAACCAACCAACCCAGCCACCAATCAACCAACAGACCAGTCAACCAAACAACCACCAAGTCTACAGAACCTGTAAATCCAGTGAAAAAAACAATCAAGCCATGCAAGTGAACCTGAGCACCAGTATTGTCTGCTATTTATATTTTTCTAGTTAGTTAATTAATTATTTTTTCTCTCTCTCTTCCTTCTTCCCCCGCTTCCTTCTTCTTATATTCTTCTCCCTTTTGATAACTCTACTGAACTCAGGCCTCAAGCTGGTACCACTGAGCTATAGCTATAACTAATTCAAATTTATAATAATAATAATAATAGTAACATACATACATATATATACACACATATACATACATGTATACATATATGCACACATACATACATACCTGTCTGTAAATGCCCTCAATACCAAACATAAACATTCTAAATCTATATGCTTAAAGGACTAGAGGAAAAGAAATGGCAGCTGGTAACATCTCTTTTCTTGGCAATGTCACCACACTTCAGGCAAGCCATGAAGGTCCCCCGTGGGATCTGCCCGAGGAGCCATGTTTACCTCAGCTAAATGCTTTATTCTCTTCTCAGCTACAGACTTCACAGCTCATCTGTAAGCCACACACGCAGTCACTGTTATTCTTTTGGTCTTGAGATTCTCCTGCAAGTCAGATGTTCTTCTGGACTTAAGATCACAGCAGGATCAAAGCAGTTTCTGGTGAGTGCCGACAAACAAATGGGACGTAAACAATTCATCCACAGGGCAGTGTTTGAGAGGAATGCACACTACGGAGCCATGGTAAGCTGAGGAAGGGTGGAGAATGGGGTTTTCCCTTAGAGAAGTGGGAATCAGAAAGTTTCTCTGAAGATGTTGATGACAACATGGCGGGGCTACAGAAAGGGGCAGGCCCTGATCTTGTCTACCTCTTCCAGCCTCATTCTCCTCTGGTCAGCAAGCTTTCTGAAACTCTTCGAGCAGATCGCTGTTAGAAACACTCTTCCTGCTTGACATCCTTTACTGGTGATTTTTCTTCTTTCTTGGAGAGAGAGAGAGACAGAGAGAGAGAGACAGAGATACAGAGACAGAGACAGAGAGACAGAGAGACAGAGACAGAGACAGAGAGACAGAGAGAAAGAGAGAGACACAGACACAGAGAGACAGAGAGAGAAATAGACACACACAGAGACACAGATAGACACACAAACAGATAGACAGACAGACAGACAGACACACACACACACACACTCACACAGTGTGTGTTGGAGCCAGTAGCTGTGGACATTTGCTGAATGCATTGCTCTCCAAACTCCCCTCTATTTCTTTGTCCCTACCTACCTGTTTCAAAGACACTGATCTTCTGCCAGGACTCCAGCAGGACTCTTAGGATCCCTCCAGTGCTGTCCTCCACTGCACATATGCCATATTGACATCTGTCATACCATAAACCATAAGCCAGCCCCCCACACCAGGTTATGAGCCTTTTATGGAAAATCCTTAACGCATAGCACAGACCTACATACATAGTGCTGAATGGATTGATGAATAATGGAAAAGCTGGTTTCTCTTTGTTCTCTGTCACCTTACTGAGCCCTGCCCAACACGGCTCATAGCAAAGTGAGAAAATCAGACTTCTCCCCATCCTTCCAATATCCGGTCACCTTACTGCCTTCTTGAGTTTCCTTTTGGGGTCAGCTCTCTTTTGTTCTGGCACATGATCACTGTTACCTTTTCTAACATTCCTTCACAGCAGAGGCTACACAGCTGCTGTCCTGTTCAAACCTTTCCCAGCTGACCCAGACCTTTCTCCTAGTAACCTTGACATCTCTCTGAGGTGCCTAACTTAATCCTGGCTGCAGCTCCCAGTTGGCCACACCTTAGGAGCCATCCAGGAAGCCAGTGAGGCTGACCTAGAGGCCATTCTATACTACTATACGACCCCCAGGTTCTCGAGGTCCAGACATGGCCTTGGAGTTTCCTAGATGTTGTCTAAAGTACATGGCTTAGCTCTATTAAACTTGAGTTTGCTGGCTCATATTCCTTGATTTAACACCTTGCCTGAAACCTGGAGGTCAGATGGTCTGACCTGGCCACGCTCGGAACCCAGAGACCATTTATTCAACACTCTGCATCGCTTAGGACACATTTAGCTTAGATCAGACTTTGCCTGCCTGACTCTAAATCAAGTTCCAGTAATGTCTGCTGTTAAGAGGCAGAGAGAAAATAGTTCAGGGTTTGTGCCCTTATGGTCTCTCTGTTGTAGCATGCAAATAGGCACAGATAATGTGCAAGTGAATAGGTGAGACTGTTTCATTAAATTTTATTTGTAAAGCCAGGCCTCAGGCAGGCTTTAGTTCATACCTGTAGTTTCCTGACCTCTGCTATAGACTTAATGTCTCACAGACCTGAGCATATGTCTAGAGCCACTGAGGTCTTCTGGCATCAGTGCTTTGAACGTGATAGGCTTCTATAACTTCCCACATCAAATAAAGACCCATGTCTTCTTTTTGTTTCCATAGCATATGTAATATACAACACAGTAAATATATATATATATGTGTGTGTGTGTGTGTGTGTGTGTGTGTGTGTGTATGTATGTATGTGTGTGTGTGTATTATTATATGTGATAAACTAATGGATGGATAGATAGATAGCCTCAAGGTTTCTTTTTCTTCTGAAGTCATTGGCTGACTCCTAGCAGGGTTCCCCCTATAAGAAACTTAGCAATGTCATCCCAGCCAGAGGCAGTTATATTCTATCTCTGCATTACCCCTTGAAATGGTGGCAGGGGAATTCCTGAAAGGGACCAGTTGGGGTTTACCAAAGAAAGAGGCACCAAGGCCAGGGAGAGGAACCCAAAGCACTCATAAGGGGACCATGCAGTTAGAGCCTTGCAGTGACTCTTGTGATAGACAGAGAGACAAAGGAGATTTTTCTCCTTTGCTATGTCTAAAGTAAGGGGGCGGGACATGCCCTTCTGAGAGAGTCAGGAATTTGGCTCAGGGCGGGGGCTGGTTTCGATGTGATGTGTGTAGCAATGTGGTTAGTCTCTCAGCATTTTCAAGGTGCAACCTAAACAGCTTTCTTGGTGCCTGGGAATATTCAAGGCTTGGCTTGAGTTCAAACCTATGGAGACAAATATGCTCAGGGCTAGGTTACAGACAGGTTAGCTTCTATTCCCCTTTCCACTCCAAAATGATTGTTTTACCACATCTTCTTTAGGAGACATGGTTCCCTTTTGAGGCTAGATGTGGTAGTTACTGTCCTTTGGCCAGATATCTGAGAAAGAGATGCTTAAGAGAGGAAGGGCATATTTCGAACGTTGGGTTTGGAGGGCACCACCCTGGTGGTGGTTTAGGCTTTGTTGGCAGCAGTGGGTAGCAGCCAGAGCAAGAAGAGCCTGTTCACATCTGGGCAGATCAACAGGCACACTGTTGAACGCTGGCACACAAGAGCCTTGCTCCTTTTTATTCAGCGCTGGACTCCAGCATGTGAGAAGGGGCGGCCCTATTGGCGTGTGTCTTTCTTCCTTAGTTAAACCTCTCTCTAGAAGCACCCTCAAAGACAGAGCCAGGCATGTGCTTCCTGGGTGATTAAATCTGGTCACGTCGACCAGAAGGTTATCACATCAGAGACTGGACTTTATCTTGGGGCTGATCATGGTCTCCACCCTTTCATCCTGTGCTTCCAATCCTTGCTGCATTTTCCTGAAAATCCAGACTCAGGGCTCTGCCCTGCTTCTATATCATTCTTACCCCTGTTGTACATTTTTTTTTCTGTGAGAGGAACATTTATCCCCCCTCCTTCTCTCTCTCCTTTCCCCCTCCTTCATTCAGAAGTATTCAACAGGTGCCTCTTGAGGGCCAAGTCTAAGGCAGATATGGCCCACACCCCTCTGAACTTCCAGCCCAGCAAACATTCTCTGAGAAGGGTCAGATGGTGTTTTCAGCTTTTGTGCGTCTCACAGTCTTGCAGTTCCTCAACTCTACTGCTGAACTGTAAAAACAATCACAGATGATATACGAAGCCTTGGGCAAGGATGCGTGCCGATCACACCTTATTTACAGAAGCAGGCGGGGGACAGGCATGGTCCATTGGCCACAGTTTGCCAGCTATGACTGATACATAGCCACAGCCACTTCATCCTTCTGTGGGTTAAAAGCTGCAATTCTGTGGAATGAGCCCAGGAGAAGCAAGAATTCAAGAAGATGAAGCCACTTCACCCTTCTGTGGGTTAAAAGCTGCAATTCTGTGGAATGAGCCCAGGAGAAGCAAGAATTCGAGAAGATGAAGCCACTTCACCCTTCTGTTAGCAATGGAGAAGCCTGGAGATTTGAGCAGTAGAACTGAAGTCACTGGGACACATCAAAGGGAGGGTCACTTAATTCTGTCTAGACTAGACGGAAGCCTTAAGAGAATGATTTGTATTGGAGAAATGGAGAAGAAGATTCAGTTGTGTAACTGTAGGATGTTGTTCTATACAAGTTCTAATGTGGCCTGAACTAAGGGATATGGTCTCGGGCCCATGACTTCCTCCAGGAGTCCCTTATATGAACAAAAGGAAGGGTTGAGCTAGGCAATCACTAAAGCTTGTTTGTTTTTCCCAAGGTCCTAGGGGGAGTTCACCTTCCTCCTAGGGAAGATCAAAAAACTCTAGGGAGGACAGTGTGAAGCTGGGGTCAAGGTGGAGGAGCCCCGTAAACTCCCAGCCATGCTTAGTCACCAAGATATTAATAGTACCTAAGCCTCAGCCAGGAAATTCTAGGGTGTTGGTTTCCATGTTTGGGTGTGTTTCTTGTTTGGCATGTAATACAAACTAGAGAAAAGGGGTTTTCTCTTCCTGTTTTGTCTGCCATTGCAAATCAACACCAGCTCTGATAAGCCTAATTCTATCTATCTATCTATCTATCTATCTATCTATCTATCTATCTATCTATCTATCTATCATGCATGTATGCATGCACATATATATGTGTTTATGTATGTATCTATCTATCATGCATGTATGCATGCATGTATATATGTATGTATGTATGCATCTATCTATCTATCTATCTATCTATCTATCTATCTATCTATCTATCTATCTGTAGAGAAAAATCCTGATCCTACAACACAATCCTGAACATGTGAGACCAATTCTAACATCTACCAAATCCTTCCCATCAAGGAAAACAGCAGAGTGAAGAGACAGTCTACAGTATGGGAGAATGTCCTTGTCAGCTATATATCTAATGGGGTTAGTATCTACAATATATTAACAACTAAGAATATTAAACATTAGCCACCTCCCATTAAAAAGTGGGCAAATGAAATGAGCTGACACTTCTCCAGAATGAAGTTGAAATGACCAATTAATATATGAAAAAAATTTACCAGTCCAACATCCTTAGCCACCATAGAAAAGCAAATCAACAGTAAACAGCACATGCTGGCAAAGATGGTGTGGTGGTTTGAGTAGGTTTGGTCCCCATAGATTCATGTGGTTGAATGCTTGGCCACAGGGAGTGGCACTATTGGGAGGTGTGGCCTTGTTGGAGTAGGTGTGGTCTTGTTGGAGGAAGTGTGTCACTGTGGGGGTGGGCTTTGTGGTCTCCTATGCTTTAGCTCCACCCAGTGTGGAATGACAGCATTCTCCTAGCTAACTCTGGATCAAGATGTAAAACTCGCGGCTCTTCCAGCACCAGGTCTGCCTGCACTCTGCCATGTTCCTGCCATGATGATAATGGATTGAACCTCTGAAACGGTAAGGCAGCCCCAGTTCAATATTTGCCCTTATAAGAGTTGCCTTGGTCATGGTGTTTCTTCACAGCAATGAAACCCTAAGACAGATGGTGTGAGGAAACACTTATATACACTGTTGGTGGGAATGCACACTAGTTCAGCTACTGTGGAAAAACGGGTTCTTCAAAAATCTGAACTTGAACTGCCATCTGACCCAGCTGTAGCATCCCTGAGAATTTACACAAAGGACTGTAAGTCAGCACAGGATGGTCCTGCACCTCCATGTTCATTGCATTGTGATTCACAATATGAAGGTTGTGAAATCAATCTGGGTGTCCTTAAACAGGTGAATGGATGCAGAAAGTGTGGCATATAGACACAACAGAGTTTTATCCAGTCATAAAGAAGAATACAATTATGATGTTTGCAGGAAAATGAATGGAACTAGTGACCATTGTATTGAGAGAAATAAGCCAGATTTAGACAAATACCACACATTTCCTACCATGCATAAAAGCTAGGTTATACATACCTAGTACACACATATGTATAACATGAAAGTGGAAGATATTAGGGAAGAAAAAGGAGATGAGTGAGAGTGCAGGAGGAACAGAAGAGGGTAATGGGGAAAATCAGCCACAGTACATGATATACGAGATCAAGATGCCATTAAGAAACAAACCATTTTGTACACTGATTTGTTTGATGTAAAAAGATCCACATTGTTCTCAGGGTCCCTATTGCTGAGACCCATACATGCTGAAAAGGCCCTTACTTGGTCTGGCTGAGCTAGGCTAATATCCATCAACAATACATCACTGGTGTGTGTGTGTGTGTGTGTGTGTGTGTGTGTGTGTGTGTGTGTAGAGAGGAAGAGGGAGAGAAAGAGACAGACAGAGAGGGACAGAGACACAGAGACACAGAAAGACAGAGACAGACAGACAGACAAACAGAGAGGTGGGGTGTCTTAGGGTTACTATTGTTCTGATGAAACATAATGACCAAAACAACCTGAGAAGGAAAAAGTTATTCTGTTACACTTCCAGGTCATAGTTCATCACTAAGGGAAGTCAGGGTAGGAACTCAAGCAAGACAGGACCCCAGAGATAGGAGCTGAAGCAGGGGTCATGGAGTAATTCTGCTTACTGGCTTGTTCTTCATGGCTTTCCCAGTCTGCTTTCTTATAGAACCCAGGAACACCCACAGTGGGCTGGACCCTCCTCCATCACTAATTAAGAAAATGCTTGCTCTACAGGCTTGCCTGCTTACAGTAAGCCTGATCTTCTGGAGCCATTTTCTTAAATGAGGTTTCCTCCTTTCAGGTGACTCTACCTTGTGTACCCCTACTGACATAAAACTAGCAGGCACAGGCTCAGGTGGCAGGGGGACTTACATAACAAAATTTACCACCTCCAACCATTTTAAGTACAAAATCCAGTGTCATGAAGTACATTCCCTCATGCAATAGTCAGCACCGTCCACCTCCAGGGCCTTCTTATCTTCTCGTGTGAGAACTTTAAACAGCAGCTCTCTGTTTCTCGCTCTCCCCAACGCTTGGCAGCCATCATGCTACTTTCTGTCTCTAGGAATCTGACCCTGGTGGGCACATCCTATTAGTGAAGTTATATATTTGTCCTTTTGTGTCTTCTTTCTTTCTTCCTTCCTTTCTGTTTTCTTTCTTTCTACATTGTAGCTTGTACCAATGACTTTCCTTTTTAAGGCTGGATGATAACCCCTTGCATGTGGACTCTGTATTCTCTTCATCTATTTGCATACCAATGGCTCCTGGGATGCTTCTATTTTTGGCTATTGTGAGGAATATCAGAACATCAGTACATAGATATCTCTGTAACTTCTTCGTGTTCCATGATGTACATATTAGAAGCTCATTAGCCTTTGAGACCAGTCCATACATCTCCCTTAAGCTTCCCATAAATAAGAAGCAATATCACTACATGTCTATACACTCACTAGGGTGAGAGCTGGGCTAGAGGTCAGAGACTCAGGCTCCCAGCACAACTGTGGCTTTCTGGGCTTTTGTTTGCTTTCTCTAGAAAGGGATGGCTGGTGTAAGTCTGTTGGTTTCACAGGCGTAATGTGCACATCTAATGGTTGGTCAGTCCTGAGCATCAGTGGTTAATAATATCCCAGACAGTGGTTGTTTCTGCATTCTGAATTCCTCATCCATCCTTGGAACATCTGCAATTGGACTTCATTGAGTGTGACCCATTCCTCTCCAGCTTGATGTGAATGGGTTTAGGTTCTACACCAGTTTGGGGGCGAGTCTTGGTTGGTTTAAGCTAAACAGCATATTCTACTACATTTTGATTCCAATTCTATTGGGTAGATATCAGAATGAAGTAATTTCATTCTCTTCTATATTTTATTTATTTATTTATTCAAAATTTATTTATTTATTTTATTTATATGAGTACACTGTAGCTGTACAGATGGTTGTGAGCCTTCATGTGGTTGTTGGGAATTGAATTTTAGGACCTCTGCTCACTCTGGTCAACCTTGCTTGCTCAGACCCAAAGATTTATTTATTATTATACATAAGTACATTGTAGATGTCTTCAGACATGCCAGAAGAGGGCATCAGATCTCACTACAGGTGTGTCTTAGTCAGGGTTTCTATTTCTGCACAACATCATGACCAAGAAGCAAGTTGGGGAGGAAAGGGTTTATTTGGCTTACTTCCACATGGCTGTTCATCACCAAAGGAAGTCAGGACTGGAACTCAAGCAGGTCAGGAAGCAGGAGCTGATGCAGAGGCCATGGAGGGATGTTCTTTACTGGCTTGCTTTTCCTGGCTTGCTCAGCCTGCTCTCTTATAGAGCCCAAGACCTCCAGCCCAGGGATGGCACCACCCACAAGGGGCCCTACCCCCTTGATCACTAATTGATCACTAATTGATCAGAAAATGCCCCACAGCTGGACCTCATGGAGGCACTTCCCCAACTGAAGCTCCCTTCTGTGATAACTCCAGCCTGT
Organism: Mastomys coucha; assembly: GCF_008632895.1. Classification (NCBI taxonomy): domain Eukaryota; kingdom Metazoa; phylum Chordata; class Mammalia; order Rodentia; family Muridae; genus Mastomys; species Mastomys coucha. The sequence goes on from NW_022196911.1 coordinate 29,041,301, forward strand.
GTCAAGTTGACACACAAAAGTAGCCAGTACAAGGTGGTTGTGAGCCACCATGAGGTTGCTGGGATTTGAACTCAGGACCTTTGGAAGAGCAGTCAGTGCTTTTACCTGCTGAGCCATCTCATCAGCCCCATCTTCTATATTTAAATGTCCAAGAATAAATCTTGTCAAGGAACCCGGCAAGTAAGATGGATAAGCACAGAGTTGGCTCAGTTGAAGTGGAATGTAGGGGAGACCCATATTCCCCAGACTCTCCCTCAGACATCCTCTGTATCCACAGGACTTTGAAAACCACTGAGCAAAGTAGCGATCCTCTAAGAAGGTGGCCTGTATGTACAAAGTCCTATATTTCATTAACTTTGTGGATCCCACACAATGTTCTTCCTGCTGCTTCTCAGTTTCTCAGTTTGTCTTTTATGATTTTTTTTTTTTGTTGTTGTTGTTTGAAAAGCCTTTGTGATATGGGCCATGATATCACAAAATGTCCCTGGGCATGTGTGTGGAGGGGTCAGCTTTGGCCGTTATCACAAGATACAAATTATATCATAGATTATATGGTTTAACTAACAGACACTTCTTTTGGAGGCTGGGAATTCCAAGATGAGGATGATGGCTGATTAGGTGCCCGATGAAGGCCCTTCTTGTTTGTAGATACATGCCGTCTTTCTTCATCCTCACACTAGGATGGAGGGAGAGCATGTTTGTCTGTTTTTTTTTTTTTTATATATCAATGGAAACCCCATCATGTGCCTCACTTTCATGGCCTTATCTAGATCTAAAGCGTTCCAATATTTCCTAATTCCACTGTGTTAGGATTGGCTTTGACATGTGCATTTGGTAGGAAGAAGTGGCTCATGTGGCCTGCGACAAACATCAGGCTAAAGTTCAGATCCTAGAAAGCCCCAAGGCTAACTGCTATCCCAGCAGTTTGAGACCTACCAGTGTGGTTGAGTGCTTGGGAGGCTGGTGGGCTTGATATCCTTGCTGCTCTAACTGGAAGTGGTACCTGGACTTGCTGATCTCAGGAGAGTGAGCTGCCCAGGCGAGGCACCTGGTTTTGACTCGTTGGTTCACCAAGGCATTAGTCTGTCACTGGTTCTCTGTCTAGGGTGAGGAAATGTTTGTTTGCATGTATAGTAGGAACAGTGTCACACAACAGATCCCTGACAATTTATTTCTATTTGCTTCTACTTCAACAGTCACATGGTGTGTTCCAATATTCTTGAACCTAGCCATTGTCCCCCTTACTTAAAACTTAGCTTAGTTTTGCCATCTTCCACGATTGAGTTGTTCATCATCTCATGGCCCTCTAGAAATCATGCTGCTGGGAGGCAAGATCTGTATGAGTTTGACTCCCTGGAGTGTTCAGTGTCTGGTGTAGAGACTAGGTACAGGAGAGGGATTCCTAAGGCAAACATCTGAATCTGGAATGCTCCAAAATTACACTGCAGTGCTGGCATGGTGTCACATATTAGAAATTCTTACATGTAGCTTTATGTGGTGGGTCGCTGCCAAACCATAGGTGTGCAAAAAATACTGTATAAAATGACTTTCAGTTTTACTATATAAGTTGTGTGTGAACCATACTTAAGATATCTGGTACTTGTGTAAAGTCTTCAAAAATCTAAAAAGGAAAGAAAGAAAGTGTTGTAGTTAGGGTTTTACTGCTGTGAACAGACACCGTGACCAAGGCAACTCTTAGAAGGACAATATTTAATTGGGGCTGGCTTACAGCTTCAGAGGTTCAGTCCATTATCCTCAAGGCGGGAACATGGTAGCATCCGGGCAGGCATAGTACAGGAGGAGCTGAGAGTTCTACATCTTCAACTGAAGGCTGCTAGCAGAATACTGGCTTCCAGGCAGCTAGGATGAAGGTCTTAAAGCCCATGCTCACAGTGATACGTCTACTCCAACAAGGCCACACCTACTCCAACAAGGCCACACCTTCTAATAGTGACACTCCCTAGGCTGAGCATATGCAAACTATCACAGAGAGAAAGAAAGAAAGAGAGGAAGAAAGAAAGAAAGAAAGAAAAGAGAGAAAGAAGGAAGGAAGGAAAGAAAGAAAGAAAGAAAGAAAGAAGAAAGAAAAGAAAGAGAAACAAGGAAGGAAAGAAATAAAGAAAAGAAAGAGAGAAAGAAGGAAGGAAAGAAAGAAAGAAAGAAGAAAGAAAAGAAAGAGAAACAAGGAAGGAAAGAAATAAAGAAAAGAAAGAGAAAGAAGGAAGGAAGGAAAGAAAAAAGAAAAGAAAGATAGAGAGAAAGAAGGAAGGAAAGAAGGAAAGAAAGAAAGAGAGAGAGAGAGAGAGAGAGAGAGAGAGAGAGAAAGGAAGGAAGGAAGGAAGGAAGGAAGAAAACACCTGAAATTCAAAACACTTTTGGCCCCAAGCATTTCAAATTAAGAATACTCAACCTGTCTGCATATTTAATTGACTAAATCACAGCAGCTCTGTGCTGTTGGGATTTTTGGGATTCCTGTTTTAGGAAATAAAGGGCCAGAAGGGAAACTCTTGGCCTGAGGACACAGATCCAGTGAGGCTGACTGCCAAATCTCTGTCCCCTCTCAGCTTTTGGCTGCCACGCTGAGCTCTCAGCCTCCAGTGTTTCTCAGGGGTGTGTGGACTCAGAGAGCTGGAAGAAGAAGCCATTCAACTTGGTGGCAGGAAGCTGATTTGGTATCGTGTAGAAACTTCTAGTGTCCTGATGTAAGGGAGTTAAGGATTCCTGGGCTTCGAGTGAAAGGGCAAGGTAGAGGGGTCGGGAAGGATGAAAGACACCAGAGGGCTTTTGGGCACAGATGCTTATCTTGACAATGCAGTTACTTTGAGAGGGGCCTCAAAGATCAGCCAGTCCTAGGAGGTTAGAGAAATGAATGGGGCTTGTTTTGCCAGAGGCTCCTGGCCACATACCGTAGAGATGCAGATCCAAGCACAGCCTGGGTGCACAAAGTTCTGATGCCTCCAGCAGTGTACCTTTATAAGGATCTGTGTAGCCCTTCACACGTGGCCAATGCCACGGCCTTGTCAGAAGCCATCTGGTCCCCTCTGTAGGTGCTACCCATCTTACCTCTGAACTGTTGGAGCACCTGCCTCAGATCCTACAAGAGGCCACACTGGAGCAAGACCTGCCAGCATGACCATTAATGACTCCTCATCTCCTTTTCCCTTCTGCTCTGAGGCTGTCTGTCATACCAGGCCACACCCTGCCCAGCCACACCTTTTGCCACACTCTGCCTCTTCCCTATTCTTGTAAGTGGTGTTCTTGGTTCCCCACTGCTTCTAATTTAAGATTATAACTCAACTGAGCTCTTGCAGAGAATCACACACATACACACACATGTTCTATATTACATTTGGCCAATGCCCTTACAGACACAGATACATATAGCCAGACACACATGCATCCACTAGGTTCTTTACACAGATGTATACTTGAAGGCATGCCATACATGTATACCCTATCTGCTGTTTGCATGTAACAGACATGCATGTATGCATGTACATACATCTACTAGGCCATCTTCCTCATACATGCATGCATACCTGTATGTCCTCTAAACCCTCCCATCTATGTGTACATGGAAACTCCACTGCCCTCTATTGCCTACCTAGTGACTCCTCCACACTCCCCTGCATGTCCTCTCTGACCACACAGCAGCTGGTTGCCCCTTCTCCATGCTCCAGGGAACAGGACAGAGTGCTCCTTAAGCAGGCCCTGTTGTGTGTCATGCTCTATTTGTTTCCTGATTTTCATTCATTCACTAAAATTCCTTTCTGGACCCCAGTCCCTAGAATGGTGTCCTGCACCCAGTAAGCAATTGAGGGTGGCTTCATGGACGGAAGGAGGGGTTCTAATGAGCCCTGGGAGTGTTAGGCTATGGTTTTCTTTTTTGTTTGTTTGTTTCTTTTTTTCATTTTTTATATTTTTATTTTTTCCTTTTTTTTAAAAAAACTAATCATTCCATTCATTTACATCTCAAATTATATCCCACTTCCTGGTTACCCCTCCACAAGCCTCCTATCCCACAACCTCCCTCTCCTCTCTCCCCTTTGCCTCTATGAAGGTGCTCCCCCACCCACCCATCCTCTCCAACCCCACCCCTCCAGCATCAAACCTCCCCGGGACCAAGGGCCTCCCCTCCCATTGATGTCAGACAAGGCCATCCTCTGCTACATAAGTACCTGAAGCCGCAGATCCCTCCCTGTACACTCCTTGGTTGGTGGTCTAGTCCACTGGAAGCACTGGGTGGTTCGGCCAGCCAACATTGTTCTTCCTGTGGGGTTGCAATCCCTTTCCACTCCTCCAATCCTTCTGCCAGCTCCCCAACCAGGGTCCCTGAGCTCAGTCTGATGGTTGGATCCAAGCATCCACATCTTTCTTTCTCCCTTTCTCTCTCTCTCTTTCTCTCTCTGTCTCTCTTTCTTTCCTCCTTCCTCCCTTTTTTCTTTCTTTCTCTTTTTCTCCAGGACTGTGCTGCCCTTGGCCTCAGCAGGACTGGGGAAGGACAAAGGTAGTTTTACTTTGAACACCACAAAGAAACAAATGGAAAAGAAAGAAAAGAACTCAGCAGCTCCCTAGGTGATTCTACTCCCGCTCTTGGTCAGGCACCACTGCTCACAATCCTGAAGGATGCAAATGGTAGGGTCAGGCCTTGGTCCCTGTGTTACCTGAGCCTGACTCTCAGAGCCTGTGCAGGCTCGTGGAAGCATAGTTAAACAGACAAGAGGAGGAGAGGTCAGGTCAATCTGCCGGGGTTGGTGAATCACAAATATCAGGATGCAGAGCAATGGTTCTTAGTAGGGGAGCATTTTGCCTCCTTTTCCCAGTAAACATCTGGAAACACCTTATTGTCCCATGTCAGGGGTGGATGCTATTGGGTAGAGCCCCAGGGATGTAGAACCCTGTAATCCACAGGAATGCCAAAATCAGCACTTTTAGGAACCCCTGGTACAGAAAAGTGGCTGGGCATTGGAAAGTGTGTCATGTGACCCTTGTCTCTGGATTGATTATGCATATGTCATGGGGATATTGTGAGACAGTTGATATGCAAAACATGTTACTAGGTGCAGTGAAGGTATTCAATAACGCTCTCCTTCCCCAGCCATAGAACCCAGAAAAACATGTCCTTCTTTCTCCCCAGCTACCTTCCCAGTTCACCACCTATCATCACCTGGACCCCCTGGCTGCAGAAGTGTCCCTGTTCTGCTGGGCTCCTGCCTGTGAAGCACACAGCTACTAGGCAGGGGAGCCAGTCCTCTTCAGATCAGAGACACATAGAGCTCAGGGTGGATATAGGACATGGTATGCACAAATGTGTGTGTGGAGTGTGTAGAGTGTGTGGTATGGTGTGTGTATGTGGTGTGGTGTGTGTGTGTGGGGGGGGTGGTGTGGTGTGTGTTGTGGTGTGTGGTATGTTGTATGTGTGTGTTTGTGTGTGTGGTGTGGTATGTGGTATGTGTGTGTATGTGTGTGTGTGGTATGTGTGTGTAGTGTGTGGTCTGGTGTGTACGTGTGTGTGGTATGTGCGGCGGTGGTGGTGTTTTTGTGTGTGTGTATTCATGCATATCTGTGCTCTTGTCTCTGATTTGTTTGACAGTAAGAAGATAGAACTGGCCTGTCTCATTCGGAACCACATTTATATCTCTCAACATGTCTGCATCCACATCCTGGGTGTGCTCCTGATGTGAACTCACAAGCAAGGTGTATTCCAGACCTCAGCCCACAGAACTAAGAGTTTGATTTTCCATCCCAGGATGTGCTTTTTATTCCACTCATTATACAGCCCGTTATACTTCTGATCACAGTCTCCGCCTCCCCTGCCCCCCACCCCCCCCCACTGTACTGCTCAGAAAACAACCTGAGGTTTCCTGTTCCTCAGGACCATGTCTGGTTTCAACCCTCGGAGAGAGCTTTCACCCCTGTTTGAACAGAAAAGTGTCACAAAATGCAAGAAAGGGACTGTCAAAGACACTATTTTCACCTTGGGAAATTAGGACGTTGTGAGGAGTCCCCAGTCAGCGGCAAAGCACAGGTCCTCGGAGAAGCACAAGGGGAGTTCTTGTACATCCTCTTTTTTTTCCCTCGGCTGAGGAGGTGTCTCCCAGCACTCACAGCCCTGCAGTGAAGCATGTCCACACAGCCCTTGCAGGGGTCATTCCTTAACAGCTGCGGGGCAGCTGGTGCCACCATTCTAGTCCTGGCTGTTGTGTCCTGCTCCCTGTTCTCTTGGGGCATCTGGGATAAATGAAGGGAAGGGGAGCCCAGGGATGAAGGCAGCAAGATTGAGCTTCCAAGTGAGGGAGGTACAGCAGAGCCTGCTTACTGTGTGTGCTGTGTGTGTTGCACGTCCTGCAACACCGTGTTGGGGGCTGCATGTTGGAAATGAGTTTGCATCAGAATAAAAACATGAGAAGACAAGTCTGGGAAGACTCTGAAGGGCCCACAGTGGCATGAAACAGAACTTAAAATGTCCTGGTAGAGGCTGTGACAAGCCACAGATGGCTTTGTAGGAAAGGAATGATGGGAGCCTGTCTGCATTTTAGAAAGCAGGCTGGGGTCTATATGGTGGAAGGAGCACGTGGAAGATGGCCAAAGGGAACGCTCCACAAAGACCACAGGAAGGAGACAGGTGATAACCGTGGACATGGTGTGGCTGTGTAAAGGAGCCGACCCTCAGAGATGAGTGAGGTTTTCTTTTCTTTTCTTTTCTTTTCTTTTCTTTTCTTTTCTTTTCTTTTCTTTTCTTTTCTTTTCTTTTCTCTTCTCTTCTCTTCTTTTCTTCTCTCCTCTCCTCTCCTCTCCTCTCCTCTCTCTCTCTCTTTGTTTTTTTTTGGTTTTGTTTTTGGTTTTGGTTTTTTTTTTGAGACAGGATTTCTCTGTATCCTGGAACTCACTCTGTAGACCATGCTGGCCTTGAACTCAGAAATCCACCTGCTTCTGCATCCCAAGTGCTGGGATTAAAGGCATGCGCCACCACCCCCCGACTGAGTGAGGTTTTCATAGCCCATATAGGTTCGAATCGTGTGTTCTTTGTCCACAGACAGGCTGATTCTCATTCTCTGAGAAATCCCAAAGTCTCTTCTATCACACAACTTCCTAGTTCAAATGATGCTTCCTAGTTTAATCACATAGCCACGTGCTTAGACACAAGCTTCTCTTCCCGATACTGAATGCTCACTGAAGTCAGGGGCTGTGGGTGATTTGTTCATCCTTTCATTTTCCTTGTATCAACTTGCTTGGTAGAGACTTATGGAGCAAATACATTGTAGAAAACAAGTTTTCTGCAAGCTCTTCTAGAAACCTCCATGGCCGACACATGGGCATGGCAGCCTGAGAAGTCCAGGCAAATCACCGTGTGGTGGGGTGGTCAGCTTGGAGACTTATCCAGAAAGACAATGAATTTGCTGCAGAGTATGCTCCAGGGGTGGGAAGCCGATCCCAGAGGGTGTCGTATTCTTATCTCATTTGTACAAGTCAGGTGGCCTCTGCCCCTCCTCCCTAGCTTCACCCTTCTCTTTTCTCTAGCTCTCATCTCTAGCTGTTCTCCAGAGGAAATTAATGTCTAAGTGGTAGAATAATCAGCTCCCAGTCCTGGCATGCATTAACCTTGAATTGATGGTGTCAACTAATGGGCAAGGAAGGGGAGCACTTGGGAGTCATGGCAACCCTAACTGAACGCCTTCCTCCAGGGCCTGATGTGAAGAGTCCTTGAACCTTCTTTCCTCTTCCAGATATCATTATTGGATTCTCATATTCCATGTCTAATATCAGTGGTAGTCTTTATTTTAGCCACTTTCCCACTTTCAAATAAGACAATCTATGACATCCTACAAAGAAAGGTTGAACACTTCTTGTTACCTTGACAACAGGGGAAGTGTCAATCACAACCTTCACTTGCTGGGTCAGACAAACTGCGTGGCTTGTTTGAGTGTCTGATTTTCTTATCTGTAAAGCAGCGATGATGGTAGTGCCCATCTCATAGGCTGGTTGTGTGGACCACGTGGAGTTTCACTCTGGGATACTACATGATTCAGATGAGCATCTTGGCCCCAGACTCTCGCTGAGCCTGTCCCCTTCGCTTTAAGACAGAGTGGTACTCATGGAGAATGAAGCAACTACACAGTTGTCAGTTTGCTGATGCTGTGTACATCTAGCCCTGGTGTGGTTTCTTATCACCTAAAAATCATGGTTCATTTATTCTTCCCATGATACCAGATTTTCCCCCACAATCATCATAGTAAGGTGACACTGGGCTGATGGGATCCTCTAAGGTAGCCCCTTCGCTGCGGCCCATCACCAGCTGCCTCCTCCCATGGCCTTTGTCTGAATCAGCTGACACGGTAGTCCTCATCTTAACATACTAGATTACAGCTGGCAGAGCCCTTCCGTTTCTGGGGCCTCAATTCACCATTCCTGCAATACTATAGGAGAGCCAGGAGATATACTATCCAACCATTTTACAGATGTGAATGCCTTTTTGCTTATACGCTCATTCACATGATAAACATTTCTGGAACACATCTGGTACAAGATGCTGAAGCTCAGAGGATTGATGTCTGTGGCCTAGGTGTCATTCATTGCTCTAAGTGCTGGCTCTGCATCAAAGCTCACAGGGTCCTGTAACCCGTACCACACACACTTCTTGAGTCTGCCCAGTCCCTGACCCTGAGACCCAGCATTGAGGTCCAAACGCAGTGACCGTTTTCGTGAAAGCAGTCCAGGTGTGCTCCTTGGGTTTGTCTGCTCTTCCCGGGTGAGTAGTCACTCACAGTTTAGACTCCAGTCCTCCTGGTGGGAGCCCTGGCACCTCTCCTGCTGGCATCTGTTTTCTGAGTTCATGTAGCACTTTGACCCCGCTTGTAGTACCTGGTGTCTATCCAGTTTCTCTGACTATGTTACAATGCTTCATGTCTACACTTACGCTCTCTCACATGGTATCCTTACCTGTATAGGAAGCCACCAGGTGAGACACCGAGGAGTCAGGGGCTCTTCCTGTCATCCCCAAGTCCTCAGAGTCAAGCCCTGACCATGGATTCAATATATTGAAGGATAGAGGCATTTTTAATTGGTCACTGCCCCTCCTTGAGTAATGCTGGTACCTCCCACCCTCTGGGTGTAATTGAGGGAGGAAGAGGTCAAAGAGAGGAAGTGTGGATTGAGAAAGTTATTAAAGGTGGAAGCTGAAAACCAGGCCTGGCACCCTCTGTTTCTCAGGGTGCACTGTTTTAATATTGGAGGCTTCTTGCTGATAGGTGTTCAATAGCTATAAAAGCCTGTGCCCAAGTCACCTCCCCCACTCTGCTCATTCCCTGTTCCCCCCACAGACCCAGGTCAGGAAATTAGAAAGACAAAAAGCAGCCAGGTGACTTGCTCAGAGGAAATGAAAAGGAATTCATGTTGATGATATTCCTAGTGCCAGGTCGACTTACTATAAGGGAATATTATCCCCATGTAAGGTGGGTCAGTGGTCTCTAACTTCAACTCATTTATTCAGTGATAGAGGTGAGTGGCCCTCACAGAGGCCCATGCTGTGGCTGAGAGGTGGGTGGCCTTGGGGGAGAAATGTAGTTTCTAAAGGTGTAAATACATTTGGGAATGCTATGACTCCAAACTCAATCCAGTTCCAGGCAGAAGGGCCTTAAAGTTAAAGAAGCAATTATTTGGGGCTGCTCACTAGAGGGAAGTTAAAGCTAGCTTTATTCAAAGACCATGGCAATGGGCTGTTTGTAATGAAGGAGCTAGAGTGGGTTCAACTCCCAGTACTGAACGGGCAAACGGTTGTCTCTAGTCACGGGGCAGGATGAAGGTTCATGAATGTGAAGTAATGACAAGAAAGCTGGAGAATGTGAAATGTCCAATAGATAACATCAGGACTAAGACATATTTTGGAAAAACCAACCAGACAGGTTTTTAGCTGGAGCCAAGCCAGGGTGAGCAGACATCATCTGTGGCACGTGAAGAACTATAGATATCCAAGGTGATCTGACGTCAAGGCTGGGTGCTTCCTGTTGAAACTGGATTTTAGAAGGAATTTTACAGAAGGGCCTCATTGAGGGTTCAGGAGTCTGCCTAAAGTCAGACAAGCAAAGAATCAGTGTCAGTAGGCTAAGAAAGAGATGGGTCAGGAGACACAAGAAGGTTCTGGAGAAGGTATGTTGACCTTGGGGAATGGTAGGCATCTATATAGACTCACTCTGCTTTATGCCTATAGAGAGAGCTACTCTACTCAGAAGGTGGGCAGGGGTGGGGATGAGAGTCACTCATCTTAAAGGCATCACTTGGGCTGGTGATAGCAGGTAGGAATTACCATCAATCTACATGGCCCCTGAAACTAGAGCTCCAGGTCAGAGAGAGAAGGTTGCTGTATTGGTGTGTGTGTGTGTGTGTGTGTGTGTGTGTGTGTGTGTGTGTGTGTAGGGGATGGGTGTTATGTGACTCTGAGGAGTATAAACAGAGCTCTGTTCAATGTGATGCTCTAGGTTTTTGTGCCTGATGTCCCCAACATATCATTTGGAGTAAGTCTTTTTCCACCTCTTCTGGTCCCTGTGCTATATAACCATTTGGGCCACATCCCCCACACCAAAGAGACCTCTATTTGGCCATGTCTTGGGTTTCAGCTTTGGTTTTAGGGAAAGTGATTCATCTGGGAGTTGGCATGAGACCAAGAGGCCAGGTCAGTCCCCTGAGCAGAGAGTGGCAGTTCCCTCCTACCTCCTTCTGACTGTGCAAGGGAAATTCCAAACTGGGGCCCAGGCTGACCTCACCCCCTTCCCAGCCTTCACCTCTAGGAAGTCTTTAACATTGTTGACTTAACAGACAGCCTGCAGCCAGGTCTTAGGGTGAGCGTCTAGGATGCCCCCTGATGTAGGTGCTTAGAGATTTGCTCCCATGGAGAGAATGTTAACACTGTTGTATACTGACCCCTCCACAGTGACAGCCCTGTCCCATCGGACAGTGTGTGGGACTCTTCTCAGGCTGTGAACAGTCTTGATGACATAACTTATAAGCTGGAGAAGTGTTCTTTGAGTGAAATGTGGTTTCTTCATTAGGCCAACATTGACTAGAATCTACTCTGGGCCAAGGTTTATGCCAGTGCTCTCAGCGCTTGGGACCCAAAGATGTATATATGTATACATCATGGTGAGGAGGATATCTTTTGAATTTAACAGCTCTCAGTTAAATAAGAGAAAAGGTTGTAGACATGAATTTGTGACTGAGGAGAGGAACTGCTACTTACTAATTTGGTTGTTGTTGTTGCTGTTGTTACTGTAATGAAATGCCAGAGGCTGGGTACTCAGGGGCTTTATGAGTTCACAGGTTGGGAGGCTGCAATATAAATAGCCTGGCACCGGACCTTTAGGGGTGCCTGTCTGCATCAACTCATTGGACTGACAGCCCACAGACAGGAACACCAGCAGAAGGGGGAGAACACCAGGCAGGACAGGAGGCCAGACTGGAGGAGAGGCCCGTCATCTATCTTTCCTCTGGGCCCTGCTCAGGAGATTCACATCACCCCTCAACAATGTCACACTGGGAACTGAGCTCCCAGAACACAACCCCATGAGGACACACTCAAACCACATCCAAACCAGGGGAAACCAAGTTATTGTAGGGGAAGGAGTTGACGAGGGAAAGGAGAGAGGGTTTTGTGTAGAGAATTCTCTGGGGACTCTGGAAAGTCTCAGGAAGGCAGAAAGTGAACTGGTTCTTGAAGGGTGAGCAAGACAGCCTTCGGGACAGAGGGGACAGCCTATGTGGGGGACCAGAGGCTGAGGACAAGGGTGTGTTCCAGAAAGACCATGAGATGGTCGGCATGAGGACAAATAGCACGGGGACATGGGCAGGTGCTTCAGGAGAACAGAGTAGGGTGTGTGTTGTCAAGTAAACAACAAGAGCCAGCAGGAGGCTTAGCTTGACAAACTCTGATTCAGAGGCTGAGGGTAACTGCAGTAAGATTTATCTGTCACTCACCCTGAAGGATGAGTTTATATTTTTCTGTCACTCCCACGGAGGCTGCCAGACTTAACAAATAGAAACACAGAACATCCAGGTAAGTCTGAACTTCAGAATAATGATCAATATTTTGAGCCATGCTCCAAACATCACCTCCTTTGACATTTGTCCAAAATTTAAATTCAGTTGGGTTTCCTGTGTTTTCCATGACCGTTCAGCTCGTAGCGCAAGCCCGAGGGAAAATGGCCCCACATCCGTTTTTTTTCTCTGACCAGAGAGCAATTACTTACACTTGTTTGTGTGGTGCCGAGCTCTCTGCTTGAATTGGTTAGAACAATGGATCAAAATATACGTGTATCTGGGGAGTCCTGATGTCTGCCTTTCTGGAAGACTGTGAGAAATTGGATCCAAATATCGGTATTTCTTGATGATTAACCATGAGCAATGTTTGCCTCAGTGCACGGTCTCTTTTTGAACAGATATGTTGGATTGCTGAGAATTCGAGCCAGCCGCTTGTCTGTGCTTGGGGCCCTGCACCGTCAATACCTTCACTTTTCACAGGCTCTTTTGGTGTCTGTAACCATTATGGTTAATGTGTAATTAAACTGGAAAACACCTGCTGGAGGCCAGGGCCCGACTCTGCTCCATAAACAGCAATTTACTGAATGAGCCAGTAAATAAACAGTTCCTGCCAGCTAGAGAGAGGCCACTCCTCACCCCTATAATTTAGAATAAAGTTAACCCCTTAAGAGTTACAGAAGAGTATTTAAATAAGGCACAGAGAAGAAACCACCTATAAACATAGTCTAAGAGGCTATCTTTGGAAAGCCCCAGACAGAATGGAGCTGACCCAGGAGTTGGGTGGGAAGGCTTGCAATGAAAACCCCTAGAATCAATCCTATGGGCTCTGAGAACCAGTTGTTCTCCAGAGAGGTCAGTCACCTGGAAGCCTTGAAAAGAAAGAAAACCTTAGAGGACTAGGGGATGTTATGAGGGCCTACCAGTGGAGACAAGGCTGGGGCTGGCCAGATGGGAGAAGGTAGGTCTCCGAAGGACTCTGGGAGCTGTGAAGAGCAAGGTGGCAGCCCTCTCCTCCCGACATACATCCTCCTAGACTTTGATTTCAGACCAGGAAGAGAACCAGAGACATCAGCAGAGAGCACTTTTCCTTCCTCTCTCCTCCTCCAACCCCTGGAGACTTTCCCCTCCCTCCCTCTCTTTTTACTTCCCTCCCTCCTCCCCTCCTTTCCTTTCTTCCCTCCTTTCCTTTCTTCCTTCCCTCCCTCCCTCTCCCTTTTTGTCCTTGTTGCAACTCTGTGGGTTAATCCTTATTCCTACAAAAGCTTCTGGTGGGTTTGGTTGGTATGAGTCAATTTTCTCAAAGGCTGGTCAGCTCTCAGAGAACTGGCCAAACCAGGTTGCTGACTTGGAAAGACCTAGAGTGTGACCTCTGTGATGGCCAAACCAAGGCCTAGAATGTGTGTGTGTGTGTGTGTGTGTGTGTGTGTGTGTGTGTGTGTGTGTGTAGGACAGCAAGTGCCTGCTCCATCATTATCTATCTCTACATGGTTCCTTTAAGAGCCTCAGCAAGCCCCAGTGGCACCACTGTCCCTGCCCTCACAGCACTGGGGTTACAGGTAAACAGAGCCATAGCTCCATTGCTCTCTCTCTTTCTCTTTCTCTCTCTCTGAGTATTGTGGATCTAAGCTCAGATTCCAAGCTTGCCACTAAGCTGCTTGCCCCTTCACAACCTCTCAACCATTCTGTGTGAATTCTTACAGACTGCCAAGAAACTCTTGATGAGAAGGGTATGTAAACAAACAAAAGCAGTCTTGAAAACTAGGCAGCTAACAGCAAATAGTATCCAGATAAATGCTATTCATTGAGAGAAAAGGTGTGTCCCGTTTAGGAGAAATAAGGTGAGGAGAGACAGGGGAGAGCGTGGATTGGCCTTGTGGTGGGAGGATCGGGATCCCAGCCTGGAGCATTTGCCACTTCAGATGCCCGCTGCATGCTCCTGTCTTCCAACGGGCTGAAAAAGAAATGCACCCTGAAACCTTTGCACTGAGCATCTGTTCCCTGCTGGCTTCTCTCAGCAAGATGCCAATGGTACAACCTTCTGCATTTCTGGAGAAGAGCTGAGGCGGTCTGCAGCTACCTGCGCTATGGAGCAGGGACTCTTTGACAATCATCCTGCACATTGTATGTCTGTATCCAGACAGGGACTCTTATCTCAGGTGAGGGCAGACTGCCACTTCACACACTGCCACTGCTTCAGACTGAAGATTGTATTGGCCATGTGGATGCTGAGTCAAAAGGAATGTCTAGGCCTATTAGTTCAGGGTTTTTAACATCCCCCTTCCAACTAAACTGCTCAGGACTGCTGACTTTAAAAAGGGAGCAATTAATTTGATTGTTCATCCATTCATTAAGGACATATTAACTGGGAGACTGATAAATGCCTGATACTGATTCCCTTTCAGCCCAACAAGAATAAATACCTAGCTTGCTTAGTTTAACGGTGACTAAAAATGTATGGTTTGGTACCCAGGACAAATATTGATGTGTTTGAATGGCAATTGCTGCTAGGTCATAAGGAAGAGAGTGGAGCTGTGTGAGACAAGGTTGAGAGGAGTGAAGGCAGAGATACCCAGACCCAACACACACATACACACACACAGACAGATATACACACACACAGACACACACACACACAGGTACACACACACAGGCATGCACACATAGGCACACACACAGGCACACACACAGGCACACACAGGCACATACACAGATACACACAGACACACACACAGATACACACACAGGTATACACACACAGACACACACACAGACACAAACACAGACATACACAGGCACCCACACACATACAGACATACACAGGCACACACACAGGCACACACACAGGCACACACACAGACACACACATACACAGACACACATACACACAGATATACACACAAGTATACACATACAGACACACACACAGGTACACTCACAGGCACACACAGACACACATACAGGTACACACACAGGCACACACATAGATACACACACAGACACACAGGCACACACATAGACACACACAGATATACACACAAATACGCACAGACAGACACACACACAGGTACACACACACAGGTACACACACACAGACATACAGACAGACACACACACAGGTACACACACACAGGTACACACACAGACATACACACAGACATACACACAGACATGCACAGACACACACACAGGCACATACACACAGGTACACATACAGGCACACATACATAGGCACACACACAGATACACATAGACATGCACAGACACACACACACAGACACACACACAGACATGCACAGACACACACACAGGCACACACACAGACATGCACAGACACACGCACAGGCACAGACACACAGGCACACACAGACACACACACAGACATACACAGACATGCACAGACACACACACACAGGCACACACTCACAGACACACACAGACATGTACAGACATATACACACACAGGCATGCACAAATAGGCACACACACAGACACACACACACACAGGCACACAGGCACACACAGGTACACACACAGGCATACACACAAGCACACAAACACAGGCACACAGACACATACAGGCACACACACAGACACACACAGACACACAGACACACACAGACACACAGACACACACACAGGCACATAGACACATACAGGCACACACACAGACACACACAGACACACAGACATACACACACATAGACACATACTCAGACACACACAGAAACACACAGATATACACACAGACGCACACAGGCACACACACAGACTCACACAGACATGCACAGACACACACACCCTGCCAAGAAACCAAAACTCGGAGTCCATTTTGTGTTGGCCAGCTACATGTGATCATGAGGCCTGCCCTGGAGTGCGGTTGATATATACCCAGCTACACTCCACAGAAAAACCTGACTTTCTCTGCTCTAGAAGCTGTCAATACAAATAGCTTCTTGGTTAGGGATGTGTCTTAGTTGGGGTTTCTGTTCCTGCACAAACATCATGACTAAGAAGCAAGGGGAGGAAAGGGTTTATTTATTCAGCTTACTTCCACATTGCTGTTCATCACCAAAGGAAGTCAAGACTGGAACTCAAGCAGGTCAGGAAGCTGGAGCTGATGCAGAGGCCGTGGAGGGATGTTCCTTACTGGCTTGCTTCCCCTGGCTTGCTCAGCTTGCTTTCTTATAGAACCTAGGGGATGGCATCACCCACAATGGACCCTCCCCTCTTGATCACTACAGTACAGGATGGGACACAAAGTCTGTTTCCTGAGGCTATATGCTCCACAGACGTTCTTCCCAATTTTAGTATATGTGCTGCCGAAGTGGGCACCTCCACAAACATCCTTAAATAGGTGATTTGTAAGTAAAGCAAAGAGGTAGCGCCTGTTTCTATAACTCACAAGAAACAAAAATGTTCCCAGCAGTTACCAGATTGTCACCAGAGATGACAATGTTTGTGGAAACAGTGAAACAATACTAGGAGAAGGCCCCTGGTGGCACTGTCATCGTCGTCATCATTATGAGGACATGCATGTAGAAGTCTCTACATAACCTTGGGATTGATGGTCCTCTTGCCTCAGTCTCCCAAATGTTGAGGATGCCAGCATTCAGTGTGCCACGGAACCTGTCCCAAGGCATTCTTCTCTTTGCTTTGTAAAGAATACAATCTAGGGAGAAAGCTACCCTGAGCCAGGCTGGCCACTTAAGGGCATGGGGATAGGTAGATGGGCAGATGATAACACCTAGATCCATCCAATAGCATGAACACCCACTGTGTCTCAGAGCAGACGTATTGCAGGACAGTCACCCTAGGATGACAAGGTGGCAGGGATCAGGAGGGAAGCATACCACCTTTAATTCAACATGATGGTCTGAGGAAAGGCAGGAAATGGAAATCTGTACAAATCTCTGATCAATATTTCCATAACCCTCATTTCATTTAATATTCTAACTCATTTTATTTTCACTGTGACAAAAGATGGCGCATATAAAATTTGCTGTGGAAGCCACCTTACATCTTTGTGCATTTTGAAGAGGCATTAAGCTTCTGCTATCTACTTCTAGAACTTTTCCACTACCCCAGACAGAAACCCTGCACTCACTGGCAATTCTCTACCTCTTTCCTCTGCCCTCAACAACTACAAGAATCCTCTTCCAACTCTGTGGATGTGTGTATTATGGATACACATCATAAACTTTTTATGTAAGTATAATTCATCTTCCCATTTTACAGACAAGGAAGCTGCAGTTCAGAGCAGTCCATGTGTTTCAGTCAAGGTCCCAGGGGCCCAAGGTGGAGAAGGTAAGGGGCTCTGCACTGAACAGGAAAGAAGGGAGGGAGGACACTCACTGATAGGACCCTCAGGATCACAACACCCTTGGTTGACATGTTCCAAGGCTGGACCAGGACCGGGGAGGTTTTCCAGAGAAAAGGGAAGGCCATCTTGGCAATAGGGCAGGCCCCAGCAATGGGAGGCCATCTTTGCTCTACTGGTAGCTGGTAGTCCAAGACCAGGGTCGCCTCTGCAGTCCTACCTATGGAGGCCTCTAGAGCAGCAGCCTCAGATTGCCCCCTCCTCCAGGTCCCGACAGCTTTGCTTTCTGGGAGAGCCCCACAAGCAGGTTGGACAGGCCACTCATCTTGGAGAAGCAGACCTGCTTCTTTCCAACACAAGTCAGTGGCCCCAGGCTGCCGGGGGGGGGGGGGCTGAGGGACTTCAGGACTGTAGGACTGAGGGATGGTTCATGAATGGCCTTGGGTCAGAGGTCCCTGGTCCCACGGAGAGATGTGTGAACCTTTTGTTCCCTTCCTGGGAATGTCTGGGAAGCTGGGCTGACAGCTGCATACCCACTGTGGCCTGAGGCCCTGGGCTTTTGCCTCCTCTCAGAGCCTTACTTAGGCTATGAAGGGACACTTGCTGGGCCTTCGTCTAAGCCACAGAGACTTGCAGAGCCTCTTGTCTTGCTGTGGGTTTATGGTGGGTGTTTGGGTGTGTTCCTTCATTGTTTCTAAAACCTAGAGGCTCACAGTTTCTTTCTCAGACTCTTGGCCCCTCACTTTCCCAGCATTGACATGCAGTAGGAAAAGCAGGGTTCAGAGTGACTCAACCTAGCCTCTATGGAGGGACCCTTCCCTTTTGTGCATTGCTTTCACTCAGGGTGTGGCACCCATTGGCCCTGAGGGTCCTCAGAAGGGCTGTGGTTGCAGCAAGCAGAGTGCTCCAGATGGGCTGTGCTGGAGCAGCTGTTGACTGGGTTCCGCTAGCCCCAGGGCCTCTGGAACTCGATCGGGACAGCATCTGTCTGTGTCTGTTCCCACCAGATGGATGAGCTGGGAGGTAAGGCATGTGGCTTCCTCCTGGCAATGTCTGTCTGGGACTGTGACCCTGCAGATGTCTGCCCACCTCCCCTATACTTCATATCTCTAGAAGGAATTTCTAGCAGTAACCTGACCTCATGGGCAAGCCTAGCCCTTGGGGGTCAGGACTGTGACCTTCGAGTTCCTGGCTGGGATGAGTGGGGATGGAGGGGAAGGGTGGGCATAGGAGATGTCTGACTGCTGACAAGGTTCTGTTGACAGAGTGGAGCAGAGCGGGAATGGGAGCACCCAGCCTTGCCACAAATGGCCAAGTGAACATAGGCAAACAGATCCTTCTGCTTGGAGGAGTCGCCATCTCTTTTGTACAGGGGAGCTTTCATACCTATCTTGGTCAGTTGTACTGAGGCTTGACTGAGAAGAGACACTGAGAGGAACCCAGGTAAAATACAGCAAATGTAAATATGTACCTTACTCTTTGACAATTGTATCACCATCAACCTTTTAAAAAAGGATGGCTAGATGGGGATCCAGGTATGGTATAGACATCAGAAGCCCCAGCACTCAGAAAAGCTGAATTCCATGTTTGGGCCCAGTTAGGGCTACATGGCAAAAATCCTACCTCACACAATGAAGCCAATGAGCAGAGTGAACAGCTTTACTGAGCGCCGAGTACTTGGAGCCCTTTCCTGGGACACTCCAGGGCAATGTCGGCCCAGGTTATTGTGTCTGAGTCGTAGGGGACCCCAAGCTTTACGCTTGTGACCCTCAGTAATCTCCCTGAGAAGCAGGCTCCTTGGGCTGTAGAGGCATCTTACCAAAGGCTGCAAGCTGTATATTGCTCCTGCAGCTGGGAAGGCCAGCCTCCCAAGAGCCCCCCACCCGCCCCAGCCCCACCTGGAGCTTCTTAGACACCCTAGCTGCTTTGGGTTTGAGTGTCAGCTTCACCCCTAGCTACCCATACCATTGTAACTCAGGGCAGATGTCTCCACCAATCCTGCCTCTGTTTTACTGTTTATGAGAGGTTCAGCTCTCAGCTTACCTAGCTGTGCAGGGCTGCAGGGGAGGACAATGACACCCATGGGGAGGACTCAGGAAGAGCACACGTGAGGGACACACATGAGGGAGGGACGGGTTCCATAGCTCTGAGTCCTCTGTTCCTCATGGTTTACCCAGAAACCATCTGGACTCAGGAAAGGCGTGTGCCAAGGGTAAGGCAGCATGCTCACCTTGTAGATACGGAAGATGGATGGTGGTAGGAGGGAGAAAGAGTGTGAACACATCTCGCTGCCCCTGAGCGCTGGTCTCCTTCCCACATGCTTGCCCTATGCTTATTCTTTATCCGGCTGAGAAGTGTGGGCCAGACACCTGCTTTCAGTTCACATCAAAGGTGAGATACTGACCTTGTCCAGGTCTCAGCCAGTATGAATGAGTCCAAGGTCAGCATCGGGTCTGTATGAAAAGCCCATTATTCCCTAGTATCCTTCTGTCATGTGTGTTGTCCAGGTCTTAAACAGAGGGAACCGTCATTTCAGACTTAGCCATTGGGTCTTTATTAAGACACGTGGTCTAAGTTGCCCTAAGTAATCGTGTGGTAGGCTATAAAGGCTAAAACCTACACTCTCCCTTGCCAAATCCCAACCTGCCCGGGAAGCTTGTAGGTCAAATTTCTGACAATGAGCTGAGGCTCAACCATCAATATATCCTGGGAATTTGGCCGTTCATGAACAGCACTGATGGATAGAGTAAAGGTAGAAAGACTCGTGGCTGACTCTAGGGTGGTAACTTCCTTGCATTAACGAGTTTTACTTTTTTTCAAAAAGGCAGGGTGGGGTGGGGCTACTCTTCACTGTCCTTCATATCACAAGCCACCTAGAAATCAATGCGCTTAGAAGCAAATCGCCCAGAAGGTTCATGAGTGGCTGGCCAATAGGTTTGGGCATGCAACAGCCTTCAGTGTGAAACTTGTGGAAATGGAAACATAGGAGGCATAGAGATGGCTCAAGGGTAAGGAGAGAGGCCATTGCTGTGCCTGTGATTACTCTGTGATTTTTATTATGATATTATGTGATTTTATTGTTTTACACTGTAACAAAATACGCATAAAACTTACTACTAAAATGATTATAAAAGTGGCATTAAGTTCATTTACCGGGTTGTACAGACATCACCACTATCTAGGTCTAGAACATTCTCATCACTCCTAACAGAAACTCTATTAATATTAACATTAATAGTACAATCTCTCTCTCCAGTGGCTCAGGGCATGGCTGGTCTGCTCAGGAAACAGGTCGTTGAACTGGAAGACTCTCTCTCCCTGATCCTGGTGTAAGGAAGGAAGCCCATCTTTGGGGTTCATCTTTAGGAAGGGAACAGCAACATCAAGTAGCATCCAGAAGCTTCTACTTGTCACCGAGAGACCCCTGTGTCGAATCTCTTATATACCTGGGGCTCTAGCTCATGGGAAATGGAACGTCTCCTCCGTATTTTAAAAGACCCGCGTCTTTTTCCCTGTGTGTACGTACTGAGGCTCCCAGCGAATTCTAGTTACTGACCTTGGGGAATAGATACCAAGTTATATATAAGTGGCATCAGGTTAGCTCCATAGTTTTGCCAAGGTTGGTGTGCCCTTCAATGTAGTTGGGACCTTGGAGAGCCTAGGAAAGAGGTGGCCACTCTACTCAACACTCTGGAATGCCTGCCATGTACAGAGGCTGTGAGCACCACTGTGTCTGTGCCGGGAGATGATAGGATGGGCCTGGGCCTTAAGGGGATCTTGACATGGGGAGCAGCGGAGCAGGTGCTCGGGGCCAAAGTCCCCACACAAGGATGCCATGGAAGGAGAAGGAAGCTTGTGAGCATGTCTCACGATTGGTAACTCTTGTGAGGGTCCTGAAGACCCATCTTAGGTCTGTCCACTGGCAAGGCCGAGGTCTGTCTAAAGAGAAGCAAATGGCACCATGGCGTGAAGGCTGATTGGGGGGAGATACCTCTAGGAATGTCCGGATGTGTGAGTTAGGAATCCAAGGAGAGAAGCGAGGCAGGGGTAGATAGGCAGGAAGGAGGAATAGGCTTCAGTGTGAAGATCCTGAGCACACGGATTTCCCCCTAAACACGGGATCAGTACGCCATGATTGAACAGTCCCATCGCTTAGTGATGTCGCAGTGCAAGGCCTTCCTGGTGCGTTCATATGGAGCTGGAGACTCCTAAATACTATGTACACTGCACAGTGCTTGATAAAGACCATAAAGGACTGCCACTGCCTCACACATTTACTGCCTTATGCCTTTAATCATCCTTTTAAAGTGTGCTTCCTCACCGTGTATAAAAACCATTGTAAAACAGTGCCCCGTGGGTGACCGGGGGGGTGGGGTGGTGGAGGGGGTAGCCACGCACGGCCTCAGGAGGCCACACATAACATAGCGGTCAACTGATATCATCTAGGTTCACAAGGGACAATCCATGAGGCTCATGCAACTTCTAAGTTGCCTTCAGCCATGTTTCCGAGACAGTCTCTTCACTGTTAAAGCTGGCGCCTGTCATAACCATCACTTTGTTGTCCTGTCCCTGAGTGCTTGCTGTGTGTCAGGGATTTATGAGTGCTTTCATGGCACTCTGTCACTAGTGCCCTTGCTAGCCTGGCCTTACAGGTGGGGAAACCGAGGCCCAAGATGATAATAAGTGTCTGGGTTTGGATAGGGCTGCCTGCTCAAAGGTACATGGTCCTGTGGCACTCTTCTGCACCTGCCTTTCACCCAGTGGTGGTGGTGGCACAGCATGGAGCCCAGGGAGGTGGATTGTGTGTCACCTATCTGAGTCATTCTGTAATAACTTGCCTCTAAGGTTTGAGGTTGGTGTTTGCCTACTGTTTCAAGGGTAGGTTGTTGTGCAGCGGTGTGTGTGTGTGTGTGTGAGAGAGAGAGAGAGAGAGAGAGAGAGAGAGAGAGAGAGAGAGAGAGAGAGAGAGAGAGAGAGAGAGAGGTGAGCCATTTGAAGCCTCTGTGCTCGTACCATGAGAGGTTTGTTATGAAGACCCCCATTTCCACTAACTTAGCCTTTCCAGCCCCGGATGACTCTGGTTAATGTCATTCTCCATTCTAAGTGTCACCTCCCTTCCTGGAAGCAGCAGGAATGCTGTATGGGGGGCTTGGTGGCACCAGATCTACCTAGAGCTCAGGGTGGGGCTCAGGATTCTGGGGTCCAAGTGGAAGACAGCCTTGCTCCTAAGATAGCCTCTGTAACAAAAGACAGACAAGACCACACACAGTCTCCTCTCCAGGGAAGAGTACATAGAGTTGCTACTTTAGGCAGGACTTTGTATCTCTACTTTTCAGATGGGGAAACTGAGGCTTAAAGATATAAAGAGAAATGCATACAGATTAGGAGTCTGAGCCCTACTTAAGTGGCCGACAGTAGAGCTCACAGGCTTTCCCCAATTCTCACCCTGTGAGCTAAATACTCTACCATCATTCCTGTTTTATAGAGCACAGGCTCAGAAGAGTGGAGTCATTTCCCTGGGAACACACAGCAAATACATGCAGCACTGGGGTTGGCACCCAGGCCTCTCTTACTTCTCAAGGATGGCTTTCCATCCTGGTTCATCTCTGAGGAGAGCAAGGCCCAAGGATGAGGGAAACGTGCGCTCATCCAGCCCTGCGATTTCCAGGGTCACTTGCAGCTTGTGGGTCACAGAGAAGGAGAAACAAGGAAGGAGTGTTCTGCTTTTCTTGTCCTGTTCTTCCAAACTCTGGGCATAAAAACCCACTCTACAGAGTCAGGGTGCATGCCAAGACAAACACGGGAGGCTGGGTCAACTTGTGAAATCCTCTTGACCTTGAGCAAGCCACTTATTTATAAAGTGGGATGGTGGACTCTGATAGCCTCTAGGATGCTGAAGCGAGGGGGCTGTGTGACCAGCCCAGGCCTGTTTGACCCCACCTGTGGAGGTGGTACAAATAGCATTTATCTGTCTATCTACCTATCTATCTATCTATCTATCTATCTATCTATCTATCTATCTATCTATCTATCTATGTATGCATCTATCTATGCATCTATGTATCTACATATGTATGTATGTATGTATCTATCTATCTACCTATGTATCTACATATGTATGTATATATGTATCGATCTATCTACCTATGTATGTGTGTATGTATGTATGTATGTATTATCTATCTATCTATCTATCATTTATCTATTTATTTATATTGCTGTTCTCTTCTTTATGGCTCCCCTCCATTCCCCTGTCCAGACCAGCAGTTAGCATCTCTGTGACGGGTCTGTCCAGTCAGACCACATTTCTTCCAGATCCCTAGCTCAGCAGCCAGCTTCCCCCTCTCTGGAGACCTCTGAGTTCTTCACCCACCTGCTTTCATCTCCCGAGGGGACATTCCAGAGCAGACAACTGGGCTATCTGTTTTTGTGATAAAAGCCAAAAGTAAGTCCTGGAATATTTGCTAGACGTGTATGCATTAATCTTTGCAGCTACCCTGGGAATTTGATCCTCTGCTTACTTTTGATAGAAGCCAGACTCAGGAAGGTGTCTGTTCAGGGGCATGCAGCTGGGCATAGCGGTGTGCCGGGAAGGTGGCCATTTTCCCCTCCAGCCCCACCCAGCAGGTACTTCTGGATGGTCTCTGTCTGTGCTCTGCACTTGTAGCTGGGAGTCTGTACAAACATGGATCTTGGCCCTGGAGTGCTTGCCTCATCTCCAAGCTTCCAGGACTTTTCAGTCCTCAGAAGAAATGGAGCAGCTTTGCTTCCTGTTTCAGCTTCAGCCCATCCTTTAGGGGACAGGAGCCTGCTTACACGCAGAAATTCAGATTCTCCTGACCTTGAGTTACCCTAGGTATAGTAAGGCCTAGAGAAGGCTCTGGGCTAGGGTGGCCAGAGGCCTTGGTCTGCATTATCGGTGTCGCCTTGTGCAACGCAGTCTCCTGGGTAGGAGAGATCATAGGTTAGCTTTGGGCCCAGCATTATCCATGACCAGCACTTGGTCCTGGGTAGGTTTTTCAACCTGCCTCACTTTCTTGGTCTGTAAGATAGTTACCAACACAGCTGTGTTGGAGAGATAAGTGAGTCACCCCTTGCAATTGCTCAAAACTGTTAACTCCTGGACAGGACTGATTTTGTAATTTGGAGGCCAACTGCAAGAGTGGTATTGTTCCTTTGTTCACAAGTCACTCCTTTAATTCCAGCACTTGGGAGGCAGAGGCAGGTGGATTTCTGAGTTTGAGGCCAGCCTGGTCTACAGAGTGAGTGCCAGGACAGCCAAGGCTACACAGAGGACTCTGTCTCAGGGAAAAAAAAAGTCACTCCAAGTGTCAATAAAACCAAACCTCTGGTCGCGTCAGTAAGGGAACCTGCGGGCACAAAATGCCCCTGGCACCAGAGTTGAGAGCTGGGTGTGGCTCAAGATTTACTTTTGGCAGCTTGGCCTACCGGTGAGAGCCAGAGGCAGATACGATGCTTTCGGCGGGGAGCTTGCGCCATCTAGCGTCGCAGAGGAGAACAGCACCAGCATCTTGCGTTTTAGGTGGATGTGCAGGCAGTTCCCCTGCCTATTTCTTATCCCAGCAAGTGGCCACGTCCTTCCCTTTATCCTCTAGGATACTCCAGGTCCCTCCCTGTCACCAGTTCTTTGGCCCAGTATTTTCCAGATTTTAAATAGAAAACCTATTCAATCTGTCAGGTGGAAAATTAGAATATAAAAATTTATATTTTAAAACAAATATATATCTTTGATAGAGATCACCATTCTTTTACCTGAAAACATTTCAACCAAGTATTTCAGTATTTTAACCTTTTTTTCCTTCCAGATTTTAGAAATTTAGTTCAGTACACAGATGCTACATTAACCAGCAAAGGTCTGTGACAGCATTCTGTTCCCTCACAAACAACTAAAATAAATGAATATTCACACTAACTGTGATGAGCAGTTTCAATTTCTGTTTATATGATACTTGAGAGCAAATTAGATCTGCCATCAAGCTTATGAAAACCCTGGTTTCGGAATTTCTTGAATTTTGAAGTTACAATGACAGATGAAGGAGAGCCAATGTTTATCAATTTGTATGACAAGACCTGAATGATTGCTTAAACAAAGAACCTGTTTTTACAAATTAAAAAAATCGTGCAATTAAAAAAAAACATTATGAATTCGGAGGTGTTTTCTCTTAGCTCAGCAGTGCTAAACCTATCCACACAGAGCACACAGCATGGTGTGCATGACCAGGGTCTATTTAAGCACACTCCATCCATAAGAAGGGGGTACCATTGTCATTCAGGAGAATCATAAATGGAGGAACATGTCTCAATTACCACACAAAGAGGCTGAGCTTATTTTTCAAGAAGCATGATTTCATTTGTGAGCAACTTTCCCCTCCATAGACACAGCTAGCTAGGCAACGTTTACTAACAGGTGATGTTTTCAATAGCCCAGTGGTTCTCAGCCTTCGTAATGCTGCGACCTATTAATACAGTTCCTAATGTAGTGGTGACGCCCAACCATAAAATTGTTTTATTGCTATTTCATAATTGTAATTTTTGCTACTGTTATGAATCATAGTGTAAATATCTGATATGACCAACAGATTGAGAACCACTGTTTAGAGGTTTGTTCGGTTTTTTTGTTTGTTTGTTTTTGCTTTTTTGTT
>NW_022196911.1:29067320-29082033 GCF_008632895.1 Mastomys coucha
TGATATTCCTAACTAGTTACAGTTACTAAAACATTTCAGGAAATCTACCGACTTTCATAAAATCCTGTCTGTCCAGAAGTCAAAAATTATTCAAATTAAAGATACCGTGCTTTTAAAATCACTTGTATCTTTCTGTGTATAACGATTTCTTCTGCTGAATGCAAAGAACGCTTTTGCGGAGGAAGAGTCAGGATGGAGCATGCGCAGCAGCGCTGACTTCCGTAGGCTTGAGGACTGGGGACTGCAGGCAAAGGTCCTCTCTGGGCTGATGGGATACCCTTAGGAAAAACAGGAGAAAGAGATGGAGGAGAGGGCCACCTGCTGTGCCGAGGATCTGTCACTAGACACCTTGACCTGTCTTTGGCCTTGCAAACTGAGATCATCCTGCTGCAGTGGAAGAGTGCCCGGAGAGCTCGGAGACTCCCCAGGCACAGTCCTGTTCTCAGGTTCGTTTCCTCCGTGAATGAGGGAACTGAAATCACGAAGTCAGTTTAAGTTCTTTTCTTCCGTTTATGCTAATGTCTCCCAGGCATGTCCCAGGCTGCCCGTGTTCTGCTACTGTTGGGAGCGGCTGCACTCTGTACATCTTACAGAGACTTGGTGTTTCTTTCTGCCTCCTTGCCCGCACTGGTAGCTTTGCCAACGTGTTAGATGTCACGGAGGGGCACTTCCACCTTGGGTAGTGAACCATTTATCTACTGCTTACAACACAATGACTTTCTCAGATGACTAACAGTACCTGGGGAGCTTGGTCCTCCCTGCACAGTGACACAGTGACACAGTGACCTTTACCCTCTCTGCATGGTCACTCTAGGAACGGTGGTTCTGCACCGCCGGCATTCTCAGCGTATGCTGATGAGTGGTGTTATTCCACGGATTCCAAGAAGTTTCCCTGGGGATTCCACAGAGCACGCTTCTGTAGCTCCATGATTTCATGTCCAAACCGGTCCTCACCGGACCTAGAGACACCAGCATAGCAAACGACCCTCTTCCATTTCCTTCCACTTAGGGCATTCATTCAATCTTGTAGCTCATGTTGTCTTGTACAGTATGTCTGGATGCAAATGACCCACATAGACAGTTTTACTTCTTGACTAAACAAGTGAACCATGTAACTGTCCCCGCCTCTAACTACACCTAACCACACGGAGAGGTTCATCTGTGAGGATCCAGAGAAATGCCTGTCTTGGGAAGCTCTTGAGAATCAGTAATTGCGAAGGTTCTTTTCTGGATATTATGTGGTGTGTATGTGTGTGTGTGTGTGTGTGTGTGTGTGTGTGTACGTACACCTGTGAAGGCTGAAGGTTAATGTCAGATGTCTTCCTATGATTTACTTATTGTCACTACCACCATCATCATCGCACCACCACCACCACCACCACCATCATCATTGTCATCATTATTGAAACAGGCTTTCTCACTGAACCAAGAGCTCGCTGATTGGTTAGACTGCTGGCCAGTAAGGCCCATAGTCTCTCCTGTCTTGCCTTTCCAGCTCTGAGGATAGTGGCACATGGTGCCCCCTGGCTTTGTTCATGGATTTGAGGCATCCAAAGGCAGGTCTCCATGCTTGCACAGTGAGCACTTCACCCACTGGTACCTTTTGCCAGCTCTCTGGACCAGTGTTGTCTCCAACTGTAATCTCAATATAGAGGTGGGGATGAATGAAGAGCCCTAGGTGGTAACAAAAAATAATTTTTTTCAGAAGCATAATTGATTTTAAAGGCCTCTATTTTGTGCCAATAGTTTTTTTCATTTTCATCGCTGAGTAATATTCCATTGTGCAGACTGTGCCTTGGGTTTGTCTATGCACCACCCATTGTCAGGCATTTGAGTTATTTTTTAGTTATCTAGCTGTTCAAAAAAGCTTTTGTGAATTTTTGTGAGTATATGTGCTTGCATTCCACTTAAATATGCAGGAAAGAGGTGGGTGATAATTGGGTAGGTACATATTAAACTTTTAAAGCAGTGGCTCTTAACCTTCCTAAAGCTGAAACTTTCATGTGGTGACCCCAACCATAAGGTTATTTCATTGCTACTTCATAACTGTGACTTTGCTACTGTAGCGAATTGTAAGGTAGATATTTGATCTGCAGGATATCTGATGTGTGACCCCTGTGAAAGGGTTGAGAATCACTGTCTTAAAGAACGGGTCAGATGTCTCTCCTCCATTAACCTTTCCTCTAAACACCCTCATGGGCACATCCAGAGACATGTCTCCATGGTGATGATTAAAACGCTTTAGGTTACCTCGACTATTTCTTTAAAACAGCTTTTTTATTTTTTACAGCTGTTGACTTTTAATACTTGGCAAAGGGGCGGGGCTATAACAGTCTCGTGACACACCAGTACACCCATTTCACTCACAAACACACCCTGCCCACAGTCAGACCGAAATAAAATCACAAGAAGGCGTCTCTGATGAAGAACCTTATAAAGGTTGTAAGTCTTTATCTTAATAGGCCCCTGAGAATTTTCCCCGTATGCTTAGGTGAAGGAAGGCAAAGAACAAGGTTTCCTGGTTCCTTAAGTGCTTTGTGCAGCTATGTCCACATCAGTTCCAAATCTCTGTTTTATTTGTTTTGTTTTTTGTTTGTTTGTTTGTTTTTCGAGACAGGGTTTCTATGTGTACTCCTGGCTGTCCTGGAATTCACTCTGTAGACCAGGCTGGCCTCGAACTCAGAAATCCGCCTGCCTCTGCCTCCCGAGTGCTGGGATTAAAGGCGTGCACCACCACCATCGAAATCTCTGTTTTAAACACACTCCCACCAGCAGAGAGTAAGTTGGAGCTCCTCCACGTCCTCTCCAGCACTGCATGTGAATAGTCTTAACCATAGCTACTTTGGCTAGTGTTGTTTGGTGGTTCATAGTTTGCCTTGTGTTCCCATGCTGACTAATACGGATGGGCCTTCATATTCAACCTTTTGGGTGAAGTAGCCGTTCAATTCCTTTGCTCCTTTGAAAGAGGTTTTTCTCTTATTGAGCTGTGAGAATTCTTTATAAATTGTAGATCTGAGTTCCACATGAAACACGTGCTGTGCAGATATTTTCTCAATATTTAGCTTGTCCCTTCATTTTCCTTATGGAGCCATTCAAACAGCAGATGTTCTGAAGAACTCAGAAGTTCTAAAAGAGAAGAAATTAGAGGAGCTAGGAAAGCTAATTACCCCAATTTAATCAGGATACATTGTACGCATGCATTAAAATATTACACTGTACTCCACAAATATATGAACGTGTGACATATCAATTAAAAAGAAAAATTAAAATAAAAAACAAAAAAAACTAAAGAGCAAGCGTTTTCATCCTGATAGAGTTCATTTTGTCATCTTGCACTTCTGTGATCGTCCTGTGTGAGAAATGTTTGTCTAAGTAACATCATAGATGTTCTCCTACATTTTAAAATGTATGTATACATTTGTGTATATATATGTATATATATATATACATATGTATACACACATACATATGTATACATATACACATACTTGGGTTTTAAGCTTAAGCTTATCATTCATTTGAGCTAATTCTTTTTTTCATTCATTAATTTATTTATTCACTTTACATCCTGATCTCAGCCCCATCTTCCCCCTCTCCTCCCAGTCCCACCCTTATACCCCCTTTCCAGGTTCCCTTTCCCCTTCTCCTCAGAGAAGGGAAGGCTCCCCATGGGCACTAACCCACCCTGGCACATCAAGTTGCAGTAGATCTAGGCACATCCTCTCTCACTGAGGCCAGACAAGGGCAAGCGGCTAGGGGATAGGGATCCATACAGAGGCAACAGAGTCTGGACAGAACACACACACACACACACACACACACACACACACACACACCCTATTGAGCTGATGAGCTAATTCCTGTATATGGCAAGGTACATGTGTTTTTGTTTGGATGAGAATGTTCCCATAGGTTCCGGTATTTGAACACTTGGCCCCAGCTGACGGTGCTATTTAGCGACGTTAGGGGAAGTGCAGCCTTGTTGGAGGAAATTCATCGCTGGGGATGGGTTTTGAGAGTTTATAGTCTTACTTCACTTCCAGTTCACACTCTGTCTTTCTTCTCAGCTCCCTGCTTTGGCTACTGGCCACCATATCTCATGTACCATTATGGGTTCTCCCTTTGGCACCATAAGACAATAAACTTCCATAAGTTGCCTGGTGTTTTACCCCAGCAACAGAGAAGTAGCTCACAGATATGGTATCTTTTCTTCACACATAGACCCTAACCCTAACCTCGGTTCTCAAAATCAGGGTTAGGGTTAGGGTTAGGGTTAGGGTTAGGGTTAGGGTTAGGGTTAGGGTTAGGGTTAGGGTTAGGGTTAGGGTTAGGGTTAGGGTTAGGGTTTCCCCAGTGCAGTTTCTGTTTTTAGCTATTCTCTCTGTGTCTTGATTATTGCAACTTAATAATAAAACTTGAAGGAATGCTAGGCCATTCATTTTGCTGTTGCTAAAAAAAATAATTTGATTTGGCTTAGGTAAGTTCTTTAACTTCTGTACAAAGTATGGAATAATTTTATCAATTCTGAAAGTCAAAAGCCCACTGGGATTTTAGCCGGAATTGAATCTATGGATGGATTTGAGGAGACACACCCAATACTCAGTCCTTCAACTCCTGGACATTTTCACCTTCTCTATTTAATTGCTTTAAACTTCCATGGAGCAGAACTTCAACTGTGTTAATTAAGTGTTTAGATTTTAATACTTTTGTTAATATTTGCTATTTGTGTCAGCATTGTGATGAGTATTGTTTTTCTAATTTTAATTTCTGATTGTAATTGAGTTGTTGTGTACAGATCTCGAATTCCATTTTCTTACTGAACACAACTATTAGCTATGTATGTATATGTATGTGTTTATATGTGTGTATCCATGTATGTATGTATGTATATAAGTATGCATGTATATTTATGTATGTATGCATGTATTTATGTGTGTATGTGTGTGTATGTATGTGTGTATATATGTGTATGTACATATGTGTATGTATGTGTGTGTATATATATATGTATGTGTGTATGTGTGTGTATGTATGTGTGTATATATGTGTATGTACATATGTGTGTATGTATGTGTGTGTATATATATGTATGTGTGTGTATATATTTATTTATATTTATATTTATATACATGTATATATGTAGGTATATATTTATTTGTAGGTTCCACTGGATTTTCTGAATGCATTTTCATGCCATTTGTGAGAATACACTTATACTTCACCCCTTTTCATATTATCTGCATGTCTGTTTGCTTCCTTGTCTTAGCGCACAGGCCAGAGCCTCCAGTGCAAGGCTGAGCACAAGTGGCAAGGGTGAGTCTCGTGGAATTCTGCAGTCTAACTCTGTGCTTCTCAGCCTTCCTAATGCTGTGATCTTTTAATACAGTGCCTCACAGCGTGGTGACCCTCAACCATAAAATCATTTCGTTGCTAATTTATAGCTGCAATTTTGCTACTGTTATGAATCATAATGTGCATATCTGACATGCAGGATGTCTGATATGGACCCCCAAGGAGGTCATGGCCTACAGCTTAAGAACCACTATTCTAGGAGCAAGGCACTCAGCTTTTAACTTGTAAGCATGATGTTGACGCTAGATTGTTTTGATAGGTGGACTTTATTATATTATAGGATATCTCTCATGTATCTAAATTGTGCTCAGTTCTGATCATCGAAGAATAATTTTCACTGGGCAGGGGTGGCACATGCTCTTAATCCCAGCAGTTGGGAGACAGAAACAGGCAGATTTCTGAGTTCAAGGCCAGCCTGGTCTACAGAGTGAGTTCCAGGACAGCCAGGGCTACACAGAGAAACCCTGTCTTGAAAAACCAAAAAAAAAAAAAAAAAAAAAAAAAAAAAAAAAAAAAAAAAAAAAAAAAAAAAAGTAGAAGAATTTTCAAATTCACTTTTTTGTATCTATTAGGGCAGCTATATTTTTATTTTTCTTTATTCTGATATTGTGCTAAAAGTTTTAAGAGATGTTAAACCAGCCTCATGTTCTTGAGGTAAACTCCACTTAATTATAATATGTCATTGTATTTTTAATATTATTGTATTTGATCCGGTAGTAATTTTGTCTATGCTTATGAGAGATATTAGTCTTCAACTAAGCATGTCCAAACTGCTGTATCTTTGCATGAGGCAAATGCTGGCCTTCTAAAATAGTTTGGACTGTATTCTTTCGTTTTTTTATTTCAGGAAACAATTGATGATGGGTTTGTCTTATTTTTCTTTAAATATTGGATGGAATTGACCAATGAAGTCGTATGAACCTGGATCAATTTTCCCCGTTTAGTCAATTTGTTCTATTGTTTTTAATTTTTAAGTGTAGTGAAATATGCATTCATCATGTTACCCATTGACCTTGCTTCAGATGGAGTCTTGCTATGCTGACTGGTTTTTATATTCATGTTTAAGCTGTCCTCCTGCCTCACCTTCCTGTGTAGCTCCCACACAGGTATATGCCACCACACTGGGCCTTATCCTCTTTAACCACTTTTAAGGGCATAGTTCAATAGTGTTAAGTACATTCACAAAGTTATGCCGCCATCTTCCAGAACCTTCTATACTGTGAAGACTGGAGCTCTATGCATTCTAAAACAAGGTTTGTTCCTTCTTCCTGTACTGACTGAGTTTAGTTGATCTTCAACTAAAGTTCCAAGAAAGTACAGTGAGTGGTATCTCAACTGTTCAGGGACAAACATTGGGGAAACATGTCATGCAAAATAATCAAATCAAATCAATTTATAATTGATTAAAATTTAAATGTAAATTATAAAATTGAAACTATTAAAAGAGAGCAGAGAAAAGGTTCTTGGTGCAGAATTGGGCATTAATGTTTAAATATAACCCAACATCCCAGTTAACAAAATCAAAACTATGTAAGCTACAGTCATTTGAAAAACAAAGGAAATAATCAATAGAGTGAAAGACAGCCTATATAATTGAAAAAAGTTTGAAAACTACATATTTGATAAGGAATGGATATATAAAATATAGAAGGAATTCAATCAAGCCAAAAGAAAAAAATCCACCCAAGCCACCCACTTACAAGTGGATAAGACCATGAGTGGGTGTTATTAAAAAATATACAAATGAATAATGGGAGTCAGGTGTAGTAAGGCACTTAAGAGGTAGAGACAGATGAATCTCTGTGAGTTTGAATATAACCAGAACAAGGTCTACAGAACAAATTTCAGGACAGCCAGGGCTACTTTGTGAGACCCCATCTCAAAACAAACAAACAAACAACTGAACAAACAAGAAGCAACTAATGAGTATCTTAAAGGTGTTCTTCATCATTAATCATAAGGTAACTGCAAATCAAAATCACAATGAGACACTACATTAAACCCGTTAGAATGGCCATGCTGTAGCAAGTGTTGGGGAAAAGAAGAGAAAGGGGAGAGAGAAAGGGGAGTCCTTAAACACTGTTGGCAAGTGTAAGTTAATACAACCACCGCAGGAAACAGTAGAGTTTCCTCGATGATGTAAAAATAAACCACCATAAAATCCAACAATTTTACTGATGGCTGCATTTACAGAGGAAGTGAGATTAATATCTGAGGAGGCATCTGTGCTACAACATTCACTGAAGTGGTATTCACAAGAGCTAAGACACATAATCAATGTATGTGTTCATCAATGACAAATGGCCAAAGACAATGCACTATGTGTGTGTATGTGAGTGGACACACACACACAGACACACAGAGTAATGTTATTCAGTCTGAAGGACAGAGAAATATAACCCAATAACCCAGTTATTCTTGTTATTTCTGGTAACATATTAATAGTTGAATAAGAAGCACATCAACTATAAGAAGCAAGGCACAGAAAGAAAACAGCACGATCCAGTTATATTATGATGATCAGTCTTTATCTTCAGCTTGATTGAACTTCAAATCACCCTGACAACACAGTTTTTTGTTTTTCCTTCAAGACAGGGTTTCTCTGTGTAGCTCTGGCTATCTTTGAACTCACACTTTAGACCAGGTTGGCCTTGAACTCAGAGATTTACCTGCCTCTGTCTCCTTAGTGTTGTAGACACAGTGGCCTCTGTGAGCTTCTAAGGCTTCGTCAGAGAAATGCTTGCCTAGGCAGCTGCTTATATCACGAGACCCTTTCAGTGGCATTTTCAGCTTCAGTTCTCTCCTTTAGAATGAATTTACCTCTTCAAAAGCTTTCATGGGTATGGTCTTGCCCCCAGGGCACCTTTCTTATGACCCGGCTTAGAGGTAATTTCTTTACCAATTATAGCTGCTTTCATAGCTTGTCTGCATTTTAAAGCTCCCTGTTCCTGTTGCAGAAGTTGCTATGAGAAAACACTGACAAAAAATAACTTGGACAAAAAGAGGAGATGCAGTCCGTTATGGGTGGGATGATATGGTAGCGGGTGAGAATGTCTGCCATATTGGATCTGCACTCAGGAAGTAAGAAGTGATGAATGCTAGCTAGGGCTCTGCCACCGTGGTCTCTTTATCCACTCTGGGAACTCACCCCATGAGATAGTGCACCCACACTTAGAGTGGGACTTCACTACCCAGTTAGAACTTTCTGGAAATGCCCCCAGGGATGACATATCTAGAGCTTTATTTCCTAGATGATTCTAAATACAGTCAAATTGACAATAAAGATTATGCACCACAGTATGGCGATAAGTTACAAAGTTACTGGTATGTGTTACTCTTTCTTAGTGGCTAATGATAATGGTGTAGCATCTTGGAATACTGCAGTCATTTGTTTGGGGTGGGGGAACACTAACAGAATTTAGTGCAGACTTTGCACCAAGTACAACTTTTAGGTTTGTTCAGCTTGCTCTGCATAGTATCTTTTTTAAAAAAGATTTTATTTGTTTTATGTATGTGAGTACACTGTAGCTGTCTTCAGATACATCAGAAGAGGGCATCAGATTCCATTACAGATGGTTGTGAACCACCATGTGGTTGCTGGGATTTGAACTCAGGACCTCTGGAAGAGCAGTTGGTGCCCTTAACTGCTGAGCTATCTCTCTAGCCCTTTGTATAGTATCTTAACACGTGGTTGGCATCCATATAAAAATGGGCAGATTATATTTACAAGTCCAGATTTTCAGCTTTCTTTTGAAAGTGGCTAGGGCTGATAGCATCCGATCTATATCCCAAAATGGGGGCGATTCCTTGGTCGGAGTCTTGTCTCTTTTTATACTGGGCCATGTGTTCTCTGCTTTGTCCTTCATTTTGTTAATCTACTTGACTTCATGTACACATTGAACTTGATAGTTCCTGGACTAGTGCTTAAGAATGAAGCAACGTTCTGAGTTAAAATCACTCCTTTATCATTTATAGTTATTTGATCATATTGGTATGTGTGTAACCTCTGTTACATGTACACATAGCTTATGTAACCTCTGTGCCATGGCTTCCTTATTATTAAACAGGGATAATTATACAGCCAACCCCAAGGTGATAAGCATGGAATGATAGGAACTTAGGAGGTGAACTATTTAGCATGTAGTAACTATTCAGTAAGTGACTTGTACTTTTATAATTCGAGCTCAAAGTAGACAGTAGAGTGGTGTGGTAGATGTGGTACTAAGCTTTCTTGCCCAGCTTGACTTCCATCCCACTGTGCTGCTGTGAGTTTTAATGTCTTGTGTGTTATATAAAGTAGTAAAATGATGCCCTAGTTTCTTCTTTTCTAGCTGCTGTGACAAAAATACCCTGAGGAAAGAAACTTAGGAAGAAAGGAGTTCATTTTGCTTATCGTCCACCACAGCAGGGAAGGCATAGCAGAAGTTTGAGAGAGAGGGTCACATCATATCCATGCTCTGAGAGCAAAGAACATATGCAGGCTTGCGTTCATGTCTCTGTCTCCACTCTTATTCGGTTCAAGATTGCCTGCTTAGGGAATGACTCTGCTCATAGTGAACAGGTTTTTCCATCTCAATGTAATCAAGATAATCCTCCATAGACCAGCCCATAGACCAACCCGATGTGCATTATAACTCACTGAGATTCTTTTCTAGAAGATCCTAGATTGTATCGCATTGACAGAACTAACCATTACACATGGCATATGACAAGATGTGGAACACAGAAGATCCAAGTAAACTTCCTAAAGCAATGAAAAAGGTTATTGGTATTTGTTGATGCATGTTCCCCAAAACACTAGAACTGCATGTAGCTTCAGATGAAGCCAGAGGTAGCAACTCAGTGACATCAAAAGTCTACTCCTCACAGAGGGTGGTGGCTCATTCTTCATGTGGGAGGCCGGTGGCTCTCTGTAAGTTTGAAGCCAGACCAGACTACGTAGCAAGTTCTAGGCTAGCCAGAGGACACAGTGAGATCCTGTCTCAAATATAAAACAAACAAACAAACAAACAAAGAGTCTAATTCTCTTCATTTCTTTGTCTTTATGTCTGGAACATATGTTGACCTTGCAGATTGTAAAATAGGTAAGTGTGAATTGTGTATTTTACATTGTCCTGCAGAAAAACGAACAACTTCATTATATTATTGTGCTCAAAAGCCCTAACACTGTTGGTATTGAAAGTGGTTCCTGTTTTAAGTCTATTCCCAAGCCAATCCTTGCAGCCAGCGGTATGGGAGGTAACAGTTGGTTGGCATGGCATACTTCCGTGTTCTTTGTTCATAGAACTGGCGTGTAGTCATCTCTCCAGCATTTTATGGGTCTTCAAAGTTCCACTCAGTGGGGTTGGCTGCCATCAGAGTATGCTCAACTCCAAGTTTTAGACTAGAGCACTGAGCTTGTTTTCATCTACTGTTGATTTGATCCTTGTTTTGATGTGGAAGGACCTCTCACTTGAGTTTCTCCAAGAAACCATATGTCTGTCTTAACACTGATTCTTGGCTTTATTTCCCACAGAGAAGAGTAATTTGGTTTGGACTCATGGACTTTCTTATGTCTGTTTTCAGTTGTAGCTTTCATGGCAGCTACTTTCCAATTCCTTCTGGTGTTTGTGTGTCATGAAAGCCGGGACTGAGCTTTAGCTTCTCCCAGAAATAAAACTGCTGTGGATATTGGAGGTTGGCTAAGCCTACTTCCAGCTATGTTAGCAGATACCTCAGTGTTTCTGGGAACTATATTTTCATCTCAAAAACAGATTCTCAGGACAACAGGGCTGTTAAGAAGCTTGTGATTGCACGCCTCCTGTTACTGTAACGAAATCTTGGAGGCTAACTCCTTCCTATAGAAAAGAGTGTTTTAGGTTACAATTTTGAAGGCTGTAAGTAGCAAGTTGGATAGCCCTTTGGTTCACTTTCTAAAGTGAGCCTCCCATGGCAGATGGCATCATGACAGGAAAGATCACATAGTAAGACATAGCAAGGCACAGTAAGACAAAGATCACATAGTAAGAAGCCAGCATACAGGGGAGCAGGCACACTTGCTCTTTTTTTAAACAAACTAGTCTTGAGAACTAACTAAGGTCCTGGGAGAAGTACCTAA
The DNA here is from genome assembly GCF_008632895.1 of Mastomys coucha. Classification (NCBI taxonomy): domain Eukaryota; kingdom Metazoa; phylum Chordata; class Mammalia; order Rodentia; family Muridae; genus Mastomys; species Mastomys coucha. Next base: position 29,078,770 of record NW_022196911.1, read on the forward strand.
ATTCCTTCCAAGGACAGCACAACCAGTGCCTATTGTCTTGTAGCACTTCTGTATCTTAAAGGCTCTCATACTATCTCATACTTCAGTAACAAGGCCACAGTCCCAGCATAGGATTATTTGGTGTGTGTTGGGGGTACATTCAGGATATGTCCAAGCCACAGCAAGACTTAAAATATATGCAGAGAGAATTTCTTAGCTGGAGGTAACCTCAAGCTGAGCTATTCACTCTTCAGAGACATATCATGTACTACCCTGTATAAAATATAGAGCCTCACTTCTATCATGACACACCCTTATTATCCTCATTGAAAATAATTTTGTTATTCATTTACTTCCACTTGAGTATAGAACTCATGAGAGTAGGACACGTACCCATCTGGTTGATTATAGGTTACTACTGTGGAAAATTGAAGGCAGTGTTGTTGAGGATACTAGGAGACAGAGGAGACCTCCAAGATCCCTTACCGAGGGGGGAAGGATGTAGGGTATTAATCTACTACTTCCCAAGATACTCTGATGACCTACGCATTCCACTCTGCTCTGCCCACAGACAGAGTGGGACTTTTGTGACCAGAGTAAATCTGGGCCAAAGAGCCCTCCGCCAGAGATTTGGCACTTGCAGTTGGTAGCAGCTGAGCCCACTTGTACAGTGATGGTGAGTGCTGAGGGGATGGGAATGTAGAGAAGGCAGCCAGAGCATCTACACCACAGTTGACTGGCAAACGGTGACCATTTTGGGTAATTCAGGAAGACAAGCTTGAGACAGGGCCAGTGTCCTTGGTGTCACAGCATGTCACCAAGCCTGGACAGACTCATCCTTTCGTCTGATTATTAATCTGAAGAATGTTTTAAATCTTCCCATTCTAATTTTTTGTCTGAACATCCTGAGGGGGCTCAGGGCTCATTTTGGATTCTTACTGTGGTCTGGCTAATATAGGGATAAAGGTATAGCCATTTCTTTATCCTAGAGTCAGGCTTCTCAACCTTAGGTGCATACTGGTGTCACTTGGAGAGCTATGAAATAGAGCGAACCTCAGCGTTCCACCAACAGGGAAGAAACTAGAGCACTGCATCTCTCTTAACTGACTGCAAGTGATTGGGACTTTTGGGAAGTGTTCTCAGTTTCTCAGATCATGGGGAATTCTCTTACAGAGGGTGGGTGCTACACGGAGGAGGTCCCCTTACTTCTCCGAGCTTCAGGGGCCTTATAAGTAAAACCAAGAATCTATCTTCCAGAATGTTCTACTATGAGCATGAAATAAGAGGATGTGTATAAAACATGTAAAACAGCCCTTGACAGAACCTTTTCAAGGAAGCTCTTCTTAGAGAAATTTTTTTAATGTGTTAGGAAATATTTAATGTGATAACACAGGGAAGATGTATGACATTGGACCCAAGTAATCATCTTATGGTTATAAGATGGAACTACTTGATCAATCTTTGAACTTTACATCATCAGCAGAGAGGACTGGTCCTGTTCATCTCTAGTTGTGCCATAGGGGGCTCTGGGATTTTTATATTGGAGTCTTGGGAGGAGCAATTCTATTGGAAAGGAGGTGTTGTCTGGAAGTAGCACTTTCTCACGGTCACAGTATTTTAATTGCATGTTACTGAGGATGGTTTAAGGGTGAAGGCATGTGGCCCCAAGAAAGTACTAGCAACCCAAAGCCAGAAGGGTGGACTAGCCACCCCTTGTCACAACTTGCCTCTCCTGAGCCATGGAGTCATAGAAGAAGTAATTGAGAGTGTACGAAATAGTTTTGTTTATTGATTAGAACAGGGTATAAAAGTACAGCATTTCGCAGGCATTCTGGACCTTCTGGGAGGGACATGCAGTGCTGGGCTTGAGCAGGGGATGGAGAGGAGGGATAGACCACTGGACAGCGATTTCCCTCCTGGGCATGTTAAGAGACTTGCTCTATGACCACAGGTGCTAGTGTGGCAGAATTATTAGTCCCTACCTCTGGAAAAAAAAATGACATGGGCAGTTTGCATCATCTGATATCACCATGCTTAGTAATTCAGTCCTATTCTATATGTGGTAGGTGCTGCCTCTCCCAATAATTTCATGGTAAGCTCTAGGTGTTCCATAAAACGCTCTTTCTTCCCACCAGAGGAAGAGAAGCAGGCACATTGGCTTGGGAGGCCATTGGAGGATGGTGCATATTTGGCTCAGATTCATCAGGGTCTGCCTGAGTTGGAGGCAGTGAGTTGGGGGTATGTATAAGCATGAAACTGTGCACTATTGATTAAGCTCAAGCAGAGGGGCCTTCCACAGGGCAGCAGCATGAAGAGATGGGCATGCTTCCAAAACAAACTTGGATTTCCGTTCGTCCCTCTCAAGAGGAATAAGGAGGAAGAGTTGGCAATCAGAGACTGGGCCACGTGGTGCCAGGTTTTGTAGAAAGTCTTCAGCAGAGAATTCTTCCAAAGTGTAAAAGGTATTTCTGTCCCAAGAGTTGGTGTGTAAAATTGGAACAAGGGCAGATGAGGACATTAAGGTGTTCGTCAGTGTCTCTGAGAGCAGGATGGCCAGTGTCCTCAGTTACATGACATTTTGGAACAGCTGTAGAGATCTCATGATGTTGTCATCCTGGGGAGAGGAGTGGGAGAGAAGACAGTTAGAGCCATGTGACGCCCCTGCTTGAGAGCTGAGTAACTCTGAGAAAATCTCAGAGTGGGGTTTCTATGCCCAAGGAATTCTGCAGCAGCATTACAAACAAGGAGCCAGGGCTGGAGGTCTAGCTAGCCATCACCTCAAGGCCAGAGGTGCCATGCTGGCATTTAGGGGAGAAAGTCCAGGGCCCATGGAACAGTGCATTGCTTTTCTTTAAGATGCTCCATCAATGGATTGTATGAAATGATTTTCCACATCTATGTGGATTGGTTTTCCTGTTTATTTGATTACTGTGATTAATTATACTGACTAATTCTTGGATATTAATCCAACCTTGCAATTTCCCATCCTAGGACTATGATAGCCTGATCGATCAAGCTGAGAAAGTTCTCCTTTATTCTCTATTCCTTGAGATTAGTATTGTTTCTCCCCTCACATACTTGGAAGAATGTACTACAGAAGCTATTTAAGCCTGTCGTTTTCTTTGGGGGTAAAGTTTTAAATTACAATTCAAAGCCTTTGAGACATAGGACTTCTTACATTTTTGCTTTCCCCACTCATTCATTTTAATAAGCTGTGTTATTTATTTATTTATTTATTTATTTATTTATTTATTTATTTATTGGCTTTTCGAGACAGGGTTTCTC
>NW_022196911.1:29082210-29114704 GCF_008632895.1 Mastomys coucha
TTTATATATCTTAACATGAATTGTTAAATTTATTGAAGAATAGTTATCTTTTAATATTGGTAAAACTGATAGTAGATATTACTATTATTATTTTTACTTTTTATATCAGCAACTTGAGGACTTCAATTTTTTTCTCTTTTTACTGTCTTGGTAAGCACATATCAATTTATTAATCTTTCTCAAAGAGATCTCTTGATTTTGCTCATATTAGCTCTTGTCTAAGTTTTATATCTTCTATTATATACTCTTTAAAGTATATTTGAGACAGGGTTTCTCTGTGTAGCCTTGGCTGTCCTAGAATTCATTCTGTAGACCAGACTGGCCTCGAACTTGGAGATCTGCCTGCCTCTGTCTCCTGAGTGCTGCAGTTAAAGTCATGCACCATCACACGTGACTTTCTAAGGTATTAATATTCAAGGTGCAAAGTTCTTCAAGTTTTAGAGACCAAGTACTACACTTCTACCTTTTGAATTAAAATATAGTGAAAATATGAAAATGTGTTAAAGTGGTATTCAAGGAAATAGACTCTGTGTGTATGTGTGGGTTTGTGTGTGTGTGTGTGTGTGTGTGTGTGTGTGTCCCACTGAGTTTAAGGTTAACAAAGCAGACTTTTGACAGAGAAAACCAAGAGAGACAATGTTCATTGTGAGGATCCAAGTCTTTGTAAGTTGCTGTGTGCTCTGGAGTTGGGCAGTTTGTGCTCAAGCCTTGGCCTCTTATTTCCTGCCTGTGTTACTTATCCTTGCCATGCCTCAATTTCCCTGTGTGGGGTTGAGTTTAATATCCACCTATTGTGAGGTGGTGAAATAAACAAAGAGTTTTGGAAAGAATAGCTGTGGAAGGTGACCTGCAAACCTCTCTCACCTGGACAGCCAAGAAAGAGTGCTTCCATTGGGTGTGATGTGGGACATTAGCATGACAGAGTTTAAAATCCACCTCTGTCACTTGTCGCAGCATTAACCACACCTCTTAGCACTGTAGTGCCTCAGTTTTCTCTTACTGAGATGGTCATGGAAGATATGGCTGCTTAGTCTGTTTACAGTGACTGAATATTAAAATGTTTCTCACTCCACTGGCAAAGCTGCTGACTCAATTTTACTCTCTACATCCTTCCTTCTGGCTGCCTAGGACCTTACTTGGGATCCTCAGACTACCCAAAGATCTGTCAACTACTGGGTGAACGTCAAGCTGAGCTGGGACACTTTAAGACAGTGGCAAAAAGCCAGTTAAAGGAGGCCAGAATGGACTTGTCCTCATTGTTAACCATCTGGGACAGTTAGTGTGGGGACACACTGATGTCGTGTGGGACACCTTCCTGAGGGTTTTCATGTGGCTAAAGCTCTTTGTGTGCGAATACAGTCTCTTCTACTCCCCGGCACTGTGGGTTTTTGGGGAACGTAGACTGTACTTTTGTGGAATGAGGCAAAGCATAAACCTTGTAAGTAGATGAAGTAGATTTCCAGTTCAGTGCTTGGCGGGGCACCAGTGCCAGTTTGTTCACGACACTTAACCAAAGCCCGGTCCAAGGAACAGCAGTGTCTCCCGAGGAGCATGCACAGAGCAAGCCTGGCTGTGGACCTCAGCATGCGCACAGAGCAAGCCTGGCCATGGACCTCGGCAGGCCCTGTTTGTCGTTTAACAGGAGCTTCAAGGAGTCTGGTTTACATAAGCGAGTTCTAGCTGCCTTGGTCCTGGGCATTTGAATTATGACAATCTCTAGACTCTTCTAGAGTATCTGGGATTGTAGTTTGAAAACACACATTTGGGGGAAACTTCAGGCAGCTTTATGCACAGTGGATGGAGAATCTTGCTGAAGGTCTTCTAGCTGCTTCTCTGTATCTGAGGAATGGGTACAGAGCAAGCAAATAGGACAGGGTCACCTATTCAGCAAGTCTATTTCATGACGACTTGCTGGGCCTTCACATCTCCCAAACCTGTGCTTCTGCTCTCTGCTCAGTCCTGTGCTGAGCAGGCCAGGCCAAGGCATGGAGATGCTAGGGTTCTGAGTCCAGGGGTTGTAGGCGTGTGCAGATTTCAGAGCCTCCCCTCTACAGTCTCAAGCCCCCAGATTCCCTTCTCTAGAACTATCGTGTCTGGAGATCTCTCCTTACCTCCTGACAGGATTCAAGAAATTCATCTAACGTTACAATGCCATCTTTATTTTTATCCATTTTCTGGAAGACACAATAGAGAGGTTTTTAAAGAACCTAGTATTTCACATTTCAGAATTTGCTCTGTTAACCCCAGAATTAGGATTGTCTTTTGCTAGTCAGTTGATTCCTGGTTATAGTATTATGGTCCTCATGGGCTTCCTTACATCCAAAGATTGGTCTCAACACTTACATCACTACTGCATTATTACTGTTCTGACATCCCAACATGTAGTAGTCTGTTTCTGTTATTATAACAAAATAACCAAGGCTAGGTGCTGCATAAAGAAAAGAGGTTTATTTATCTTATTGTTCTAGAGTAGTGGTTCTCAATCTTCCTAATGCTGCAACCCTTTAACGCAGTTCCTCATGTTGCAGTGACCCCAACCACAAAGTTGTTTTTGTTGCTACTTCATAACTTTAATTTTGCTACTGTTACAAATAGTAATGTAAATATTTTGACAATAGAGGTTTGGCAATGGGGGTCACGACACACAAGTTGAAAACCACTGTTATCTCCAGAAACACAACACCAGTTTCTCTCTAGTGAGGGCCTTATGGGGGATGGCATCTTCATAGTGGGCACACGTGGAAGAGGTTATACAATGAAACAGGAAGCCAGAGGATGAGGGAAGGCCAGATTTGCTCATTCAACCCAGGCTCACGGCAATGACATCACTAATATCTCCGAGGCAATGCTCCCCAGGACCTACTCACCTCCCCTCAGGCCCCACCCATTATGGATTCTATGACCTTACACATTGCCACACTGAGGAGCAGGCTTCATATACCCAAACCATAACATGTGTTCTGCACACTTTCTGCTGGCTTTATCTGGCAGAAAGAACAGTAGAAACAATAGGTTCTTGTCCATCTCTGTGCAGATGTTCCTGTGCAAACTTTCAAGATATCAGAGAGATCTCTGTTTTCCTAGCTGCCAAGTGGCAGGCTTGGGTTGGAGTGAGCTCTGATATTCTCTGGCACTCTCTATTGCTAGACTTTTGTTTTGTTTTTAGATTAACTGCAGCTATGAAGGTGCCACTTCTGCATGCAGTCTTCAACAGCATCCACCTGTCCTTTACTAGATCAAGACTGAACTCTCCCATTTAAGGCTCTTGCAGTCTGGCTTTACCCAGGTTTTCAATTGTGTTCCCCTTTGCAGCCCAGACAAACTTGCTCAATAAGCACACAAATGCGATGGATAGAGTCTTCTCTTTCCACTCAGTTCCCGAAAAGATTTTTATGGAATTTACCATTGTAGTTAGTGACAATGAACCCCTGTTCTCTTCTGTGACACTGGCCTGCTTCTTAGGAGAATCTCCTGGCCAATCGGGATAAGCCTGTGCACAGGTGTGTACGTACCTGGAAGAAGACATCCACGTGCTGCCTGGGAGTGTCCTCTTTGAGCACAGGGTAGGTGTATTTCCCCATCATGTCGTAGATGGCTTTGACGATGTCCATCATCTCCTAGAAGGGGACATGGAGGTACATACTGTTGGGACCATGAGGCTGTATCTTCTTAGGTGACAGAATTTAGGATTTGTTTAGGGTTCCTCTTGGTAAGCAGAGGAGTTAAGAGGACCCCTTGAAGCAGATGAATGGGAGTTAAGGACAAGATGAAACTCCCTCCCCAAGGGAAAGTGGGGGCTATTCTGCCTTCAGAAGTCTTGGGCAGGCTACCTCTTCTTGCTTTGTCCTCAGGGAGCCATGACATTGGCTTCCCCATTTGCAGACTGAGACAATGAAGCATTCTTCTGACTTAGAGGTAAACGAATGTTTTAGACTAGCCTTGAAAACACTCTCCTGGGCTCTATTGCCATTTTAAGTTAAGAAAAATAGAAAAGCAGCCAATGCAAGGAATATCCATAGGACTCGGAGGTTTTCTCTGAAACTGTAATTAATCATTTTAGACTTACAGAAAACTTACTGTGACTGTCTTGTGACTAGTGGTTACTTGAGGAAGGGGTTGTCTGTCAGCTCTCCGGTTTGTCTGTCAACACAGCTTGACAGCAAGCAGATCACTATGCTATTTGTTTAATGAGAATTCTATATTCGTTTTAAAAAGTTAATGGTTTTGATCAGAGATTAAAAAATCCTCTCAGATTCGGTTTGGTATTTCAAATTAGGAGAAGGGAGCCAGCAGCCCATACCTGCAGGGCACTTGAGGTTTTCTTTAAGTAGATTATTAATAACTGTAGACGTACTTCTTTAACAAGAGCTGCATTCCCTTCATTTAGTTCTTTTGAATAGCTATTATATTGTGTTGGTGACAATCCAATGTTATCATGTTTTATTTTGTTGATTAACTCATTCTAGCTTTGATGTATTAAAACTCCTCTAGGCTGATGCCTATAGCTGCTTGACCTGCCCTAACCAAGATTCAGGTTCATTTTCTATTTCTCCTTTCCTACTTCCAAGGCAAACAGCTTTCTAAGAAGACTGGCTCCTTTTTTTATTGGAGAAAGATGTTTAGAAAGAATGATCTGGGTGCCATCAAGGGTCATTTCTCCAGGACGCACCCAACACATAAAACTAGGAAATGGGATTGTATCCAGATAATCATTTCAAAAGATGCCACCTTACCAAATTTCACACCCATGTGGCCATTGAGCGCTTTTCTCTTGAGACCGTTTTTCTCTTGAGACCGTTTTATTCAAGAACAGAGAGAGAGAAAAATAATTTTGAATGCTTGGGATTCTCACTGTCTGCAAGTTTGATAAGAATGTCCCAGAATGATACATAGGAAGAAGTCATAGAAAACTACTCACTCACACTAATACACCCCATTAATTCTGCCATCTAACGATGCCTGATAGACAACACATGGGGATAGTTTGGTCTACTTTGCTCATTGTAAAAGGGAGTTAGTAAAGATTATTCAGTGATGTAATAGAAAAATGTACTGAACCAAGGCTGAAGACCAAGAGGCATAAATCCCATCTGAGGCTCCTTTCTGTAGATGTTTTATAAAGTAGTATTTGAATATTTTAATTTAGAATATCATATGTGTAAGCATGGATCTAAGAACTTAGCTGTTTATAAAATTGATGGAATGCTATAATAGTGCTTTATAATGTGATTCTTTTTTTGTTTCGATTTGTTTTGTTTTGTTTGAGACAGGGTTTCTCTGTGTAGCCCTGGCTGTCCTGGAACTTGCTCCGTAGCCCACGCTGGCCTCCGGCTTCCAAATCCACCTGCCTTTGCCTCCTGAGTGCTGGGATTAAAGGCATGCACCACTACTACCCGGCTACAAAGAGATTTTAAACACATGGAATCAATATACACTTGTTAATTTTCTGTGATTTTAAGTGGTCATCTTCTATTTAATGAGTTTTGAAATCTGGGCTGGAAAGATGGCGCAATAGTTAAGAATATGTTCTGCTCTTACAGGGTTCTGTTCCCAGCACCATGTTGGGTGGCTCAAAACTGCCTGTAACTCCAGTTCTAGGGGATCTGGCACCCTTTTCTGGACTTTGAGGGGACCATATAAACTCACCCCCTTATACATTCATATACAATTAAAGATAAAACTTTAGAAATTTAGAGCCTTTGTGATCTGATAGTAATTCCACTGTTGATCTACCAGCTTTGTTTTCTACTACTCAGTTTCTTCTGAGTGTTTAATGTGCACAGTGACCACTTCTTACTGCATTTTCACAACTTATTTGCACATCTACTCTGTTCATTGTGTTTAATTGTAATTTGATTTCGAGAACTCTGTATGTCCTTTGGAGATGTAAACATTTATTTATAAGGCACCTGAAAGTATGCACCATGTGCTAGATACTATTCCGAGGAAATCCAAAGGCAAGTGAAGTAGATGCGAGTGCTCTATTAACTGATGTCCAGGGGGACATCAAAGTTGTAACTATAATTAGAATATCATAGTTACAACTTTCTAAGCAGTCATAACTGAGACACAGGCTACCCGGTTTAGTTCTATTTATATGTTAGTCACTGGACATGATCTTTAGTTCTAATTGTTTAAGTAGTTTCTCTTGTCTTTTCCCCACTAAGTATAAAATCATGTCATTGCTAAACATGTAGGCTCTCACTTGTAATCCAAGTACTAAGGAGGCTGAGGCAGGAGGATCACCATGCATTCAAGTCCAGCCTGGGCTACTTAGTGTGTTCCAGTCAGTTTGAGCTACAGTGTGAGACCTCGTTGCAAACAAATAAATAAATAGAGAGGAGAGAATCGTGTCATTAACAAAGACTTCCCTAGCTTCCCAGATGTGTGCTTCTGTCCCACTGCATGTGAGAAGCGTTTAGAAGCATGAGCAGATGGTGCGGGTCAATAGCAAGCACTCTGGTCTTCATCTTTACTGTAGCTGGGGTCTCTGAGATGTCTCTGTGATGTGGAAAGCTGTGTAGAAGGCTAGAGAACCTTTATTACGCTCAAGAGAAATTTTATTCCCATTTTATTAGGAGTTTAAAAACTGACCAAAGATATAGGTAAGCTTGATGGAATATGATTTTAGAATCACATGGCTTATTCTTTTTATGTGCAGATTTGATGAATTATTTAATAGATATTCTCTGCTATCGATTTCTCCAAGAAACCTGTTCCTTGTCATGCATACTCCTTTAACTAGAGTGCTAAGACTAATTTCCTGGTATTTTGTTTAGAATTTGCAACACATATTTTTAAGTGATACTGGATTCTTTTCTTTGCCAAAGTTTTAATTTTTTTTTCATTCAACACACTTTGAGCACATTCTATCATCTAGGTATTCCTATTACAATGAGATCTCCTTTTACAAAATAGGGCTTATTGGAGTATGATTTGATTACAGCAAACTTACTTATTTTAAGTCTCCTGCTTGATACCTTTGGTAAATGTGCACAATTGTACCACCTCCACACTAAAGAACTGGATTATTCTTATCGCCTCAAGGAGCTTCTACATTGTGTGCCAACCTCTGGCATCAAGTATTGCTGATGACACACTAGTAACTACGATGTTTTCATTTTCTAGAATTTGATGTGAACTGAATGATACCTAGTGAAGCCGGAGGCTGTCTGTGTCTAACGTGCATGAAGCCCGAGGCTGTCTACGTCTATGTGCATGCTGGCTGCAGAGCCCATGCAATTACTGTGTGTGGCAGTGACTTATCTCTTTCTGCTGCTGAGCACCCATTGGATGCATAGACAGCTGCTTATCACCATTCTCTTGAAAGACATTTGGGCTGCTTGCAATTTGGGGGCTATTTAGATAAAGGTACCAGGCAAGTCTTGTGTAGGTATTTATGAATTTACGTATTTTCATTTCTTTGAGGTAAATGTGCAGGGGTGGGATTTCTCCGCCATACTTAAATAAACTTGGAATGTTAACTTTATTTAAGATGTTAAAACGTCTCCCAAGCAGCGAGGGTTACACTGTCTCCCACAAGCAGTGTGTAAGAATTTCTAACTGTTCCTCATCCTTCTCTACACTTGGAATTCTTGGCCTTTTAATTTACAGCCATTCTAGTACACACATAGTTATTGTTTGTTATAGTTTTAAAAAAATCTGTATTTCTTTGAACACAATGCTTATGGAGTCATTTTTCCTGGGTCTATTGTCCATTTACTAATATTTTCAGAAGTATCTATTTAACTTAAAAATCTATTAAAAGATTTTGTTGTATTATTATTGCTATTAAAACATTAATTTATCTTGTGTGTTGGGACATGTATGGCACAGTACATGAGTAGAAGGCAGAGGCCAGGGGTCAATGTTTTCCTACTAGCGTGTGGGTTCTAGGGATTGAAGAACTTAGGCTGTGAGGCGTGGCAGCATGTGCCTTCACCTACTGAGCCATCTTGGTGGCCCCTCACTACCTATTTTTCATGGACTTATTTACCTTCTTATAAAACTATGAGCATTTCTTATGTATTTGGACCTCAGTCTTTTGTCATATTATAATAATAATGTACAAGCCGTTTCCCCAATCTATGGCTTGCATTTCCTTTTCTTAATGGCATCCTTTTGAGAACAGAAGATTGTGACTTTGATGAAGAGAAACATCAGATTTTCCTTCATAATCTCTTCTTACTTGCCCTAAGATATTCTTTGCTACTCTGAACTAATGAGGATGTTTCTCCTATGCGTTCTTTACTACACTGGCTTTTGCTCTTGAGTGTACATGTACATCTGATTCATGGATTACCATAATATTTGCTTTAGGTGTGAAGTATAGGCAAAGATCCATGTTTATTTTCAGATGGATGCAGAGTTGGCTCAGAACCACTTGTTCAAGACATTGTTGTATCCTCTTTGGTTTCAGTTATCTTTTTTGAGATGACAATATAGACAAGCCTATTCATGGAAGGGGATCAAACCTAGGGCCATACACTTGGTAGGCAAGAGCTGGGCAGCTGAGCCACAGGTCCAGGCTGAGCCACAGGTCCAGGCCCCCTCTGGACCATTTGTCTTGATCTGGCAAGCTGTGTGCTTACCACAACTCCAGGTCTCCAGAGTGGTCATCACTGCACGCTCACATTACTCTTGGGATGAGGTAGCTTCAGTCTCTGCCTTGTCCATTTTGGTTGCTTTGGTTCTTGCATTTACATTTATATTTTAGATCAATTTATCAGTTTCTTTAAAGGGTCTGTTGTGTATTTTGGTTGAGACTACATTGAATCTATAAATCTCAAAAATCTGAATTTTTGAGAATCTCCATTTTAACATTATTGGGTAGTAACACAGGTGAGCACTGTTCACCTGTTTACTTAGGTCTTAATTTCCATCAATATTTTGTGGTTTTGTATGTATAAGTCTTACATCAATTTTGTTAAATTTATAAAAAATTGTGCATATGGATTCTATCATAAGTAGCATTATTTTAAACAAGGTACATACATATATTGCTTTTTAAAAAATAGAATTTACATCTGGCTACCTTGATAAATAAGTTCATGATTCTTTTTAGTAGTTTCTTTGGTATTCCTTTGTAGATTCTTTGAGATTTCTATGAATTGTTTTCTATGAATTTAAGCTTATTACAGATAAAACTTTATTTTTTCTTATCTCAGTTTCCCTGTTTTATTCTTGACCTTGGGGGAAATTATTCAGTATTCACTATTAAGCAGATACTAGCTGTAGGATTCTTAAAAATAGTCATCAGATACTAGGCTGAGAAAAGGATCTTCTATTCTTCATTTGTTAAAAACTTTACCATGAATGGGTAGCAATTTTATCAAGTGCTTTTTCTGCATTTTTTGAGTCAATATAGTTTTTCTTTTTGTTGTGTAAATATAGTGAATGACATGGATATTTGGGTGTTAAACCAAACTTGAATTCCTGGAAGAAATTTTGATACACTATACTGTATTTTTTAATGTATTGATGGATTCGGCTTGCTAATATTTTGATAGGCTTTTCTCATCTGTCATCATGAGAAATAGTGGTAGTTGTCTTCTCCCTAAGTCCCTTTTTTATTTCAAGTTTCAGAATCTGGCTATTGTTGGATTTACATAAAAACATTTGAAAAGTTCCTTGCGCCTCAGCGTTGTAGGTTTGTGTTAGAAGTCACCAGGAAAATCATCTGAGGCTGGAACTTTTCTGGGATTTTTAATGTAAATTTTATTTCTCTTAGTGACAGGGAGCTACTCAAATTTCCCTGCTGTCTTTGAACCTCCTTAAGTAGTTCTCCTGAAAACTCTGCTGTGTACCCCGGCTCCCAGTAGGTAGCCTGGACTCTACCCTAGTATTCCACCATCTGAACCTGACAACCTTCCAGGCTGAAGTCTGTCATCTTTTCTTCCATACCCTCCTAGCCTGCAGCCACCTGCAAGCAAGCTTCTCTGTTTCGAGGGCATGTGGAACCAGATCTCCCTCGAGAACCTCTCTGGTGGCTTCCTCTTGGGACACTGTTCCTGATTTTAGGGGCGACTTTCCCTTGGCATGGCAATGCTGTCTTAGACAGCCCTTTGCTGATTTACCAAAACATCTAACTGTTGTTCTACCTTTTGCTGTGATTGGCCATCCCATTCCACTGCCCCATGACAGTCAGACCTGGGCTGATGGTTCCCCATTTTGTCTCCAGCACCCAGGAAATGGGATGAATTCTCAAATCTGTGTTGAACAGCTGTGTTTGGATGAATAGGGAACATGGCTATGTGTGAGGTCTCTGGGTGTGAGGTCGCCCTAGACGTGAGGAAAACATTGCAGTGTTGAGGTGAAGGTCAGAGGTGATCTTCATAGCACCGGACATCATGCCTGAGATACAAGAGCTCAGCAAGACGATTCCCTAAATGTTATCGCCAACCCCCTATGGCGCACACAGCAGACATCCAAGTGACTTGAGTGACAGACAGCCTGTGAGTGATGATACACTGGCTACACACATGGACCAAGGCTCTTAGTGAAGCAGTGAAAATTCTGATATTCTGGTTTTTTAATTTGTTTTCTGTTTTTTTTGTTTTGTTTTGTTTTTTGTTTTTGTTTTTGTTTTTGTTTTTTGTTTTTTTTTGTTATTGTGGTGGTGGTGGTGGTTGTTTTTTGCCACCACCCCAAACTTTCCCCTTCTTTGGTTTTATTAGGCTGTGAGTAATGGGATCTGGTAGTTGTCACCTCTATCTTAAAGAACTCTCTGTTCTCTTCTGGGTACTTCTTTCAGCCTTCCAGGCTCATATTTGAGCTTTAACGTGAGGCTGCTACTCAGGGAAAATGCAGGTTCCCTGAGAAGATTCTTTACCCGAAAACAAGACAGTCTCAGCCTATTGCATTTGTGTGAGCTTGTGAGGAAAGGCTTGACCGCTTCCTGAACACTAGGGCGGGGGGGCTGGGCAGGGGGCGTCAGCGGTGGGCTGAGCACTAGGGCGGGGCTGGGCAGGGGGCATCAGCGGTGGGCTTCTTCACTTTGCAAGGGATGGACTTGCTTTCACTCAGACAATGTTTTCCTGGGTCTGGGTTGCTTTTGATTCCAGAGTTTCCACTGTGTGTTCATCTCATGTTCCCCACTTACCTCTTTGTTTATGTAGCCGTCTTTATTGATGTCGTACAAATTAAATGTCCACCTTAGTTTTTCATGGACTGTCCCTCTCAGTAAAATCGACAGAGCAGTCACAAAGTCCTAAGAAATGGAGAAGGAGAGCATCCCGTGAATGGCTGTGTGGGTGGAGAGAAGCCTGGCCTCCAGATCGGATGAGGATGCTTTTACAAAATGGCACCTCCCACACCCTCCTGTTAGCCAGGTGCAAATGGCCAGTCTCGGCCTGGCCCAGCCCTATCTTCCATATGCTATAACTACACTGTCACAGTTTCTGATGCCCGCTGAGGACGACTTGAGCTCTGGATGTGTGGACCTCTAGGCAGTTAATTCAGCCTTCCTAACCCAAGGCTGCAATGGTTGCTAACATCCGAGGGACTGTACATTCCAGAGGATAGGAGCACAAGCTGGGGAAACATACTGCTTGTGTTCAAGACCTCCCTGGCCACTTTCTCTCTCTCTCTAATCATGGATAAGCCACTCAGTCTCTGCCTCATTTTCTTCTTTTGTAAAATGATAGTAAATAATAATCCGACTATGCCTTGTAAGCACTATTATAAAAGTTTAACAGGTTAATGAATACAAAATGCTAGGTCCAGAGGTTACCACTCGGCATAGAGAGCACAAGGGAGATCTTAGGCTGTCGTCTCTACCACCCTCAGGCCCAGTGTCTAGATGACAAGGAAAGCATCGTCTCTGACTTCAGGTGTTGTTTGTTAAATGAATCAAGTTTCTTGTTTTAACTGAAGACATTTGATAATTAACTCTTTTTATCAGGGCCATCATATTTGGAAGGAGAGGCAATGTGGAACCAGGGGACCCCCAAACTGGACCCACATACTATACCTCAAATTTTACAGAGCCTGTCTGGGTGGTGTCGAAGGCATTGAAGAGGTAATGGGCATACGTGCTGGCATCTGTGAAGTAGAGGGGAAAGCAGGTGAGGTGGGGGTGGGGGAGCTCCGCAGAGGGCAGAGGCAGCAGGGGTGGGGCCAGAGAAGAGGAGAGCGAAGATGGGCTGAGACCCATTTGCTTAGCCCCTGGAGTTTAGGTGGGAAGTTAGTTCTAGTAAAAGGTTAGATAAGTTCTTGTCTCTCTCTCCACCATTTTCCCTGCCTGTTCCTCTGTGTGACCTGTTCCTCTGTGGGGTGACTGAGTTGAGATGTCCTGAGCAGGGCTCCTTGCCATGGCACAGGCACTCCCTTGTGAGGAGAGACCCAAGCTTGGATCAAAGCTGTTTCCATATAGCTGTGACTGGAGACATCTAACACCACGCCTCAGAGCACCCATTCCACATCTCCGCAGAGCGGGATGTAGCAAGACCTGACCCTTGAAACATGTGAAGCAATACATTAATCTGGAGCCTTCCCTGCCACACGGTGAACACTGTCTCTGGGGTGTTCATAAACTGGGAGTCAGGGGCTAGCATG
Organism: Mastomys coucha; assembly: GCF_008632895.1. Lineage (NCBI taxonomy): Eukaryota > Metazoa > Chordata > Mammalia > Rodentia > Muridae > Mastomys > Mastomys coucha. The sequence continues at coordinate 29,094,766 of NW_022196911.1, forward strand.
AAATGAAGCTACTTCTTCCCAACACAGAGAAATCCTACACTGAGTCCCACAGCAGGGAGATGCCTGTATACTGCTGGAAAGGCCCACGATAGATAGGGCCCAAGAAGGATGGGGGACACTTGAGTTCGGACACAGAAGAGGTGTTCTGCACTGTCCAGGTGACATGTGTGGACAGGTGACACAAGGCCACGGGAGTAAGGATACCCTGATGTGTGGAGCTGCTGTAACTGGGCAAGGTAGTGGGTCACCTGACTTTATAAATGAGTACAACTTCACGCTGCCCACAATTTATTTTGTTTAGCGATTTTTATGGTCTGTAGTATGTCCTAATGTTGTTTACAAAATTTCAACCTGTCTTAGTTCTTTAAGGAACCAAGATGACAAAACTTTTGTCCCATATACTTTTCTGTTCCTGGGCTGCCACAGTTAAGCTGTGTGATGGTGAGTAAATTGCTTAATATCTCTGAAACTCAATTGTTCCTTCTGGGGTCATGAACGCCTGCATCTTAGAGCTGTTCTGGGACTTTCTGACACTGCAATATCCATTCTTCCCCTAGAGTGGGTCCAGTTTTATTTGTCAGAGAGTTTTGTATTTTGTAGCAAGAAAAAATAAAACCTTGCCATGAATTCTCTTCTGACTCCAAAGAAGACAGAGATAAAGACCAGAGGGGTTGGGGAAGGGAAGGCTGACCACTTGAGAGGATGCCGGGGGTGGTGGGCGGATTTTTCCAAGGATATTACTCACCTCCATGAGGGAAAAACTGAGCGTAGATCTGCTTGAATGTTTCTTCATTGACCACACCACTGGGGCACTCCTGTGTGTTGGGGAGAGAGAGAGAGAGAGAGTGTGTGAGAGTGAGAGAGAGAGAGAGAGAGAGAGAGAGAGAGAGAGAGAGAGAGAGAGAGAGAGAGAGAGAGGTGTCTGGAAGCCTGTGCCAGGGATGGAGACTAAGCATGTTCTTCATGCCCTCTCCTGGGCAGAGACTGGGAAACACATGTGTACTGGATATCTTCGGGGGGTGGGGTGGGGCTTGGAGGCAACCCTATCATGAAAAGCTGGTTTGCAAGTGAGGAGAAGTCATCACAGAATAGGGACTGGGCTCGGAGAGTCTTGGCTTTAGGGCTAGAAAGATCTAGGTTTGGATCCTGGTGAAGCCTGCTCTAAGTTTTTTGACTTTGTCCAAGGTAGCCTGTAATCTGGAACACACCCGTGGAATGTGGTTAAGAGTTCTCTCAATATTAGGTGGTACTGAGACTATGGTAGATGTCAAACTAACAAGTGGAATTTCATCTATTTTCTGGTCCCCTGTCAGCCAAATGCCCAATTGTGCAGCAACCTCCCAGGGCCTTGCTCCACCTCAGCTGGCCACTATTAACATGGCTTCTTCAGCATTGGGAAGAAGAAAGCCCAGTGGTAGCATATCATGCTCATGGCCAACATAGTCAAGCTGTAGGACAACTGTCCAAGCCCCAGCTGGAGGCTGTGCCTGGAGGGAGGCGGCCAGAACAGCTCTTCTGCTCAACTCCACCCAGTGATTTGGGAATATGATGGTGCTCTAAGACGTAAGCTTTAAACCCAAGCTCCATATCCAGGCTGGAGTAGGAGGGCTCTCAAAGCATCTCAGAAGATAGCGGAAGCCTCAGGGGTGTGTCAGTTTTGAACTTCCTTCCTTAATAACACACTCCTTGGCTAAGAATGTGACTTTCTATGTGGTACACAGATAAAGGAGGTCACAGCTGAAGGACCCTAACTTTTAGGAGAAATGAACACAGTAGCATTCGGGTTTATACGCCAGTCTTTGCGGGCCTCATTAGGATGAATCAGTATAGCTTAATCTCGTCACTATTTGGACACCACACAGAGGGTAAAGAGTAACTGTCAAGCTAAGGCCGTGTCTTGGCTGAGAGGGCTTCTCTGAGGTCACACCACTCTGTGGCACTGCTCTGCAGTGGGTGAGGTTCCTGTCTGCTGAGGCCTTGTCCTCCTGTAGGCTTACTTTCTCACCAGGTGTGGGTTCGTAGCAGAGGCCTTCCTGAATCTCTGCATTCTGGGGACCTCCTTGGCATGGGAAAAGCTTAATCAAGCGGCAGAAATCGCAGTAGGCCTCTGAGTGCCTGGGGCGGGGGTGGTTCTTACGTTTTTGAATCCCCGGTAAAGGACTTGGAGTTCTCTCTTGGTGAAGTTTGTCTGCGCCTCGAGCTGCTCCAGTCCCTCAGGCCGGTGGCAAACCATGGTCATCTCTAGCTCATCCTCGATCTTGTCTGGAAGCAGAGGGGATGGCATCAGAACTGGACCTCCTTGGTCTCTGTTGGACTATAGTCTGAGCTGTTCAAAGAGTGATGTTGGGAACTGGGACTTTGGGCTTGGGCTGGGTCACACTGCAGGTGGTCCTGGGCCTTGAACCCCACTCCCCTGCCCACTCAGTCTGTTTCACAGTCTGTCCACTGTTACTCTAGATGTGACAGACAGCAAAGGGGAGGGACCATCGGCATCTCATATAGGGAGATGAGGGTAGAACTGCTCAGGACACGCGAAAACATCTTTTTCAAATTACCTTCTTTGCATATTCAAATTGATGCTCACTAACTCTCTATGCAGACACAGGTAATGGAGCAGAATGAGACCTTCCAAATAGTAAAGGGAAGAAATCGTAACTATTTTCAAAAGGGATGACGTTTCACCAGGTGGGCCAGCAAGGGAGATGCTTCGGAGACTTAGCAGGAAGCTCAGGTTATGCTACATTAAATATGACTTTAAAGAATCTGAGTATGTTTTACATGGTATTGTTCTATAATATTTGCTAGGTCTCCTTAAGTACCATGAAAGTGACTTCAATGTGAGCATCTTTGCACAAATAAAAGTTTCCAGGGCATTTGAAAGGCTCTATAAACAGTCATAGAGAGTAGGGTTTCAACCTCCCACGTGTGCTGAAATGGTGTCTAATGGGACACTGTTTGCAAAGTGCCTGTCAGCTGAATCTACTTAGCTTCCTTCGAAGCAACTCAAAGTTCATCCACCAGTGGCACTTCCGGGAGGTTAGCCCCACACAGGGATAAGTGAATACTCAGTTTCTTTGGGCCCTGCCAGAATACTTTCTGTAAATCTATTCCAGGCAAGGATCGTTTACCATCTACCCTACTCTGCCTGTTGTCACACAGACATCAGCAAATCCATATATTGAACAATTCCAACTTCCACCTTGTGAAAACCAGGGTGAGCTGAGCAGGCTGCTGGGAACACACGAACCACAGGGCACCATTGCAAGTCAGAGAGGAAGCAGGCTGGGTTTGCATCACAGAACCAGGTAAACAGGTGCAGTGAGTGACTGTAGGCATTCTGTAAGTGGGTGTGGGTTCTTTGGGCCAGATTTCCTCTGCTGCCATGACACTTAAATCCCAACACAAAACAAATCCATCAAAATGTATGTCTTGAGCAGAATCCCAGTGGTAATGGATGTTACAGTAAAGCCTCAATAATGGGCAGCCAAGCCTAATTGTTATCTTTCTTGCGTGCTGGGTGCCGCACATCACCTAATCCTTCTGGGATGGAGGCAGATAATGATTCAATATAAATAAGATACTCTGTTTATGTTACATTGTGGCAAGTGGCCAACTTCCTCACAACTCTTATAAAGCCTTTGTTGTTAGGTTTGTAGCTAATGAGTTCAGTACCAATTACCTAAATGCAGAAGGTTTCAGTGTAAATCAAAGGGCGAGCCAATGTCCAGAGAGAAAAGCAAGCGAAGGGGGGAGGTGCACTTAGGTATAATGTGGAAAGCCCACAGTGTCTCATGAGATCTCAAACTCATCCTAAGACACTAGTTGCTGCTTAGTCTTAGAACAAAAATGCCTGTGTCTGTGACTGTGAATACTCTGAAGAAACTTCAGAGGGGCTGTAGAGGCTTATAATATACCCCACATATTTCCCCTCAAGGATCCACTGGGGAATGCCCAGGTAGCCCCAGTAAAGGAAGAAGAGTTAGAATATAAATATTAAAATATAAATAAGAAAATTGAAAACTATATTTTGGAAAGAGATGATTTGTGTTTCAAAGGGCTCTACCTGCAAATATTTATCTGACCCAGAAGAAAAAAGATGTTTGTGTGTGTGTGTGTGTGTGTGTGTGTGTGTGTGTGAGTGTGAGTGTGTATTGTGGTGCTATTTCTTAATCTCCTGTGCCTGATTCCTTATAAGCTAAGGGATCACTTTACACTATATACTTTCTTTGCAGAAGTTTAAAGGATTTTTTTTTTCAATTTGGAACTAGCATTCACTTCCTATCACCTTGCTTAAAACATGCTAATTAGCAAGATACTAACTATTAAATCCACTTTATTTAGATGAGGAGTCACTTCTTATTAACTAGTGATAGGTTTGCTCTCTGAGAGGCAGGGTTGAGTTCCAGGTTAAAAAGATTCTGCAGAAATCTTAGCTGGGGATGTTAAAGTGAAAAAAAAAGAGAGAGGCCCTTGAACTGCAGGGCAGCGACCTCCTTTGCCCTAGACCACCTCCTTTTCAATACAGAGGGCCCTTCCCCCACTTGCCTCCACCTCCCCTATCCACCAAGATGTGGAATTGTGAATAGACCCACAAAGAGTCTTATGTGGAGACATGATGTTCGTTGTAGGTTTCTATACTTTGAAACAGGGATGTAACGTCTTCATTTGAAGGATAAGCTGGTTTGGGTTAAGCAGTATAATATTGATTGGGTCTTTCGCATCATATTTGTTAGCATTTATTTGGTGGCAGAATGTTTGCCTAGGTACAGAATTGATAGCCCTTAGCAACGGCTGCTGCTGGTGGTATTTTTTGTAAATGTTATGCACTCTGAAAGGAAAAACACACAAAGAGGATTTTGATTTTGTTTTGCCAAGGTCATCGTTGCTGCCTAAAAACAAAACATTGATGTTCTCTCTGAACACCCCTAAGAGTTGAAGTCTTTACTTAATATTGTTCTGTTCTGTTCTGTTTTTCGGTTTTGTTTTTAAAATGGTAAGGGAGGTGTTGGGAGGGGATGGGTGGTTTTTTTGTTGCAAGTTTGTGAAGGGGGAACATGTTTTGGTTTGTTTCTACTGACTTGAATGTGTTGGATCTTCACATGTTGTTTACTTTTGGCTTTATTGATGCATGGATGCTTTTGAACAGTAGAGTAAATTGCTAGGCATGGAGAAGTTGCTTTGTTTGTCCTGTATACATTTCTGTAGTTAACAGGACACTGTAATGTGCCTTTGAGCTTAGTGACTTGCAATAAATTTAATTGATATTAAAAAAAATAAATATATTCTGCAGGCTTCGAGCACTCCGTTATGGATGGCCAAGCTTTTGCTTTGTCTTTGTAATGCTCAGTCTGTGGTCACATCTATATGACTGGAGGAATTCATGTTATTGAGGCTCAAGATGTAGGGAAGTAGCCACCCATGGTTACTAGGGGCTTAAACCAGTAAGTAAACATATAGCTTGTATATCAATCCAATATATACATATATACAAATTTTTTGTGAAATCTTTTGAAGGTAAAACTTCATGAGGCGATGCTGTCTCTGACTAATGAGGTGTCCTTTGGCCTCGGCAAACCTATGCTGCTGTGACCCTCGTGAGTCATGGCCTTTCATTGGAAAACAATAATTTAACAGCTTTTGCAACTATCAGGACATTCCTCTCTTCCACATCACCTCATAGGCTCATTGTTCTGGGCCACTGTAAATATATCTATTTTGGAAGGGTGGTGATATTCACATCTCTCCTGTCTCCCTGGATGTCTCAGGACAGAGCCAGTAGAGGGAGGACACCGGCCTAGCTCCCTGGTTTGACAGAATCAGAACTAACACATGAGGATCTTCCTGACTGCTTGGGTTCTTGTGAGTCTTCGATGCCAAATGCTGCTTGCTGTTATCATTTTCATTATTAAAGATAAGGATGAACTAATTATTAAGTCAGACTGAGTTTGGATCAAAGCTAACTTTGAGGTTAATGCTATGGGAAGCTCTGATTGATAAAAATCAATGAGATTATTTTCTTTTTGCAATTTCTTTTAGAACTGCTTTCATGTGACACTGTGTATGGTGGAGATGAGAGGCCTGGTGCCCTCTCCACTTGATATTTAGAAGTCAGTTACCTTAATAGAAAAGGTAATTTTCTAACTACAAGTGACTTGCACAGTGATTAATGTCTACCACTAGGGGTAAATGTGAGCCAGAAAGATAAATTGTACAGAATGATACAGTGGAGAGTCCCAGACGAAACCGTGTATGATTCAGAGTCATTAAAAAATATTTATGGTTTCAGGTTATTCAGGGTATAGGATGGATGAAAACTTCAGACCCTTTTAGAAAAACAATTTTGTATCATTTAGTGCCAGTGAGTTTTGTATCTTTTGAACAGAGTCCATGCAAATATCTTCTGTTGTCATTCTTCCCAAGCACCACTACTAACTCATTTGTCTGAGGCTTGGGTCACATAAGCCAACAATGACAAAGCTGGACCTTTAACTTCAGCCAGTCCAGGACTGCTCCGTCAGGTTCTGCTTCCCTGTATATCCATGGTGGTGTCATTGGAGCACAGATAGTAAGCTGTTGTGTGAGCAGCCTTGAAGTACTTCTGCTCCTAAGAAGCATCATGCCTGTGTACAAGTCAGGTCCACAGATCATGAGCAGTAGGGACCTGCATCTGGGGGGTACATGCCGCTGAAGTACCGTCTCTGGCTGATGACAAAGGCCATGACCCAAACTATGACCATCTCTTCCCTGGTTTAGAATACAGTTTCTCCTGTGTGTGTGTGTGTGTGTGTGTGTGTGTGTGTGTCTAACACACATGCACATGTAAACTCATTCCTGTTGGGCAGAGACAAGATCTGGGCTGTACTTTATACACACTCACCCACCCATCTATTCCATTTTAACTATCTATTCCATTCTAACTAGTTGCCAATGTTTATAGAAAAGAAATCCACAACCAAGTTTCATATTTCTCTTGGAAAATCTTGAGTCCAAATTCTCAGCAGGGCATCATCTGCTGGGGCTGAGCAGGGGCTGGGTACTCTGGAGAGCTAGAGACCTTAGGGCCCCCGAGACAGAGATAGGGTTTCTCTATGTAGTCCTGGCACTCCTGGAACTTGCTCTGTAGGCCAGGTTGGCTCTGAACTCAAAAGAGCCTAAAGTGAAGCCAGGCATGCCTCTGCCTCCTTAGGCACGCCTGTCTTCACTTTGGGCTCTTTTAACACACATAAGCTGTCTCCTGGTTTGGGGGCCATTGAGTGTGGGTCTTCATGCACCTCCTTTGCCTGCCCACCACCTGCCTTTCTCCTGCCTTACTCACACAGCCTATTCTCTCACAGTCTGCTTAAAGTTTCCACTCTGTGTCTCAAAGAACGTGACGTGCATAATAGGTACTGAATATTAGAATAAAAACAGATTAAAATGGCTTCAGAAAATGCTGATGTGATCGGAGGTCTAGATCACATTGGAGGAGGGCAGGAGAGCAGAGAAATTCTGGTCATTTGTTCTGAACAGTTAATATACTTAAGCTACATATCAGTGAATGCTCTCAGTTTTATCTTATAGTTGTTCAGTTGGCACAGAAGGAAAAAAATATTAGTCTCTTAGAAGGAGCAAAGCTTTCCTTAAACCTCATCCTTAGGAGAAATACTCCTAGCTGTTTCTACATAGACTGAGTTTGCTAACAAGGGGCACAGAAATCAGGTGAATGAGAAAGCTGATTGCAGAATATATGCTTGATTGGGAAGTTCTTCCTTTCCAAGTATTGTGACCAGGACAGTCAAGATAATGTTGACTTTTGTTTTGTTTTGTTTTTTACCTCTCTGATACTGGTAATACCACCAGGCGATGTCTAGGAAAAAGTAAGAAAACATTTTACCAAATCTATTCATTTCAAAAGCACAACACAAGTTTCTTGTCATAGGAGAGGCACTCTGAAGAAGCCCTGGTCATCATCGAGCTTGACAAACGCAAGGGGCCTCTCTGCAGTAGAGCAGAGCCTGGCTCTCCCATCCCTTCCCCGCAGTCAGAACAGGCACCAGCATTGGGTCACCTCCCAGTGCCCACGCTACCAGCAGGGCTCATCCAGCATGCTCCGAGCCATGCAGCATGCAGCCTGAAGAGATGAGGTGGCACGTGGCAGAGGATGTGGATGTGAATGACTTCTGGGACATACCCACATTGCAGAGTCATTAAAGAGTGGCTTTGAAGACACCCTCCACCACAAGAAGGCCCCATTACCTCTCTCTTGTCTGGGATTAAGCTATGGATCCTGTGGGACAGTTCGTTTTCATCAACAACTATCGACGAAGCTTCTGTTATTGTTCACAATAAGTAAACGTCCGTTTTCTGCCCCATGGAGCTTACAAGCTACACAGTTTGGCTTCTCTCCTCATCTCTCAAGTGTGAGCAACCCAGGATTAGTAGAGAAAAAGTACTGTTGGTGGTAAGAATGGGCATAGTAGGGTGTGTGACAGAGTCGATGCAGGCTAATTCTTTTCCTGTGCCGTGGATGAAGCAAAGGACAAAAACCAGACCTGAAACTCCCCCCACAACCCCATGGCATGTAAGCTAGGTGAGTCTAAGCTCCAAGGGAGCTCTGCTCAATACCTTCCTGCTGGCCTTTCACGTCTATGTGCTGCTCAGTCTTGCCTTTCTATGTGGGTTCCTTTTTTGATTCCCTCCTGTCTTGCTGGCTCCCTTGACCAAAGGTGTGTCACACGATCCAGCCAGCATCCTCAGTGTGCTTTAGTTCCCTCAGCCCCACAAGCCTAGACCGGAATGGTTTCTGTCTACACTGCTCCTAAGAGTGGTAGTACAAATTGCTAGATATCTATTGTCTCTGGTCTGTGTCCATGGGAGAAATTTATTTTACTGGATTTAGTTGCCCCCTTGATCAGTCTGGTGAGTGGCATTTGCGTGTGTGTGTGTGTGTGTGTTTGCATGTGTGTGTGTATGTGTATGTGTGTGTATGTATGTGTGTGTATATACTCACGTGTCATGGCAAATATGTGAAAGTCAGAGGACAACGTATGGGAGTTGGTTTTCTCCTTTCAGCACGTGGATCCTGTAGACCAAACTCAGGTCAAGTTTGGTGATATTCAATGTTACCCCTTGAGCTATTTCATTAGCTCTAATGGGCTGTATTTAACATTGTAACCCCCCTCTCTGTCTCTGTCTCTGGCCCCCCTCTGTGTGTGTGTGTGTGTGTCTGCGGGTATACACATGTGCCTTGGAAGGTCAGAAGAGAGCATCAGATTTCTTGGAGCTGGAGTTACAGGCATTTGTAAGTTCTCTGGCCCAAGTGCTAGGACTCCAGTCTTCATGATGGAGTAGCAGGTGGGACCAACAGCTGAGTCAGCTCCAGCCCCATGGGCTACATTTTTAGAGCAGTATTAGATTTGTAAAAGAGTTGCCTAGAAATCACTGAGAAGTTTTCCTGTTAACATCCAGTGTTGGTGTAGTGTATTTGCTAAAGGTGAAGGACTAATGATTGATGAGCTGATATTGATACATGAGGACGAATGGAGGTCCATTATTCATATTAGATTTCAATCATCGTGCTTCGTGGTTCTATAGGTTTTGACAAATGCATGTCAAGGGTCAGTTGCTCCAGTATATAAAGAATAATTTTATTGCCTTGCTCATGTGTTTACAAATATGAATTGATCTTCTCTGGCCTGCCAGAAATTGATAGGTCCTGAAAGGAATGACAAGATACAACATCTGTCTACAATAGTCATGTTGGTGCGGAGGCACAGAGGCTGCAAGGGAGGTGGGAAAGATCATTGACAAGTAGTCTGGATTAGCAGAAGAGACAGAGGTGATAAGCATGGCAGGCACGAGAACTGGAGAGTGACTGCTTGGTGAAGGGGGGGGTCATTCAACCAGCTGATTTCATGTGCTGAGTTCCAACATTCAGATTTGTTGAGAGAAACCATGAATAAAAGATGTATGTTCCCCAATTCTTGGATGATATTAATGACTTTAACTTTTAGAACTTGTAACATGTTCCAGAATAAACATAGCTGTGGGTAGGGTGCTGTGAGCAGCTAGCCTCAAGCTCTTGGTTGCCAAACCATTCAGAGCAGCAGGGCTGTGGCTAAGAACAGGAACCCGAAGGGAAGAAGTGACTAGTTAATGCCACCTCCTAAAGTTATAGGACCAGATGGGAGAGATGTCAGAGAAGGCTCCAGAGAGAGGATAATTTAGTTGAATTTAAAAAAAAAAAAAAAAAACAGGAACAAATGGGTCAGCATTTCTGAAAACACAGAAGCTAAGACCTCAGATGTGGAGTTATTTTGTAGCTGTGCTGGATCCTACCGAGAACATCCAGAAAAGAGAGTTTTAGTGTCTCCTCTTTTTGAAGGTGTTAGAGAGCTAAGAGTGGAGCCTACCTCAAAACAGAGACATCCCTGCCCTGGTCTAGATCAAGCTTTTCTTTCTTTATTATCTTCCTGAAGTTGAAGACTGAGCCAAATGTCTTCCATGTTTGAAGAGTTATGTTCACCATTTAATGAGAATTTTTGTTAGGCATATTAAAGACAGGATGTAGGGGAAATAGATGAATACAGCAACAGACATGTAGGTGGTTTGGATATTAGACAAGATCAGACACAGATTTAAAAACAACAGTGGATATATGCTCAAGAACAGAGATTCTAAGACATGGAGAATTCCATCAGAGAACCAGAATGTAAACAAAATGTTAATAAAGAACTGTAGAATTGAGAATATATTACCCCAGATCGACTGTTTGGTGGACAGAACAGGCAAGATAGAAGGAAAGAGATAGGAGGAAGGAAGGGGTAATGGAGGAAGAAAATGTAGAATGTGTGTGTGTGTGTGTGTGTGTGAGTGTGTGTGTAAATATGTGTATATACATGTGCGTATATGATTAAAATCTCCCCCAAAGAAAGAAGATAAATAATGCTGATGAAGCAACATTTGAAGGGCCACTAAGGACCTTTGAAGATGGGAGAAACATAAGAAGACACAGATTCAGGAAGCTCCACAAACCTCAAGCAACGTAAAGACAAAGAAAACCACATGGAAAACCCCAGAGTCCAACTGCTCAAAACCAAGTATAAAATCCTCAATGCAAGATGCTAATCGTTAGATAAATAATAGCCATGCCTTAACCCGATGCGGCGTGAAGGATGCTCCAAGCAAACACAAATTAAGAAATCCTGTGGTGGCTCAGTTCTATCAGGTACGGTAGAAGCGAGAAGTTCTGGGAAAGATTAAAAGGAGTTTCATAGGGTGAGAAGGTTGCTCATCGAGGAGAACGGAACAACTCTAAGTCAGTATGGATTTACAATATCATTTCAAATATACTTAAAGCAAAGACTGAGCTAAAAGGAAAAATAACCCATTCACCCTCATAACGGGAGATTTAAAGGTCTCTTCTTAGAATCAGCTCCTGACAGTTGGTGGCGGCTAGGGAAGGTGGAATCAATCCTTTTCAGGGCTCACAAGTGTGGCCATACTTCAGTCCAGGGCCTCTCAGCCTTCCTAATGCTGTGACCCTTTAATACTGTTCCTCATGTTGTGGTGACACCCAACCATGGAACTATTTTTGTTGCTACTTTATAGCTGTAATTTTGTTTATCTTAGGAATTGTAATGTGAATATTTTTGGAGCCAGAGGTTTGCCAAAGGGGTCATGACCCATAGGTTGAAGTCTACTGTTTTCCAATAATGATTCTAAAATCATGCTCATGTGGGCATCATTAATTAGATACTGTGGGTTATTTTTTTTTTAAAAGAGTTGGTGTGTATGTGTGTATGTATGTGTGTGTGTATGTGTGTGTGTGTGTGTGTGTGTGTGTGTGTGTGTGAAGGGAGGATCTGGCAGGAGCTGGAGGGGAGAGATGAGGGTATGGATATTATAGAAATATATTATATGTGTATATGAAAGAATAAATAAAAATATTACACACACACACACACACACACACACATCTAAGCAGCCTGACATATCAGTATCAGCATAGGAGATCTGATCAACACACGTGAACTCGGCATAATTGATACAAACAGTTTCTACCCAACTGTCACAAGTACAGAGCATTCTTTTGCAGTGCACAAAGAACATTTTCCCACACGCAGTTTTCCCAGGGACCTGGAGCTAGCCAGGACATGTTTGTAGACAGGAATGAAGCATGGTGTCACTAATAAGCCAGAGCTCTAAAAGTCCTCAGCATGGAACCAAGCATGCCCGTGGATAATTCCTCATTCTCTAAATTTATCACATACTAATTTCTAAGTCACTGATGCCTCAGAAATGCTCATGGTATTTTGCACTAAAGTACAATAACTGGAAGTGTCAAAACATGTGGGCTATTGTTGAAGTGATGTTCAAAAGGAGTTTTTTTTTTTTAAAGATTTATTTATTTATTTTATATATATGAGCATACAATGTTGCTGTCTTCAGATACACCAGAAGAGGGCATTGGATTCAATTACAGATGGTTGTGAGCCACCATGTAGTTGCTAGGAATTCAACTCATGACCTCTAGAAGAGCAGTCAGTGCTCTTAACCCCTTAGCCATCTCTCCAAGGCCCTCAAAAGGAGGTTTTGAAAACTGAAAATAATTTGCATGACAAGGTATACAAACAGTACAGAGTACCATAGTCTCTCTTAAAATCTTATTTCTAATGCTTCAGTGTTCCCCAAACTATGCTGGGCATGATAGAAACCACATTAGCAATCATATGTGATCGTATGTTGGCATTCAAAATGTTTCCCTGTCCCTCTCCATAGATACATATGAGTGCTTTGTTCTGTTCAGGGTGCAGTTGGCAGTAATTTCTGATCAATGGCTTCACCTAACAATCAGTGCTAAAAATCCTTTTCTATACTTGCACACAGCATGGGGTTTGGGGTGGGGAATGTCAAGTCCAGTCTGGTTTTGAAAACTTAAGACTTAGATTCTCACAGTTGAGACTCTAAGGTGAGTTCCAAATCTACCCAGACACACACAACTCGTCAGCTCTGATTTTTATATACTTAACAACGAGTCCCGTGAGTGCCTGAGCTGAGCCTGATAAAGATTTTCTGAGTGTTCTGGATATTTTTCCCAGTCTTCTTGGTTCAATAAAACTCAAATCATGTTTTGCTTCAAGCATTTGTTCTCTTAATCTTGAAACCCCTCCTGCCCTTTTTAAGCAAAATTGAATTTACACATTTCTCATTCATTTACACCTCTGTCCTGAAAAACGTTCCTAAGAAACAGCCCCATGGAAACATCTTTACTCTCTACTTCTGTTAGATGGAAACTGAGGATCAGTGACTTCAAAGGTCTTTAGTACAGAGCTTATTTGGGCTCATTACCCTTTGGCCCAATGGTAGGGTTCACTTGGTCATCTGATCCACAGGGCACTGAATATGTGAGGATGAGCTTGTCAAATGCCCTCCTGCAGGTTCTGGGCAGGTGGCACTTACAGCTAGAAATTTCCTTTTGAAAATCTAACACAGACATTAGAAGTCCACAGAGTCACAGTCATGACCTCCAAGTTCTGTTTGTGACAGGAGAGTGTCACATTCATTTAATTTTTGACCAAGTTTGAAAAGCAGAGGGGAAAGATGTACCTAGATGTCAATGTCAGGGAAGCAGGGACCCTATAAGGTGCTTCTGGGCAAGCAGTTGCTGTGTTCATCACATCCCCTGGTCTCCAGGCAACATCTTCCACAGCAGAACCTGTGGTGATGCTGCGATGGAGACTCCCTGGAGCTCATCAGCCACCGGCAGAAGTGTCTAGATGATACTTTAAGTGGACCATTTTGTCTAGAAAAAGTGCCTGAGATGAAATTTTTGACAGTTTACTTAGTTGCTCCAGCAGTCTCTGTGGCTCTAGGGGGCCATTAGTCAAACAAAGTCCAAATCCTACCACCAGCCAGCGTTCAGATGGCAGTGGGGGAGCCCTAAGGGCTCTCCTTTGGACTCAGCAGGATGGTGACCCTGATTTTCCAGCCTGTGGAGCTAGCATGTTAATGAGCCTGGGTAGGGGAGAGCGGATCTCAAGAGCTAGGCTGTCTCTGCAGGAAATAACAGGAAAACATGGGTGGGGTCTTATCACTCCTCTTGACTGAGAAATGAATAGAGAGGATGATTCATTGTAAATGGAAAAAAGTCTCCAGGAAGGAAGGGTACTCTCTCTCTCTCTCTCTCTCTCTCTCTCTCTCTCTCTCTCTCTCTCTCTCTCTCTTTCTCTCTCTCCCTCCTTCCAGTGTAAGATAGAGATGCGAAGGAGTAAAGAGAATTTTTTTTTTTTTTAAATTGCTCTGAGTGAGAGTCTGAGAGGATTCATCTCAGGTGAGCATAGCATTTACTCAGGTGGAAAGTCATTGAATTGGTGAGGCGTGACAAGCTAGGGAGAGATGGTCTCCAAAGAGAGCTCTAGACTTGGTGGGTTTTTAAACGTCTAATAGCTGCTCTTGGGAGAGAAGAAGACACCACTTATTAATGTCCTCACTGTCAACATTCCCACCATGGCCCGGGCAAGACTATCAATGTGAAATGAAGTGCCCCAGATACTGCCATTGCTCTTTTAGGACATGTGACATATGTTTAGCTATCTCAGATCACTGTGCTGAAGAGTCAGAAGTTAATTTCGTCCAGTCAGCCTGGTCCCTGTAATCCAAGACAAGAAGCCTTCCTCTTGGTGTTAGTGCTAACATCAGCTTCTGCACATCATATGGGATGTCTCAAGCAGAGAAGTAATGGAAGGGAGCTGAGAGAGTGTCTGCTGTATCAAGTGCCTTGCTTAGTAGGCTCAGAGAGCATAGTAATAATTTTAGGATTGATCTGATCATCTCACTGTCCCTAGGAGGTATACAGTTATTAGACTAATATGAGTTATAATCATACGTGCCTTGTAGCTGTAAATCTAGGTGAGATAAGGTCTGTGCCAGGTCTGTGTGCACAATAGGTGCCAAGATATATAATTCAGTTCTTGCTTATGTCATGATGGCGATCTGAAAGCCATTCTCAGCAGCTGAACCCAATGGTCAGGTAGTTAGACGCTGTGCAGGTCATGGCTACGCACATTTCCTGGTGGACCTAGTTAATTAAATGGGCTTCTCTCCCATACTGGGGAGTTTTCTTGTTCTGCTATTTGCTCTGTTAAAAGGGCACACAATTGTCAGTTCAGATTGGACACTGACTGGCTAACGTGCCCATTCTCATCTTTATTAACTGTAATGGCTTTTAGCAGACCCAAAGACTCTGGGTAAGAGAGCATCAAGACTGAAGGCAGTCTTAGAACAGGGCAAGGTATCTATGGGTAATGAGACCAGAAACAGCATTAGCCGATAGACATAATAACTGACAGCCATCGAGAAAATGTCCTGCCTTTTTCTCCCTGGAGTTATCACATGGTATCATGTCCCCTGCCCTTAATAATGCAGACAGTCAATGTGTGTATTGTTTTGGTCTATTTCTTAGCTGGAGAAGGCCACTGGACATTACCCTTAGCTGGCACGTAAACTGCCAAATGTAGGGACTGCAGTCAGTCATTTTGTATGAGAGTGTGTGTGTCTGCCCAGAGGCAGGAGGCAATGTCAAGGTAGCACCCCCCCTTTCCAGGACTCAGTGCGGAAGCCTCTTAACTGTGCACTTAATAAATGAAGCCTTGGCAGACGCACCCTGAATTATTAATGAAGTTATTCAGCTTTGATTGTTTCCTTCTTTTGGGGAAAGGTTACTCACTCAATGCCTTTGCTCGGACTACACAATACATCACAATTGGGCATATTTTATGTGCAACTTTATGGTGATAATAGTTCTGTCTCATTTAGAAGCAAATCAGACATTATGAACTTCGTGATTTATTAATATATTGATCTCCAGAAATGTCAGCGCATCTCACATCTCGTCAGAGAGCCGGGAGCAATCAGCGGAGAGCCAATAAAAATGTAAAATGAACCATCATAAAAAGAGGAAATACAGCCGGTTTCAAAGCCCCGCTGTCTTCCTAAATTGTTTCAGGGCCCCGATCGTTACCACAAAGGCACCCCTACCTACGAAGCTCAGACGATGGGGGACAGTATCCGGTATTGGGGAGGGGGGGTCTGTCCCACTTAAATCTACTTTAAGTAAAAATAGAGTGAGAGGGCTGAAATAGAACCCAAGGGGTGGGGAGTGGGCTTGATGTGGGGGAGGGCTGGTTCCCAGATGGCCTTGGGGGAAGATGGGGCGTCCCTTTCTGCGAAGTTCTCTACTAACACACTACTTGCCTGCTGAGGTAACTTCAGGCAAAGCCCAGAGTCACCCTGGCATGGAAAGATCGCCATTGAGGACCTTTGAGTGTGATTCTTCACCATATCCCCACCCCCCGCACCCGTAAGGGATCCTCTCCAACAGCTTTGGAATCTAATCACGTGCAAACCACTGTTTCTATTAGAGTGTGCTGCCACCGGCTGACACCATTTCCACCCATTCTTGAAACCTGACTGGAGTACTTAGTAAGCACTCAATATGAGTTAAGTGAACAGCACTACTGGAGTGTAGCAGGAAATAGACTAAGTGTTGTGTTACTCATGTGGCCAATTCTATTATTTGATACTTTAGCTTGAAAATCATAGTATCCCAGAGTATCATCATTAGCTCACTTCTTTTTACTGTGAATTTCACCATTTATCTCACATAGACATTTGGAATGTTGCCTTCTCTAAAAACGGTGGCCATGCCAGGCCTCCATTCCTATGTGAGAACACAGGCAGCAGGAGAGCAGCAGCCCAGTGTTGCCAGAACATACACTCTCTAGTAAGCTCCAGTCCCTACTCATATTGCCCCTTCAACAGGAAGTGCAGGGAGCGTTTAGTCACTGTGACTCATTCATACTCCCTGTGCAACACTACAATCCCTCCCCAACAGCACCTCTCCTCTGCCCTATACTGTATTTTTCCAATTAACTTTTAGGTGTTTGTGGCAGTCTAGAAACATGACCAAAGTTCATCTCTTTGAGGTCCCAACCAACACAGAAGATTCAGGATGCCCTGGATAGATAGACTCAGGACATGACCTTAGGTGTGTGCTTCTGTCTGCTATGTCACAGGCATCTGTTGGGCTCTATTTGGTCCTGGTTTGGGCCTTGAGGACAAACCTGAGCCTGTCTCGAGTTTTGTAAACTGTCTCAGTCATTTCCGTACTGGAGTGACTCAGCACAACCTGCCTTTGCCTAGCTCCTGCTGACTTAGAGTATCTTTGTTGGCTCTGTCAGTCACCCCATACTCTTCGTCAACTTTCCCTCCCCCTCAGTCATCTCACCTCAGCAGAAAACTCCACCTCCTCTCTCAGCCCTTTATAAAGAAAGGATTGCTACATTAAAACGAGGTTCTGCTTTGACAGACTCAACCGGAGGCAGGAGAACCGAGCAGCGACACTCACCATCCTGCTCAGCCCCAAGAGGCTTGGCTGGACCGGGTTCTCTCCCTCTCGTCTGGTTCTGTCGGCAGAGAGCCTGCCTGGCAGGCATCAAAACCAGGACAGACCTATGTGTCCTGGGTTCAGAGGATTAGCTTTATGTTTTAGACTGTTCTGCTTGGCTTAGCCCCTGTGAGCCATTCCATTAATTCCATTTCACAGAGGAGGAAACTGAGGCTCAGTGAGGAAATCAACTATTTATACACTGAACATTCTGGGAGCTTTGTTTACATCATTTCATGCAATCCCTTGCAGATTTTCAGTATCACTATTACATGTTCATTGTTAGTTTATTTATCAGCTGTGTGTTTTCATCCCCATTTCATCTGGAGACGCAGAGCCAGAGATATCCCAAAGGTGGTAAGCAGAGAGCAGAGACCAGCCTCAGAACCCGTCAGATGCTCGGCAGCCATCTTAGGAGTCTGCTGGATCCACTCTCCTGCAGCTGTGCTCCTGTCTCTCTCACACAAGTTATGGACCAGATTTCTCTAGTCGAGCCTCTCTACTCTGTGAATGTGAAGAACCCAGTCTGAGGTGTCCGGAAGGGATATCTCTAAGAGCTACAGAAGTCCATTCCCATGTCCCCCTCCTCCATCTACCTAGATTGCTACCTTTGTTTCCATTTCCTGAACATCAAAGCAGCCTTCACTTCAGTTAATGTGCCTAAAACCCAGGGCATTCTAACCATGCGGAGGGGTTTTTATTCTGTCTCCTATATTTGCAAGCTAGGGTCCTGGAAGGAATCTAGATTTGCCCAAGGTCATAACACTGACTCTCTGGCACGGAAGATGAAACTTAGATAAGTCGTTCCGGCAATTCAGCGTTGAAAAGGACAGTACCATTAATTCACCATCCAATCACCGAATAATTTCCAAGTCTCTAGCAGATGTCATCTAGACATTATTAAATAAGAGCAGTGGCCACCAGGCGCAAATGTGCTGTTGGAGCTCTGATAGAAAATAAATGGGGTTATAAGACTGGAGAGAAACAGGTTGTGGGGGCACTGTTGTATACAGGGTAGCCATAGAAGGTAGGGTGGCAGTTGAATGGCCATGAGCAAGAAGAGAAAGACGGGGACTTGTGGCTAAATATTGCTGCACAGCAGAACCTGAGCAGTCACTTTTGCCTTCCCAAATTCAAAGGGTGCAGCAGCGGACAGATCACAGGGACCTCAGCCTCCCAGTCTGTAAAGGTCAAGTCGACCTCTGCAGAGAAAGGCGTGGCATCTAGCGGGCACTGCTCTTGTGTCCTCCCCACTTGGAGGCAAAGCTGGGGCTTAGCTTCCTGCTGGATGTCTTTGCTGGGTTGTGAATCAGGTGGACCCAGGGAAGCTCACACAACATGAGTAACCTGGGATCAAGCAGAAGGGCTGGCTGGAAGCCTTCTGTAGTTCCTGAGAGTGGATGAGCCTCTGATTAATTAGCCATGTGAAGCTGTGAATACATTTGCATGTCACAGGGCTGTGAGGCTGTTTAATCTGCCTAGTGGTCTGCAGTAGTAACTGTTGATCCTGATGGAACTTTTCAGATGGAGTTCTTCTGCCTTTAAGTTTTCAATCCTTCTGAATGCCTCACGGGGAGGTAGCGGGGCCTCTTAGCATTTAGACCTCAGGGAAGCTCACTATAAAGCTTCATTTGGGATTAAGAGCCTTTAAAAATAAGCCTCACATGCAAGAGCCAGCTTCAAGTCATGCTCAGCATGACACCTTTCTAGTGCTCACAGCCTGTACCTGCACTTCAAGTTCCAAAGCCCTTCACGAAGACCACATCTCAGAGAGTTCTGTGCCTGGGAGGAGATATGTCTTTCTTTCCCTTCAGTCTGGTGTGTGTGTATATGTGTGTGTGTGTGTGTGTGTGTGTGTGCATGTGTGTGTGCCTGTGTGTGTCTGTGTTTGCTTGCACTTGTACATGCGCACACACATACATGCCTGCCTGCATTCCACAGTGTGTATATGGAAGTCAGAGGACAGCTTTGGGAAGTCAGTTCTCTTTCCACTGAGTGAGTCCCAGGGATCAAAACTCAGGTTGTAAGGTTTGTCATCAAGTTATGGGTTGGCCCTGTTTGACCACAGATATAAATTACATTAAGAATGGTTCCTTCTTCTCTCTCTCTCTCTCTCTCTCTCTCTCTCTCTCTCTCTCTCTGTGTGTGTGTGTGTGTGTGTGTGTGTCTGTCTGTCTGTCTGTCTGTCTGTCTCTCTCTCTCTCTTGTGAGGGGATAATAGATAAATTCCATGGGAAGAAGGGTTTGGGACCTCTGGTTTATGTTTTTATTGACTAAAATACAACACCGTTGTGGTCACTGCTCCTCATCACCATCAGCTTCTGTGTCTTCTCCTCCATATACTTCTTGCCCCCTGTGACTCAGTTTCCTTGTGGAAGCAGATACTCTGTGTAGCATCCGTGATACTGAGGAGGGGAAGGTCAGGCGAGGAATAAAGAACAGCATTGTGTGTAGAGGGAGCAGTCTTTATAAGAACTTAAGGAGGAGGAGGAGGAGGAGGGGGAGGAGGGGGAG
>NW_022196911.1:29115354-29131988 GCF_008632895.1 Mastomys coucha
GAGGAGGAGGAGGAGGAGGAGGAGGGGGAGGAGGAAAGAGGAGGAGGAGGAAAGAGGAAGAGGAGGAAAGAGGAGGAGGAGG
The DNA here is from genome assembly GCF_008632895.1 of Mastomys coucha. Classification (NCBI taxonomy): domain Eukaryota; kingdom Metazoa; phylum Chordata; class Mammalia; order Rodentia; family Muridae; genus Mastomys; species Mastomys coucha. The sequence goes on from NW_022196911.1 coordinate 29,115,437, forward strand.
AGGAGGAGGAAAGAGGAGGAAGAAAGAGGAGGAGGAGGTGGGAAAGATACACAGACTGATGAGTGGTGGCTAGTGTTTCAGGGATGGGATCGGGTGGTATGTGTTTAAAAAGCTGATAAACGGATATTAGCCTAGAAGATCGGAATACACAAAGTACAAACCACAAACCATAAGAAACTCAAGAAGAAGGAAGACCAAAATGAGGATACTTGGTTCCTTCTTAAAAGGGGGAACAAAATACCCATGGAAGGAGTTGTAGAAGCTAACTATGGAGCAGAGACTAGAGGAAGGACTATTCAGAGACTGCTCCACCTGGGAATCCTTCCCATATTCAATCACCAATTCAAGACACTATTGTGGATGCCAACAAGTGCTGGATGACAGGAGCCTGAGATAGCTGTCTCCTGAGAGGCTCTGACAGTATCCAACTAATACAGAAGTAGAGGCTCACAGCCATCCATTGGACTGAGTACAGGGTCCCCAATGAAGGAGCTAGAGAAAGGACCCAAGGAGCTGAAGGGTTTGCAGTCCCTTAGAACGAACAACAATATGAACTAACTAGTACCCTCAGAGCTCCCAGGGACTAAACCACCAACTAAAGAGTACACATGGTGGGACTAATGACTCCAGCAGCATATGTAGCAGCGGATGGCCAAGCCAGTCATCAATGTGAGGAGAGGACCTTGGCCCGGTGAAGGTTCTATGCCCCAGTGTAGGGGAATGCCAGGGCCAGGAAGCAGGAGGGGGTAGAATGGTGATTAGGGGGATGGGGGAGGGAACAGGGGATTGTTCTAGTTTTTTATTTTATTTTATTTATTTTTTTATTATTTTCTTTTTCTTTTCTTTTCTTTTTTTTTGGGGGGAGGGGAACATGGGAAAGGAGATATTGTAAATAAGAAGACATCTAATTAAAAAAAAAGAGAGAGAAAAGAAAAAGAGGTCCAAAGGAGAGTAAAGATGCCTTGCCCATCTTGTCTTGGACCTAGGAGCCATGTTCTAGCCATGTTCTAGCAGCAGCCAACAGCCAAATGAGCCCAGCATTGGTTTACATGTGCTTTGAGAAGACCACAGAGAGCCATGCATTACAGCACTAATCTCCCTGTGAGGTCTGATGTCAGTCATAGGAGAACTGTGATCTAAGCCACCCTTCCCCCTAGGCTGGAACCTTGTAGAGAGCTTTTCCAGGCTAGCTCTCTGCCTGAGGGCTTTGCTTGCCCCCTTTGCTGGGTTATTGCATCAAAGGGCCCTGATGAATCACACAGGTCTGAGGCCCTCCATTAGGTCCCAGTTCTCTGAGAGTGAGGGCAAGGGAAGGAACATACATTTCCTCTTCTCAGTTAATAAAAGCTACACTCTGAGGTATTTGAGGTTTCAGCTAGGATAGCAAAGGGCTCGAGAATCCCTGTTTCAGCCTTGGCTGGAGACCTGACTCCATGGCACTGAATATTATAAGGCTGGAAAAAGAATCTCCCAGGATTGAAATCCTTTTCTAGCTAATCAGTAACTCCCTCCTTTACTCTCACTTTAGATGCCACATGACCCTGTGGGGGAAACAGGTCTCCATAGTTGTAATTAAAAGGGAAAGATTAAACATGAAGAAAAGATGTGATTTTTATTGAAGCAAACTGGAAGAAAGTACAATGTGAGGAAAACGGGTCCAGAGACTCTGGCAGCACTTTGCAAATGTCATAAAACAGGAAACACGTGTCTCTCTCCACGTCTATCACATCATATCACATCAACACATATCATATCACATACCACATACCATATTACATGTCACATAAGACATATCACATATATCATAACATATATCACATTACATATCACATCACATCATAATCACAGCATACCACATATATCACACAATACATATCAAGTATATCATATCACATCATATATCTCATATCACACCTATCAAATATCATATCACATCATACCACATACATCACATGTTACATATCACATGTCATATCACATAACACATATCACATGCTATCATATCACATTACATCATATCATAGCATACCACATATCATGTTATATATCACATATATCATATCATACCACATAATGCAAATCATATAACATATATCATATCACATATCACATCATGTCATATCATATCATGTACTGTATCACGAGTCTTGCATTGCTCTATTACTTCTTGCTAAGATTTCTAGGCACGTTGGAGGAGTGGTTATCACTGAGGGTTAGGATTATACATGACGGTTCCTTCCTTCTTGCTTAGGTGTGTTTTCTAAGTTTTCTGCCTATGACTTTGAATTTCCAATATGAAGAAATCCATAAGCCCCTTTGCTTAGGAACTTCAAAGTCAAATGTGGAAAGTTCCTCAGCCCCCAGAAACCCTGGAGGGGCAAAGCCTCAGGCTTGGTGTACATCACTGCAATGCAGGCTGGGAAACCAGGCAGTTAAGGGCAGATCCTCTGGCTTAGATATCCTCTCTGATGCCGCCTTAGCCACCTGTGTCATTTCTCAGCATGTGCTTCAACATCTGGGAAAGGGTATGACTAATCTACATGTTGTCAGACTCTTGTGATATTGAAATGAAATAATAAGAGGAGATGACACAGGCATAGGGTGTCTGGTCAGTGTTATTCAGCTAATACTTCTCCACCTTGAGAATGCAGCCTGGCTGGGAGCAGTGGACCAGGCAGGGAACCAATTTGGAGGAGGACTTCCCAAGACAGTGGGGATTGCAGTTGGAGTACTAACAGGGGGGCTCCTCATTGCTCCAGCGGCTAACATTTCAGTCATGTGTGTCATGTGTTACCTCTTGTCACCATTCTGCAAACTGAAGAACCCATGACCTAGGGATGGATACAGGATGATCTGCCCAAGGCCACGTAGCAATCAGTAGATCTGGATTCAAATCCAAGCCAGCTTGATGTCGAAGTCCACATTGTTAACTCCTGCAATCACTGAGCAAGTTGCATAATCATATGTAATGATTTAAATCCAAACATTTTCACTAGAAGCAACATGGCCTTGTGGTAGTCACTGCCCCCTCAAAGCCTCAGTTTTCTTGTAAAGACTGAATGTGATATAATCCATGGCTCATAGTCCTCAGAAGGATGAAACATGCAAAGATAGGACAACCTGAGCAACATCAATGTCTGTTCACCATGCAGATGTCCCTGGTGCCCTGGCTGGTCCCTGAGAGGTCATTTTTACAGTACCTGGGTTTCTTTGAGGCAGTGACTCCAAGCCATGCTGCTGAAAAAGCAATTTTTTTTTTTTGGCTCTGGCTGTGTGGATAGATTTTTAATATTTAATTAGGGAGACCTTCTGCTTGGAGAGAGGGCAGGACTTGTTATTAAATCCTGCTGCTTGGTCTTTCTCACTTGCCCGTGGGATCATTCATTCATTTCCAGTCACACAATTTAATATTGCAACAGCTAATGGGGAGATGTTGATAATTTGTAAAAACTGGTTGGTCCTGAGGCTGTAGGAGAAGCTCCTCAGCTGGGCCTGCAGTGTGAGCTAAAGCAGATTCTCTGGAGACCAGGACTCCCGAGAGATCTGTGTTCACTCTCTAATTGCACTCACAGGGTGCCTTCTGAGTGTCAAGTACTGTGTCAGGAGCCATGAGAATTAGAAAGATGGTTATGGTACAGGTGCAACCCTGAGGTTGGGATTCCTGCATGCATTAGAACAATAGGCTCTGCCACCAGATGTACAGGCTCAAAAAATCTTCGTTGTCATTTCCTAGCTGCAGCACTGGGAATCAGCCTCCTTAAGAGTTTATTCTAAGGACCTGGCATCTCCTCTCTAAGATTTATTTCTGGAGTATACCAGCCTTCAGCCTGTAGATTGCACTCTGATGATAGATAGGCTCCCTGTGTAGACATGTAGAAAGATCTTTTGGAGACAATGAACAACAGGTAACTGTGAAGCATCCAGTAAGTACCCATCCCATTGATAGGCATTGGTGAGCCAAGACAGACATGGTCTTGTTTCCAGAGACTAAGACTTGGTACATGAGGGAGAGAACCCAAGAATCACAGGTGTGAAGAGTTGCAACATTGGGAAACACTGCAGGGGGGTGTGTTGGCACTGTGGAGGGAGGAGCTGGGCCCCAGGGAAGTGTAGGCATGTAGGGGATGCTTCTCTTAGGAAGTAATGATGGGGAAGAAAGTCAAAGAGATAGAACGTAGTAAATGGGAAGGTGTGTGTGTATACGCAGGCGTGTGTGCGCATGTGCATGCTAGTGCATGTATGACAGAGAAGGAGGATTCTGTGTGTGGAGGGAGGATAAGAGAGACTTTCAGGAACCTCCTGTGTAGATGCATGGGAGCAGAAGGAAATAAAATGCATTCAAGGAGGGTATATCTGATCATGGCTTCACTCTAAAGCCTTCTATGGCTCCCATTGCCTAAGGGGACAAGGCTATGCCTTTGAACACAAGCTCCTTTATGACCTGCTTGACTTTCTCTCTCCTACCAATGTCACCTTTCTCCTCTTCTTCCTCCCCATCTCTGTGCTTATTGCTTCTTCATTTTTTGACTCCCTGGCTGACACTTGCACACTCACTCTGACTCCCTGGCTGACACTTGCACACTCACTCTGACTCCTTCGACTGACATTTGCACACTCTGACACCTTCACTGACACTTGCACACACACTCTGACTCCCTGACTGACACTTGCACACTCACTTTGACTCCCTGGCTGACACTTGCACACTCACTCTGACTCCCTGGCTGACACTTGCACACACGCTCTGACTCCCTGGCTGACACTTGCACACACGCTCTGACTCCCTGGCTGACACTTGCACACTCACTCTGACTCCCTGACTGACACTTGCACACTCACTCTGACTCCCTGGCTGACACTTGCACACACGCTCTGACTCCCTGGCTGACACTTGCACACTCGCTCTGACTCCCTGGCTGACACTTGCACACTCACTCTGACTCCCTGGCTGACACTTGCACACTCTGACTCCCTGGCTGACACTTGCACACACGCTCTGACTCCCTGGCTGACACTTGCACACTCTGACTCCCTGACTGACACTTGCACGCTCACTCTGACTCCCTGGCTGACACTTGCACACTCACTCTGACTCCCTGACTGACACTTGCACACTCACTCTGACTCCCTGACTGACACTTGCACACTCTGACTCCCTGGCTGACACTTGCACACACACTCTGACTCCTTTGACTGACATTTGCACACTCTGACTCCTTCACTGACACTTGCCCACTTGGCTACCAGACTGACACTTTGCACACACTCGCACATGCTCCTGCCTCCATCTGGTGCCTCCTTCCATCTCTATTGGGTTGTTTCCAGGTCTCCATGTCTATCCCATTGCATCCCATACCTCCAGGGCTCCACCCACAGAATCCACAATTGAACGGCACCTTCTCTAGTCTTGAAACCCTGTAGTATGTGCCCAGATCTATATTGGAAGCACTTCAAATGTTCCTCATGGTTCTGAGTTTGAAGGGGAAGGAAAAATACATCTCAAAGGAATTTCTCAGTGGAAAGCTCTGTGTCATATGCATTTCAGACCCTAAATTCACCAAGCTTATGGGGATTATTTTGTAATTACACTTCCTCTGTCATGAAAGTTTGGTTATTAGCTGTCAGGTTTATGTACCTTTTTTTCGTCAGCCCAGGGATAAAATGTGGGGCTCATTTGGATGCTAGAGAACGGTGGGACTGTCACCCCAGTTCCTTCCCTGTGATGATGGGGTGAACTTTGAAGATTAGGAGGAGCTTGGAGTTTCTCCAAGTGAGACCCTCTCTAGGTCTGTTTTGCCATTTAAAATATACCTGTTCATAATGTGTTCATATAGATGTTATCGTTAGCGCTTGTCAGCTTGATGCATCCAGGAAGGGGGAACACCAATTAAAAAACAAAAATATCTCCATCAGTTGGCTTTTGGCATGCTTGTAAAGCATTTTCTTATAGTAAGTAATTAATGCAGGAGCACAGTAGCCCACTGTAGGCAGTTACAATCCTGGGCAGGTTAGAAGGGTAGCTGAGAAGGCAGTAAGCAGGGTTCTCCCATGGCCTTTGCTTTAGTGCCTGCATTGAGCACTTGCCTCGGCTTCTCTTGATGCAGGGCTGTAACTTGTAAGCAAAATAAACCCCTTCATAGCATCAAAGAGACAAACTTGCATGCTAGGATACTGAAGACCATTTGTGGTTCATTGAAAAAGATGTCTCAGGCTCATTAAAAACACATGAATTTTTATAGGATGGCCATATCATTCAAGATTTGCCAGCCAAAATACACTCACTATTATTAATTTATTCTTAATAGACATCTTTCTTACAGATTAGCACTCTAATTACTCCTGAAAAAGTGTGCAGCTGTGACGGGAGACTGCTGATTAAAGTGGTCCAGAAGATAAATCGAAGTCTTTGGTTGAGAGCACTTCAGCCTTCTCCTCATCTTCCAACAACAGCATCTGTCATCCTGGAGGGCCAGGCAGATTCCCTGCTCCTGCTCTGCCTGAGGAGTCTGAGGTTCAGCAGTCAGTCAGGGGTACTTCACAGTAGGGTGGGGTACTCTACAGCAGGCTGACCTGACACTACAGTACTCTACAGTAGTCTGGGGTACTCTACAGTAGGTTGGGGTCCTCTACAGCAGGCTGGGGTACTTCACAGCAGGCTGGGGTACTCTAGAGTAGGCTGGGGTACTCTACAGTATGCTAGGGTACTTCACAGCAGGCTGGGGTACTCTACAGCAGGCTGGGGTACTCTGGGGTACTCTACAGTAGGCTGGGGTACTCTACAGCAGGCTGGGGTACTCTACAGCAGGCTGGGGTACTCTACAGCAGGCTGGGGTACTCTACAGCAGGCTGGGGTATTAGTGGTTCCTGCAAGGGCAGTGTGCAGAAAGCACAGGGATGAAAGATGTGAGGTTGAACATCTTACTTTGTGTTTCTTGTAAGCCTGCATCTTCTTGTTTTCCTCTAGGTCAGTAGTTCTCAACCTGTGGGTCACAATCCTATTGGGGTTGCATATCAGCTACCAGATATTTACATTACAACTCATAATAGTGACATAATGACAGTCATGAAGTAGTAGTGGAATAATTTTATGGCTGGAGTCACTACTGCAGGAGGATTAAAGGATCACAGTATTAGGAAGGTTGAGAACCACTGCTCTAGGTCCTGCCTAGACCTTTCTTAATGTGTGTTAATCCTTCCTCCAAATAGGAAAGTGGTTCCCACAGTAATGTAGCTATAGAAGGAGAGCTTAAAGGGTTTTTCTATGTATTCACAAATGGAGCCTTCATTTACATGTCATTAAAGGCTCGTTTGTGTCCGTGTGTTCACAGTGAGTAAGCTTCTCCTGTTGAGGTGTTTTTGCATCTTGAGAGGTGGAGGAATGAAGTGAGCTGGCTGTCAAGCCCAGAGACTGGAATGATTTTAATCTTACCCCTGTCACATACTTCCTGTGTGGCTTCACTTCTCTGGTGGCATTGCCTCATCGTGAAGGACGCTCATTTCTCAGGACCTTCCAGGGGATACTAAGGATCTAAGAAACCAGGTACTTGTCTCTACAATATAATATGCAGAGAGTAGGCAGCAGGTTGTGGTGCATTTCCTGTTCCTCTAGTCTACCTATTTGTAAATAAAGGTGGGATGCTAGATCATGTAGACATTTGTCATCACGCTGCCTAGGTGCCAGTCTGCCTACACCAACAAGATACAAGTGTAGGTCTGCTGTGCTGTTCCCAAGAATGTCAACAATGCAAAGAACATGAGCCAGCAGGAGTGACCGAGAGGACAGGGGATTAGGATGGGAAACCTGGGGTTGGGCCCTGACCCCCCCAGTTCTGGCACAAGGACTTCCATTTACTTGGTTCTCATTACCTTCTGCTACAAAACCCAGGAGGACACTGGGTTTCTGCATTACCACCATTGGTTGGCTCTCTTTATTTTCAGTTTATTAATCAGTTATGAATCTTGAGTATGGTCTCTAAAGTCATTTGAACCTATGCTATTTTCAATTTATATGAATTTTCTCTCTAGATAGTGAGTTTCATTAAACATATTCATTTTGTGAAAGTCAACATTATTTTAATCAGCCCTAATTTACTTCTCTTAATCACCTAATTTCAGCACAAAAATTGCTCAACAATCACACTTGTTTAACAAGCCCATCAAAACATCCGCTCCTATCATATTCAGATGTTAGCAGAAGAGACAGAGGGTCATTTATTGAACAGCTGCCTATAAAGATAAATTAGATTTTTGCTTACTCGTCTCCCTCCACGGCCCCAATAGTCCTGTGCAGTAATGTGGTACCCCCATTTTGCTACTCAATACACCAGCTCTCAGAAAGCTGAAGCAATGCAGAGGGTCACCAGGGTCATTGTTCACCCTGTGTCTGAAGGCATATTACACTTCCGGCAGTTCTGTGAGGGTGGTGTGGCTTATGCAACGTGATGATGTATTGATGTAACATTGTGATGTGCTTCTCTTTCTGCCCTCACCTTTACCCATCAGGAAGATGAAGTCATTCTGTCTGGAGCTGCTAAACATTGAGTTCCTGTTTCACCAGGACCTGGTGGTTTACACTGACCCCCTTGCTTTATCTGAAATATTTTAGAAGAGGTTTGCAGACTCCGGAGGCCTCTGGGGATCCCATCCAGCAGCTGGCTGGGTGCTCTTGTGGCAGAAGGATCTCGTAGGATAAAGCATGATAACAGTTGTGGCTTGGTGGCGACCTGGATGAACAGCAGGCTGTATATTTAATGCCAGGCATGTTTATTTGCCTCTGGCCAATGAGCGAGCTGCATGCTTGGGGCTCTTCACTTAGGTGGTTCTTGGGGAAAATTGAGGGCATGTATATCAAGCAATTTTTGAATTATGGCTCTATTAGCATCTGTGAATGTCTCCCTGGGGAAGGCAGAAAAGCTCTATTAGTTGAGCAGTTTAAAGTAGGATTGGAGGAAGCAGTGGGGGAATATCCCATAGGGAACAATAATTATAAACAGCAGTTCCATGTAAACAGGTCTTAATGTGTTTTCTATATTGAATTCCTGAGAGCAAGGTCTTGTGGCATTCCAGTGCCCCCTCCAGGGCCTCGCCCCTGCACACTAGCACCTGGGGGCCAGTTTGGGGAGATGAAGAGGAGACTGGAGGTGGGAGGAACTGGATTTCCAGGTGCCAGGGGCCTTTTAGACCCTGGCAATGCTGAGTCAGTTTGGTTTGCCCACGGGCTGTCCATGGGCCATGTGGTAGCAATGGCCACTGGGACACTGCTTGAAAGTGGTGTGATCAAGTCATCCTTCTCTGTGTGTCCTCGTAAAGTACGGTAGACGGCTTTAGGACCAAGTCAAGGTCTTATCCAGTGTATTTCAAATGCTCCATGTATTTAAGTGTTCCAAAATGCTGAAGGTGGGGCCTATTACTCAATTTACAGAAGAGAGAGTCACTAGGGAGCAGATGGCAGAGCTCCATCTAAATCTGTTTTATTCTAAAATTCTCATTCTAGGCTTATTTCTGTAAGATCAGATAATTTCTATACTTTTCAAGGTCTTGTGTGGCCAAGAATTCTATGAACCATACCTTGTCCACACAAGAAACTCAAAGGCTCATTTTGGGTTTTCAGAACCTCTTTAACTTATTTAGACTATAAAACCCTGGGAACAGAAGTCTTCCTCATTAATTTTGTGTTTTGTGACTGATTCTAACTCCTATATTATAGAGCTTAAAGACCTGGGCCCAGTGCACGAACCCTAGGATTTCACATGCCTTCTTACATTAATGAAGGAAAATTATGGGATCATGAGACTTCAGGGCTGGGCACACCTCACATTTCGTCGGTTGGTTTTCAAACTTGCATAAAGGTCAGAATTCTTTAATGGAAGGAGATTATGCATGGGAGCTCAGTATGTGCGACTGACAGATGGTTGGGTTAAAGTGGAATATTGGAGAGATGAAGCTTTCCTTCCCCAAATCTCATAAACTGGTCCTAAAGGCATGTCTGATGATCAACCTGAACACCACTGGCTTCACTCACACTGCTCATTGCACAGCTGTAAAGTGATCCCCAAGTGCCCAAGGGTTGATAAGTAAGCAGGAAAGCCAAAGCCTGGTAGATATGAGCAAGAGGTAATTGTGTGGTATGGGTACTGGAGTCTTTATTGGTAAATTTGGAAGCATTTGTTGTGGGCCACCAAATGCATCCAAAGGTATAAAAAATAGTGGTGAGAAATCTCCACCCAGTCTAACCACTCTCTACTCATTCATTCATTCATTCATTCATTCATTCAGCACTACCAGACCACTTGCAATGTGTTGGGTTGCACACATGATGCTTCAGAGCTAGCTGTTCCCCATGTCTACAGGATAAAGTAGCCTTGTGGGTTTCCTTCAAGTGGGACATAGCCGTGGAGCAGAACAGAGAGTGATGTGAAACAATGCAAAGGTCCCACAGCAAGGTCCTCCAACAGTTCAGCTCTAGCTCAGCTGTATTCTGCTCAGGGTTCCTAACTCTCATTTCTGCCTCAAGGTGGCAACTAGACTTTTGTTAAGCCATTCATTTACTTTTCTTGAGAAAGGCTGAGTTCTGCAACACAACCTGAATCCTAGCCTCCTTCCTCCTTCACTGTGTGGTCCTAAGCCAGTGGCTCCAACTCTCTGTACTTCGTGAGTGAGATGAGGGAAGAGATGGTGTTCGCTTTTCAAGGATCAAATGGAGTAACAGTTGTCTGGTGTGTGTGTGTGTGTGTGTGTGTGTGTGTGTGTGTGTGTGTGTGTGTGTGTAAAACTCAAGAGCAGGAAAAAGGGGACACAGGCTGGGCAATTATTGATGCTGACAGACTAAAAGAGAGGATAAATGGAGTCCAGCTCCAGGGTCCATCACAGTAGGGAGCCCTGTGAGGCAGGGTAGAATCTTGGGATCTTGGGGCTGGAGCCTGAGAAGAAGATAGATGAAGAGAGGTGAGGTGGGGGTGGAGAAGAACAACTCATGCATAGCCTGACTCTCTCCTTTGTGTGTTCCCTTGAGGGAAGTAAAAAATGACAATGTAACTCACTCGTTGCCAAGGAGAGCAGAGCGATGGAGAACAACGCTGAACACACTAAACAAATGAAAGGCTCCAGCAACCTGCTCCAGTCTACTGAGGACGGAGCTCCCATCTGTGGAGCACATCTGGTTCAGATACAGCACTGCTTTGTCTGGGAATTGTATCCTGGATACAGTTAAGGCATGGGGCAGGCTTTGTCATAAGGAGTTCCTGGAAAATGAAAGCTAAGTGAACTCCTAACGGGAGATGATTATAGAGAATTACTCATACATTAAGTAAACCACAGAGAGCCATGCTTACCTGAGGATTGGGAGTTTCTCTTGTTAACTTCTCTCCATCCCTCTCGTCATTACCCATCTCTTCCATCCCTGCCATGTTTTCTCTCTATGCTCCTTGCTTCTCTCACCTTCCTATCTTACTTCTATATTTCTTCTCTCTCTCTCTTCCTCTTTCTCTCTCTGCAACTGGAGATGTCATGAACATACTTGGTAGCTCTCCTTTTCTTTCTAATGGTTCTTCTTAAAGTAAGAGTCAGGTGCCAATCCCCTGTTAGCAGCAATCTGCCCCATGATCTCTAGCATTTGAACTCAATTATCCTAATATCATGTTGTCCTGAGGATCATGAATGGATAGGCATACAGGCTTGGCATTCTGGAGCTGGAGACAGAGAGGAAGCAGAGACACAGAAGGGTGTAGTAGACATCTCACTTTGTAAGGTACAGGCTTCCTGGAAAGATTCGTTATGAATTCCTTGTGTAATTAGATATAACTAGGAACTTATATCTAATAAGGATGTAGGGAAACTTAAAGCAGATGAACTGAATAAATTGTTTCTATTTCTTTGAACAAAGTTAGTCTGGTTCAGTGCAGTTCCTTTCTCTTACATACGTCTTTCTATTATTTCCCCATCAGGATTTATGAACTTTGTCAGCAAATTAAACTCCATGACACTCTATCATGTTTGCTAGAGTATACTGCAAAGTACTAACTATCCTGGTTCTCCAACCCCAGTGTCATTTGCCCTGGTTTTAGGAGATTCTCAGCTGCAGAGTAACTATGGGGGCAAGCAGAGGCACAGCAGCTGATCGGATTGAGTGTCTTCAAGCCAAATGGAGGATAGAGGGCCCAGGCATGGGCAGCTCTCAGTGTCCTCTGGAAATGGGAAGGGCTGGGATGACCTCTGAACACAGGAGATTCTGCTGGTGAAGGAGAAGGGGGGATGTCTCCTGCTCATGCAAGTAGAGATGTTGGCATCACCTAAAATAGGAGCCAGGGTTGACTTCAAGCTGAATGAGATGCAGGAAGAGCTTCCCTATTAGCCCTGGAATAAGGGCGGTTTTGGGGTGCCTCAAAATGCTGACAATGTGAAATGACAACTTAATGAATGGGAAAGAAGAAGGGAGGGAAGGTTTCCTTGTCTTCTCATATCCCGGAGAAGCTGGGTCATAGACATTGCTTAAAGTAAGGAGACAAGTAACCAGGGCTAAACATGTTTACAATATGGCTACATCTTCACCTGCCCTAAAAATGGGCAAAAGGAAGAAGGGACACGAGGAAGGTTTGAGGTTGCAGAGGAGAGATGCACCTGCGTTACTTCACTCATTAAGAGGGTTTTTTTTTTTTCTTTAAAGATTTATTTTTATTATTTAAAAACTACCTATATATGCATATGTCTGTGTGTGGGTTACATGCATGTGTGAGTGTATGTGCCAGCAGAGTCCAGAAGAGTGCATTGGATCTCTAGAAGCTGTAGTTATAGGCATAGTTAGAGTTATAGCTGCCTGATGTATGTGCTGAGAACCAGACACGGGTCCTTTGCAAGAACACTATACACTTTAAACCACTCAGCCATCTCTCTAGTCCAGGGAAAGGGATATGTTTTTACTCTGAGGAGTTTGGCTCAGCACACACTGGGTATGCTCTTATTGCTGGCCGTCACTCTTAAGGTAAATTTCTGCAGTTCCTCACGTGGGTGCTGACAGGAGGTCAGGCCCACTCTTCATCTTTCCTCTAATGCTGAGAAAGTGTAACCTGAGTTCTTATATTACTAGCATTCTGGATCAATAGGTCTATCCACTTCTGAGCTTTTAAGTCTGTGTATTTTATTTCATATTCTATTATAGCAAAATGAAGAAATGCTTTAAGAGGCGTATGCGTTATTTTCCTAAGGCTGTCACAACAAATTACTACAAGCCAACAGCTAAATTAGTAAACACTTATGCTCAGCACAAGAGGCCAGAAGTTCAACATCTTATGTTGAAATGAAGGAATTGGCAGGGCCGCAGCTTCGAGGGTCTCCATAGGAATTAGTTCTTTGCCTTCTCCAGCTTTGGGCATAGGGGACTGCCAGCACCCCTTGACGTATTGACACATCACTCCAAGCCCTTTTTCTGTTTTTATCCTGTCTGTGTCTCAACTCTACCTGCCTCTCAGGACATTTGTACTGGCACCTGAGACCCACCCAAGTAATCCAGGATAATCTCACCTCAGGCCTTTTAACTTCGTCACATATATAAAGAACCTTTTCTCTTAATGTAACTGATATACATTCCAGAGGCCCACAACTGGTCTCTTTAGGCAGCCATTATTCATTTTTCTACCAACCTGGCTGTATCAGATTATGAAGATTTTACCAAGAGAAATAGCCTCGATGCTCACTGAATGGATTAGCAATACTCTTGTGTGTTCCAGGCACAATTTAAGTATAAGGATATTTATATTTAGACAGAAGACACAAAGTCCTGAAATAAGCCTTGAATTACTTACTTACTCTGTGGTCATTCTGTATGAAGAGGGGAGCTCAAGTCTCAATGTTTTTTAGACCTATAAATTTGGTTCATCAGCAGTATGTAGTTTTTGTTCATATCGTAGAACTGTTCTGACAATCAAGTCTAACACAGTATGGGTAGTCTATGAAGTATTAGACAAGTGACATGCCTGTAAATAATGGTTGAATCCAGGCACATATGATGGCAGGCTTCTTAAGAACCTCATTCAATCTTTTCACTATCAAATGGGTTTAGCAAGTCTCCAGAGTAACAGTGTTAGTACATATTTCTGCTAATACAGAAATTTCTGCATAGAAAATTGATTCAAGGGCCCCAAAGAACCTAAACTCTCATTATTTCCCCAAGAATGTAAATTATTGTTGCTGCTATTATTTTTGGTTGAAGCTCTTCTATAGCTTGTGTTACTAACAATTTCATGAATGAGTTATAGGGATAAACTCATTCCTTTGCTTAGACAGATGTAGGATATGGCTACAGGAGACACTGATGGATGCCTTGCTGTCTTACTCAGTAAGTTGACCTGGAATAGTGGATGCCTTCTGATGTTGCTAATGCAGATCTCACAGACGTGACTAGACATGGCTCTCTGGGAAAGTAGTAATCTTACCTGGTGGAGATGAGGTTACTGGTAAGGCTAGCCCACCAAGCAACAGGTGAGAAGAGAGCTAATGAACTGATAACGCTTTCTGATTTTCTAGAATCTGATCACCTGGCCACACCCCACCTTATGAAGCACTTGCTCTCCTCCATTATGTGGAAGTGATAATGCGTTCAGCTGGTTAGCAGGCACTGCAGTGAAAGCCGAGCATGTATGCTGACACAACATACAGGAAAGAGGTATTTCTAGGATTCTTATTTGGGGAACTTCTATACTAACTGCTATACCAATTCTTTCCTGTCAAATCCAAGGGAAAGAATTCTATTGTCCGAGGACATAGTCATAGCAATGCATGGTATTTTTTGCTAATGAATACTACATCTTTTTTACTGGAATGCTTTCAGGTCAAAGAAGTGTGAAGCACAGAAGAAGCACAACCATAGGTGGGAAGGTTGGCCCTGCCTCACGTGTCTTTCATTGAATTCTGAATACAGCTATAGGGGCATGACTACCACTGTTAGGAATTGAATTACACACCCCCAATTGTTATAAATTGAATTGCATCTTCCCAAAAGGCTTATTGAAGTTCTAACCTCAGCCCTTATTTGGAAATAAAGTCTTTGCAGATGTAATGAAGTTAAGATGAGATTAGAGAGGGCCCATGACACAATGTGACTGCTGTCCTTATAAAAAGAGAAAGTCACCGTGTGGAGACAGATGCAAAGAGAGAGAAGAGCCTCGGTGGTTGCTGCGGTTGGGGCCATGCTACCAGAAGCCAAAGGCTGCCTGGAGTACCTTAAGGTAGAAGAGGCCAGGAAGGACCCTCTCCAAGATGCCCCAAACTCCAGAGTTTACCAACACCTCAATTTTAGATATCTGGACCCCAGAACCAGGAAAGAGTACTTGTCAGCTATTTTAAAATGCTAATTTGTAGTAATTTGGTATCCCACATCCTAGAAAATTAATAGAATGATTGCACTTTTTTTTTTTTTTTTTTTTTTTTTAACGAATGAGGAAAATGAAAGAGAGAAGACAGGACTTGCTGAAACTCAAAAATAGTGCAGGGGGCACCCAGACAGAACAGGATCTCAGCTATTCTGGATCCTGTACCTGACATCTCTGTACCACTCTAATATTTTCTCTATGAGGATATATTAAGAATGAGACTAAGATCCTAAGAGAGACTACTGATGAGTTTCATAAAGGTGTCCTACTCTCCTTAGAGTGATTATGTCACATGGATTCCAGAGCCCCTTCCCGGAGGTGCACTTTCTCCTCAGTATTCGCTCCAGTAGGTTAATGGAGCTTGTAAGGTCATATACACATTGAAAATGACATCACATAGCTAACTGTGAGGTTTCTAGACTATGAGCTCATCTGTGCTATAGGCTTAATGACAGATGGCCAACCTCATCTAGACCAGCTTACTTGCTGATGGTATATAAAGCAGAATGTGGAATTCTAGGGGCAAGTACTTCCACTATGCAGTTGCGTCTTTGGAACTTTATTCAACTTTTCTCAATCTGTCTTCTTAATATAAAAGGAATAATGACTCTACTATCCAGATTTATTTATTTATTTTCTTTGGAGTGCTACTCCACAGGTTTCACTTTCTCGAGTATAAAAGCACTAAATTACCCTTGATGCATTGTAGATGCTGAATACATGTTCACTTCCTTCTTTTCCTTCATGCAGGGCTCGTAGCAAGAGCATTAAATGTATGTCTCTACTTTTTAACTTTACCCCCTCCTCATTTCTTAAACATTAGTTGAATGACTGGCATCCTCTCTGGCAGCAAAGCAGAAAGGTGTGATCTTTAGAAGCACAGGTGGGGGCTGGGAGTTGGATGCTTTCGGATGCCAGAAGGAAGAACGGGACGTTCCTATGTCATCCGTAGCCTCATG
Organism: Mastomys coucha; assembly: GCF_008632895.1. Classification (NCBI taxonomy): domain Eukaryota; kingdom Metazoa; phylum Chordata; class Mammalia; order Rodentia; family Muridae; genus Mastomys; species Mastomys coucha. Next base: position 29,131,758 of record NW_022196911.1, read on the forward strand.
AGCAAATGGGCAGCATAGACACTCACTCACACTGTCAGTGGCTACTCTGAAGCTCTGAACAGTGCTGATGAATGTTCTACTAGAATCCGTGGAATGACAGAGACATTATGTGCCTGTTACAGATGGGTCAGCTGAGCTTGGATCTCAGATGGAGTACACTTAAGAGACCAGATCTCTCTGTGCATGTTGAATTATTCTTACAGACTTTTAGATTTCAGGTGTTTTTGTTTT
>NW_022196911.1:29131998-29151998 GCF_008632895.1 Mastomys coucha
TGTGTTTCATTTTTCAAAACCTTGGAAAATTAGGGTTATAAAACCATTGATTCACTACACTTTTGCTAAAAAATACAGCTCCTAAATACAGGCCTATCAGACATCCCAGTTAGCTGGGCTGGCTAAAGCAGAAGTGAGGGACTTAAAGATCAATTACCATCTAACCCACAGAACTCAGCTAAGAGAATTAGCTCTAGAATTCCTTGGAGGAAAGATTAAAACACACCAGACAGAAAATTCAATTCAAAGATTGTGTTAGTTTGTTTGAGACAGAGTCTCACTCTGCAGCCCTGGCTGGTTTGGAATTCATAATATAGAGCAGCATGGCCAGAAACCCACAAAGATCCATCTGCACTTGACTCTGGAGTTTTGGGATCAAAGGCATATGTCACCATGTCCAGCCGAAAGGAGGAGACCGAGATTCTTAAAGACCAACTTAACCAGGATGAACTTGAACTAGACTCTTGACTCTCTTTCAGGCACTTGGTCAACCAAGCACTGTTATAATCCACACTTGATTGACCTCAGCTTTGACTGGTATTTTAGCTAGTTATTGATATACAAACCATATTTCATTATTATGTAAAATTTAGTCATACAATGCCTGTTAGAGGGGAACTTCTGCCCACACTATGCAGTTATAAGAGAGTACATATTGAATACATTTGCATATGCTTTGTATATGTATTGACTGTAATTGTTGAAGGCTGGCATTGTTTAATACTCTGCTCATCAAATCTTCAGTCTTTCCAGGGGCTTGATTTTATGGGACAAAAATCAAATAGAGAAGTTATATCGGGAACATCATATCACAAGAAGGATGAGAAATTAATAGAGTTCCTTTAAGTTTGAGAAACTTGCTAGTAACTTTCTTTCATGTGGCTTTTAATATATTTTTTTAATTTTCAAAATGACCTAATTCAATTGTACAAGTGTTTAAGACATCATGTGACTATATGGTATGTGTATCTAGAGTATGGTAATCAAATCTGGTAGTTAAAAGAGTTCTGTCTTCAACATGAAAACATTTTGTTTAGAGCATGATAATTACACATGTCTAAGGAGTATGGCTTGATGCATATGTTATTACGCATGCGCGTGCACACACACATACACATACACACACACAGACACACACATACACACACACACACACACAGAGGTATCAGGGTCATCAACATTTTCACCTCCTTGTCATTATTCAAACATTACATATAAGTACCAAGTTCTTGTGTTCTACAGAGCAATGCAGAAGAGCACAGTTTGAAGAAGAAAAAAAAACCTATTGTATATTTTATGTATAACCAGAAGAGAGGAACTCAAATGCTCCAAACCAGTACTAATTTTCCAATTATAAACAATGCTGGTGACTCAGATTTATAGCTACATTCTCATTAAGAACTGGAAGTTAAAGTCACAGCTGATGAAGTGGTTTTACAAGGGTCTTTATGAGGGTTGAGGGTTAGGGAAAGGAGCCAGTGTTTCTTCAATGCTTTCTAATTGTTAGGCACCGTGATTAGCATTTTTCCTCCCCATAATCTTTTCAGCTGCTGCAAGTTAATCAACATCATAATGACTTTTAAAAGTCTTTAGCTACTACCAAAATATGCATATTTATCAGACACCTTCCGGGAGAAGGAGAATGCACTTTGCTCCTCTCGCTCAGCAAGGAAAAACAAACATCACCCGGACCCACAGGCGCTCCGCGGGCACAGTTCAGCACCACGGACAGCGCCAGGAGGGCAAGGAGGCAAGGTTCGTGCAGGCGGCGCCACCAAATCTTGGAGGATTTGTGTTCTATTCTCCGCGTACTTTTTCCCCCTAAACTATTTTCACAACAATCTAAGCTGGAAAACACGTTCGTACAAAACGGGGAGGCTCTGGGACTCGCTTACCATCCGACAAGTCAATCAGCCCGAGGTAGTGCAATAGTTTCAGAGAGGAGCATAGGACCACCACTATCCCCAAGGTCTGGAGCCCTTCGGACTCGCCCTGTGTCAGCATCTCCGTTCCCGGGTAGGCAAACAGGACGAGGGCAGGCATTTAAAGCTGGAAAATCACGCTTCTTTGCCACTGTTCCAAGCCGCAGTTATTTCCACCAGCCTAGCTTCCTCTCACTTTCTCCCTCCCTCTTGTCTACTCCTCCCTCCACCTCTCTCCTCCTACCTTGCAATTGCTACATTTCACGGTAATCTTTGCTTTTATTTCCCCGTTTCCTAAGGTAATTTCTCCAAAGGTTTAACCAGCCCCTAAACATCTGCTAGCCGAGAGAAATAATAACTGGCAACACCTCACGGCATACTCTCTAAAGGATTCAGGGGATTGTGTGCCAGTGTATACCGTTTTAAAGACAAAAGACATTGATTGCTTCAGATACCAAACCCAGAGATGAAAGTTCTTTCCCCCTCCCCTTAACAATTTGTTTTTACTCTCCTAGTGGAAAAATCAGACAAGATGGTACAGGAATACAGGTGATTCTAGTGTTGACATCATGAAGTGGCCCTGGAAATGATCACCAAGAAAGTTATCACAAACTGGCACACCCACAGTTACATCTGTTTTCTGGCAGTCCCTTAATAGTGTCAGGAATTAAGTTGGTGGTCAGGCTGAGCATGTGATCCCAGTAGTTGCAGTGAAAGGACCAACCCAGAAATAATGTGGGAAAGAAAAAAAAAAGGCAGTGTTGTTCTAGATATTCAGGCTCTGAGCAGACTTCAGTCTGTTATTACACAGAATGCCAGCAGCAAGCTTGTTGGGGGAAAGTATTCAATGCACTGAAGGGGGAAGACTGGAGACCTAGAGTCAAGGACACCTGACCTCCAGCAGGATCCTCTACCTCCAGGAAACCCAGTCTCCTGGGTTTCTGTGGATCAGCTGACCTCCATTGAGAGAACAGAGTGAGGGCAGAGCTTCGCTAAGTGATGAGTGATGTCCGAGCCACGTCTTGGAGAAACTGTTGGCAACTGTGTGAGGATGAGCACTCTCTGGGATTGCCAGCAGGAATGCAAATATTCAATCATTTTTTGTTCCAGGAAATTTTTGCTTGTAGGGATGCATACCTACGTGTACCAATATGGACAGACATAGTCTTTGCTCACTTAATTATAGCAAGAAAAGAAAAGAAAGAAAAAGAAAAAAAAAAGGCTGAAGAATCTTCCATGCTTATCACTGCAGTGATGGTTAATAAGGCACCAGGAAAAAGAACATCTCCGTATTTTTGGGTGATGGCTCTAAAAATGTATTATTACATGGAAAAACAATTTGTTTTCATATCACCATCTTAACATTGAAAAGAGATAAGCATCTCCTGGCATATACAGGAAATATTTCTACACGGATACAATGATCATTGACAAATCTGAGTGCCTCAGAAGAGAATTAAGGGACCGGATTAGAGGTTTTGTTCACAGATCTGTAGAATGATTTTAAAATAATAACAACTAAATGTGAACAAATCTTCCCTTTCTTTTCTTATTTTAAAAGGGAGAATAGTCTACATATCTCAGTTTTCTATGTCCTTGTTCAATCTCATTGGTGTCTGGACAGTGGTATCCTGGAGTATTATTTAATCTTCTGTTGTGCTAACAGGATAAGTGGAGCATTTTATAAATAAATGCTTAGCTCACAGTTCTTGTTATTTGCATCTGTTTGGCTCTGGTCGGGGTACTGGAGTAGGCAGCATCACAATTGAAAGAGTGTGTGTGGAAACTAGAAAGTTCACATGGCAAGATCCGAGGCGAGAGAATGGACATCCAGGATTGCTCTTAATATAATAAGTTGTTTCAGAACCCTCTATGACCAGAGTCAACTCAATTCTCTTCAGACAGCATCAATCCATTCAGGAGGTGAAGCCCCTGTAGCCTAATTGCTGCCTCCTAGACCATAACTTTTAAAGGTTCCACTGCTGGGGACCAAGCCTTCAGGAGTTGAATCTCTAGGAGCCAAACCGTGTCCAATCACAGCTCCTGGAGTCAGTCTGTGCCAGCTTATAAAGTCATCAGGTTTTCAAAATTAACTCTCTTCTTTTGTTGTTGTTGTTTTTTTCGAGGCAGGGTTTCTCTGTATAGCCCTGGCTGTCCTGGAACTAACTCTGTAGACCAGGCTGGCCTCGAACTCAGAAATCCACCTGCCTCTGCCTCCCAAGTGCTGGGATTAAAGGTGTGTGCCACCACCGCCCGGCAACGGTCTTCAAAATTAAAAAGAGTGGCAGAAACATTTATACTCCAGAAGTAAGCAAATGTTATAAATGAGCACTTTTTTTTTTTTTTTTGGCTGTCCTGGAACTCACTCTGTAGACCAGGCTGGCTTTGAACTCAGAAACCCCCCTGCCTCTGCCTCCCAAATGCTGGGATTAAAGACATGGGCCACCACTGCCCGGCTAACTGAGCATCCTTTTACCTCCCCACTGCTCCTGGTAGTTTACTAGACACCATGATAGCCTTCCCGGTCCCACCTATCCAGAAGGAAGCCTGACCAACCAGCCTGTGCAGAGCCTTTTTGATTAAGCATGTTTTCTACCCTTTGCCGGCTAGCATCTGTGACCCCACCAGGATGACAATAGTTGTGGGAGACCCCCAAGTTTCTGAGAAGCCAGCCCTTTGTTCTGGCTTCTCTAGCTGGAGCCTTGTCTGCACCTGTCCCTTCCCCTCCCTTTATTGCTTCCTCTCGGTTAACCCTCGACTCCCTAAGACTGTGCTGTTTGGGATCCCCCTGCTTCCGTCTTCTTCATCGGTGCAAACACATACATGTATGCTTACTACTTCAGATGACAGCCTTGGGCAGACGGCTCCATCTTAGCTCCTCTCCTGGGCATCTGCCCTCCCTCCACTTCCACTCACTTCCTTATTTGACGCTACACACATTTCCACTTCCTGCTACCAGCAGGTATTCTTGAGCATCCTGTAAGATGCAGGAAGCCAGATTTAATTGCTTGCCAAGTCCTCTGGGAATGAACGGTGCAAAGGACACATGGTGGCTTCACTTCCTGCTGCCACCATGTAAAGGTTAAAAACATCCAAGAATTAGGCAGAATTTCCCTCTGATTGTCTCATAACCCTACTTTCTAGGAACATCAGAAATATCCAACTACTACTTCCAAGGAACTGCCAGGATGCACGAAGCACTTTTCCTCATTTCCAGGATGATCAGAGGGAAACTCCTGGAGAGGGCCCTGCCCACGTGAGTCCAAGATGGCAGCATCCTGACATCCAGCTGAGCAGAGCTGTGTCTGTGGTTTGGTACTTGGAAGAACCTCATGATTCGGGGACTCTAGGATGGCCCGCTCACATCACAGCCTCTGTACAGAGCTCCCACTACCCACAGTCTCCCTTTAAAATTCCATCTTTCACTTGATGAGAAAATTTTGCTCTTACTGGACCATTTGTGAAATTCATTTTGCAAATTGCTGTTTCTTGTTTCCAGTAGATTATAAGGTAAACCTGTTTACACTGGCAATCTAAGTGTGCATAGAACTTGATTTTTTTTTCACTAATTTGTCTCAAATTACTATTTTTGGTCAAGAATTTTCACCTTGCTGACCTTCAACCTTATGGACACCAGCAGGCCATAAGAAACAAAGGCTTAATCCCGTGAGACTCCCTGGTGACTACTGGTTGCTGGCACTGAATTTCTGACTTTTCTTCTGACTCTGACTCATAAAAAGCTGGATTCTGACATGGGTCTCCCACTTTCACAGGTGGGATTAGGAGGCTCCTGCCATGCTTTGTGAGGTCATCACAATCAAGATGGTAAATTTCTGCCAAATAATCATAGAGTCCCTGGGTTTGAATTTTAATGGTCACCTTGTAGACGGGTGGCCTTGGTCAAGTTGCTTTAATCTCTCATCTTCCTTATGGATCAATCCTGTGGCTTGCATAGCCTAGCTGCACGCTGTACCACTGAGCTGTACCCCAATGGTCTTAATGCAACAACCAAACAAGGCAGTGCCACGGAATGCTTAGCAAAGTCCCTGCTACAGTGTAACACAGAGGAAGCCAGACTGGCCAAAACGTGTTCTCCACCTTCTTGTTGGTCCCTGAGCCTTCTCATCTCTGTCTGAAACAGAATTAACAAGTCACAGTAGTGATCTGGGGAACGTAAAGGGTATAGTTTAGACTTCCTCTGAAACTTTCTGGGTTGTTGAACTCCCGATCTTCAGCTACAACTCCTTCCAGGCAGATGTTCTCTACTGAGAATAATTTGTTGTTGCTTAAACTCTGCCTGAGAGTCTGCCCCAAGCAGTCATGAAATCAAATTCTATTTTAGTTTCTTACATCTGCACCTCCAGTTAGCTTGCTGCTCTGTAATCTGAAGCAAATGTAGAGACCCTGTGGTTCAGTGACCCACAGGAGGAAGCCATCCGTTTGGCTAACTGAAAACACAAATAATACTCCATCTGTACTCTCTTGACTCCACAATGCTTGCTGCTAGCACATGGCTTCTCCAGTTCTTGAGCCACTGAGACAAATTGTTCAGTTGACTCCCCCCTCCCGCCGTGCACCCACTAAGGTACTGTCTAAACTTCATTTGGATAAACTAATTTGGTAGGAGCCTCATTTTCTGGAATGTTCTGTTGCGGTTGGTATAAATATAATGCCAATAATTGCACCTGGAGTTTTCTTTTCTTTAGAAGGTGCAAAAGAAATGAAAGAATCCCTTGGAGCAGCACCTCAGAGCTCTTGATCCAGCCTGAAAGAAATTATTTAACTGCAAAATGGTTATGGTTCAGAGAGAAAAATCATTATTATTCCCATCACCAGTCAAAATGAGAAAACTATTTCTGTGTTCTTGAGCCTGCCTCTTTGCTTGGTGCCCTTTTGGGGGCACAGGCGGGGCTTGTTTAAATTAGTTTTCTAATGATGATGGTAATTGTGTAATAATATAGTAATGATATCTCCCTTTCTTCCTACCTCCCTGGCTCCCTATCTCCCTCCTTCCTTATTTCTTCTCAATCTCTGTTGTTCCCTGTCCTCCAAGTTCTATACAGTGAATAGACCACAAGAAAAAGCCTCATATTCACCAGAAAGTTCATAATGTCTAAAAAGCCCCATAATCTTTTTATTTGCAAATTACTGTTTAACTCTTTAAAACTCTTTGCATATTTTTTTTTTTCAATAAATCCTTGTTGAGAACATATTGTGCCAGGGTTCCTAATTAGCTTTTTCGTTAAGATACAACATGGTCGGTTGTTCAGCTAAGAAAGCCAGGGCAAGGGGCAGGGGCTCGCTGAACATGGCTTTCATGCAGCAGGCTCCATGCTTGACTCTATTCTAGTTTCCTCCTTTGTCTTAATTACTGCAGCAATTAAAGTGGTTTTCATTAGTGTTGACTTAACTGTGCAGTTTTAGACAGAGGTTGAAAGGTACACCTAGCCAGCAGTTTCCTGTCAGAATCCTGTCTCTGGGAAGAGCTGTCTCGCTTTAGGCGGCTTTCTTTGACTCTACCTGGGCTGGTTTCCACTCCCATCCTGCCTCCCATTACCTCCCTTACTCTCCCACAAAACTCACTCCTACCTCTGGTCCCATTCCAGCCTTTACTAGCCAATTCTCAACCAGGATCTTATTTGGTAATTGGCCCCATGGTGTCCAAGGAGAGGAGCAGGTGACTACTGTAGAGAAACATGTTGGTTTCCACCCTTGGAGTTAAGGAAAACCCAGAGGGAATCTCATTGCAGGCATTTGGAGAAGTGAATTTGGAAGGACCCTGGACCTTGTTTTCATGATCTCGTGTCCTTTGGAGTGGATAGTGAGGAATCAGTTCTCCAAACTTTTAGCTTGCAATGTGCTTTCTCCCTGCCCAGTCTCTTGAACATCTGCCTCTCCTTCCTTGGCTCCATGCCCAGGATCAAAGCTGTGGGTTCTGGCTTAAACAGACCAGAGAGAGAGCAGAGCTCTGCTTCCACTCACAGCGAAAGGCTCTGAGTGCAAGCATCAGTGAGCACCCAGCGTTTGTGTGGATCACTGGTGGCCCTTCATGTTAGTGTGAGGGACATTTGGCTGTTGCCAGTTGAAATAGGACCAGCGAGTGATACTGTTTAGATAGCTCTGGCTAGTTTCCATATTTCCTCCCCCGCTTTCTCCAGAGGGCTCTGGGCCCTGTCAGAATTTCAGCAGACATTCCAAGGCAGTGCACTCATTTGTAACCCAGCACAATGATCTGGCTAAAGCTAATTAACTGCCCTCCTCTCCTCTGTCTTCTCTCTTCTCACACTTCTTCCCTCTCCTTCATTCCTTTCTCCATAGGAAGAAATCTCCTGGGATGCTGCAGTTCCCAGGTGCACACAGCAGCCCCACAGCATAACAAAGAAACACCCCTAAACATGTACAGAGGTGAGAGAACTCGCCTTCCAGAGAGCATCCGGAAGATGACTGCCTCATAGGTGTGTTTTCTGACTCACTAGATGCCGCTGATCACCCTCCAAAGCCATTTTCCTAATGGACACTTCAGTTAGTAACCTGAGGCTTCAAAGGAACATAGAATGGCCCAGACAAGGATGGCCAGTGACAGGGCACTAATAATGCTTTGACAAAGTCACTGATGCTATATCTCCCCAGAGAGGACTCAGGAAAGGAAGAGAAATCACGCCTTTCCGTTAGAGTCATTTACCAGTTTTTATTGTTTGCTGGGAACGACAGCTTCTGGAACCTCCTAAGTGGACAAATCGGCAGCAGGGGGTTGCACAGCTTGGTGACATAGGCTCTGAGGTCAGATGGAGGAGGTTGCACAGCTTGGTGACATAGGCTCTGAGGTCAGATGGAGGAGGTTGCACAGCTTGGTGACATAGGCTCTGAGGTCAGATGGAGGGGGTTGCACAGCTTGATGACATAGGCTCTGAGGTCAGATGGAACCGCCAGCAGGCCTCAAGGACAATAATTTATGATCTCTTGCCTTGGAATAGATATCTAGGTTCCAGTCTCCTCATCTATAGGACGAAGTCCCTGTTGAGCCACATCCCAGTGTTGTGATGCAGATAAAGTGACAGGTGACTGTAAGTATCAGGGGTTGCCGTCAACTTCCTCATGGAACATTGCCTGTCTGACAGTAATGATCCTTTCATCTTGATGGTGTCAAGTTGTCTCCCTAAGATCTAAGACTCTAGTTCCATTCTGACAATCTGGACCCAAGGGAGCAGGGCAGTCCACAGGAACAACTAGCAGTTGGAATTCATCAAATACTAGGAACAAGTTTCAGTGGTTGCAGAAGTATCCATTCATGCGAAAAGTAAAACAAACATCCTATCCTCAGGGACCTGCTGAGCTAGACGAACCAGGATGACCGCTAGTCAGAATACCAACTGCATGCATGCTATGATTCCACAGTCCACAAACAACTCATTGTCCCTTGAATTAGATGTACTCTCCTCTAGGGTTATTGCTGTCCACCTGTCCACCTTATAAGACAACCCAGTAAGACCTGCAACGTGGGCAAAAGGTCGCAGTGTGGAATTAGCAGAGTCCAAATGAACAATGCCTGCTTTCCTGCATCTCATTTTCAACAGAGTCCCTTGAGTTCTCTCCATCCCCCTCCCTCCTGGGAAGACATTTGTCTTCAGAGGTTGGCAATGAGGCATTTGCCAGTACACCCGTTCTGACATATTTTACATATGCTCTAAGAAGCGGAGGCTAAATTACACTGGTGAGTTATTAAAAACAGCTCTCAACGCTATTATTATTTATTGCATTTCCAATCCTCAGCAGCAGCTGATTACACTGCTTAATCTTGTACTTTTTAAAAAATTTCCCACCCTGAAATGAATTCTCCCTGAAACGAATGAGCAAGGTCAGCCATACTGAGCCCCTTGAGGAAAAAACAACTTAGGTTCTGTGGAGAAGTGTCAGTCCACCTTGGTCTCCCCAGAGCTAGAGTCCCCCACTTGAAACACGAACACTCTTCTCTACAGTGTCTCCAGAGGTCTCATGGCCAGGCCCTCTGTCCAGTCTTTAGGCCTGCCATTGTTAGCTACTGCTGACAGTTCTTGATGCAAGGCTCCTCCCCGCCTCCCAGCCTCCCTTCACCCGGCCAGCCCCTCCTTCCCAGGCTGCTTTTCTTCAAACACCCAAGTTTCCAACATGGGGTCTGTCAACTGAAGCCCTGTGTCTGCCTGGATTTTCTCGGCCGGCACTTTTTCCTTTCAGGTTCAACTTAGGGGTTATGCTCTTTGTGAAACCTCCCCAGTGAGGAGTTAGAGGTTTCCTCCTGCTTATGGCCATTGTAGAACACGACACACTATGCTGTTGGTGAGTCGTCACATGTCTCTTGTTACATAGTCAGCTGATAGAGAGCAAGATAGAGCAAAGGCGTTTAAACTCCCTACATAAAGCCCAGCACAAAAAAAGTGTTTCCAGGATGAGGAAGGCCAAAACTGAACATAGTACAGTAAAGCGGGAAAAGCAAAGCCCTTTTTAAAAATTAAATTTATTTGAAAAATGTATCTGTGTCTGTCTGTCTGTCTGTCTGTCTGTCTGTCTGTCTGTCTCTCTGTGTGTCTGTATATGTGCACGGTTGCCCTGTGCCCTAGAACTAGAATTGCTGGTGTTTTTAAGCCGCCCTATGTCAGTGCTGGGAACCAAAGTTTAGAGTGTTCTTAACTGCTGAGCCGTCTCTCTGGCCTAAGAGCAAAACTTTTGAATTTGGCATTAATCAATTAACTAATTAATTAATTAATTAATCCATACAGGCAGCACTGAACATCTTTCATGAACCAGACTCTTGTGTTAAGCATCATAAGTACATGGTTGGGTGCAAATGGCCTCGTGGGGGAGCCATCAGGACTCAAGTAACAGAGCAGCTGTGGCAATGGTTTCAGCTGTGACAGTTCTGTGAATGAAGGCTCCTCAGAGCAGCAACATCATAAACTGTGAGACAAGCCTTGGCTGGGTGGGAGGAGTCTTACTCCAGATGTCTCCCTTGAAGTGATGTTTTGAGTTAAGAGTGGTGGATAAATAAATGTAAAATAGATGAGAGTTAAGGCAAGAACATTCAACCAAAAGCACATGTAAGGGACCTGAGGAAGGTGGTGTTGAAATTGAGTTTAGGTGTTTAGGAGTAGATAGAGATAGAGGAGCCATGACAACATTTGGGCAGGCATCTACATGCAGGGTCAGATGTACAGAGCACCATAGACCATATAAAGGATTTCTAATTTTAGGCTGAGAAACGGATTTTAAGCAAGAGAATAGCTCTCTCTCTCTCTCTCTCTCTCTCTCTCTCTCTCTCTCTCTCTCTTTCTCTCTCTCTCCCTCTTTCTCTCTCTCTCTCCCCGTGTGTGTGTGTGTGTGTGTGTGTGTGTGTGTGTGTGTGTGTGTGTGTAGAATGTCCACGAGAAGATAGAGAACAGTCTATAGGGATACAGAGATTGGACAGTTTGCAACTACAGATTACCTCAAATGTCTCAGTGGTAAGGTGGAGTTAGGGACGTGGAACACATGGAAGTGGGTAGCCTTCAGAGGTCAGTAGGAAGATGCTTGGGCTATGTGCCTGAGTCAGAGACCCGCTCCAAGATACCCACTTCCAATGTGATGTGTGAAGGAAGGCTTAGCACATCCAGAAGCCAGTCACATTCAGGAAGCCTCTGCTTCAGAGAGGGAAGGTCCACAGGCAGTAGTTCACCTTAGGCTGGATCTGTAACAAGCAGATGTTGCTGTAGAATAAAGAGCCAGGGAACCAGCCCTGACCTGAAAATGCTGCTTCTAACTTCTAGGGTCAGGGAACTGACACTTAAAGCCTCTACATTCTGCCTCTAGTTTCTATATTTTGGAAGAGTCAGATGAGCTCCATTAGAACACTTGATTTACCACTTTGGGAAAACAATGGGAACTTGGAAAATCATCTGGTTCATCTTCATGCATCTACCCATGAATCCATGAATCCATGCACACATCCACCCACCCACCTATCACATCTATCCATCCATCCATTACATCCATCCATCCATCACAGCCATAACATCCATCCATCCTCCCATCACATTCATCCACCCATCACATCTATCCACCCATCCATCCATCCATCTACCCATCACATCCATCATATCTATCCATCCATCCATCCACCCACCACATTTATCCATCCATCACATCTATCCATCCATCCATACATCCATCATATCTATCCATCCATCCACCCATCAATCCATCCATCCATCACATCCATCCATCATCCATCCATCCATCACATCCATCCATCACATCCATCCACCCACCCACCCATCCATCCATCCATCACACCCACTCATCAATCCATCCATCCATCCATCCATCCATCCATCCATCACATCCATCCACCCACCCATCATATCCATCTATCCATCATCCATCCATCCATCCATCCAATCACTATTCAGAGAAAACAATACTGGAGGGTAGTCTAGAATCAGTTTGTTGATCCCTGATGCGGTACGTATTTTGTCCTGGTCTGCGTCTGTCCATATGAATTAGTGTCTGTCCACTGTGGTGAGGGTAGAATTAGGCTCATAAGCAGCCTCATAGTTCTGGTCCTTCAGCTGTTGGGTTGCTGAATTGGAGCCCTAGGCAAGCCCTGCATTCTTTCCCCCCAGTTTAATTGGCCTATTATTTTAAACTTTTGTAGATAAGGGAATAAAAAGTCAGTGGAATATTGTATTCATCACACTCAAATTAATATGCTTCATTACCACAAAGACAAGGAGCATAGTTGCAATATTTTCTCAAAACTTTTAATTGAACATAGCATGCAGGGGGGTGGGGGTGAGCAGACTCGGAAACCACTGAGCTCAGATGCTGTTTTTCACTTTCTCAAAATGTGTGCGGTTTGTGATCTGCTCATCTCATTAGTGTTAATTATGAACTGAAATAAAATGGCATTTAACACTGTGCTGAGACTTTAATTAAAGCCAAACCTTCATGCCCAGGAGCTCTCTGAAGTCCAGGATAGTTATCCCAAAGTGGTACAACCTTCTGCTCTGCCAGTGGGATCTCCACACTTATGCTATCCCTTGTTACTGGAAAGATGCTCCAACCAGCCTTCACCTATCCATTGTCCACCCATTATCTGTCCACCATCCATCCATCATCTGTCACCCATCAATCCACCCATCTTTTTAACAATTAAGCTATAAATTAGTTCTGGGAGAAGGAAACCAATATTTGTCAAGTGTTACTACATACGCCAGTTTAAATGCTTTATATATAGTCTATACAACACCAGAACTAGGGCCAGCACAAAGGTGTGGGCAGAGCTTAATCTCCCTCCTCACAGGTTCAGATGAGTGGGGCCGGTCAATTGGATAGTATAGTGGATTCTGAGAAAAGGAAACAGGGTGGTTGTGGGGCTGTGATACTGCGGTCACATGACCCAGTTTGGGGACACAGGGAGAATTCTCCTAAGAGGGAGGACCAGTGAAATAATTTCAAGTTCAGCCACCCAATCACAAGGATAATCATCAGAGCCCATCTAGCTAGACTCTGAGAATCACTTGGACGTCTTGCCCACACGGCATGACAAAAACAGCCCCTGGGCTGCCTACCATTGGCTGATAATGCTGCCTAAGCAGGCATTATCACAGTCTCTTCCTCCCCTCTGTAGGTTCCCAAGCCAAACAGGAATGTTGCACTAGGTTCCTCTCCTGTGCTCCCCTAGCCTTCAGTCTTGAGGAAAGGAATGCTTTCTGATATGTCCAGGAATGAGGAGATTTTTAGGGCTGGCTGAGCAGGTGCTTACATAACAACTGTCTGAATGACAAGGACAGGCACAGACAAGCACAGGGAAGCTATATGTTCTGTGTCAGACAGCAGAGTCATAGGTTGGGCCCAATACTCTTGGCTCTAATCTAGGACTGTTTCCTTTTCCTAGCAAGGGTCTGTAGGACACTCCAGAGATTCCCACAGAGACCTGCAGTTATCAAGTGCTTGCATCTTTGGGATGTTAATAACAATCTTATAATAACAGCTTTTACGTGCCAGGCCCTCTTTCCCACCCTTTATATACATCATCTTACTTAATCTTTGGAGACCAGGAAAGTCAGGTCAACTATGGTTCATTAGGAAGTATGTCCACCTCTTCAGAGTCAGATGGACATTTCCTGACTCTTGGCCTCTTGGGCTCGTGAGGGAGGAGTTCAAAAGAACCCAGGGAACAGAAAGGTCCAGAGAGATCCACATGACTCCTCTAGTCCAACCACAGCTATGGCGCAGAAGGCATCCCTGGGTCTGGCAGAGATCAAGCAGGAAAACATAGAAAGGACTTCTCAAGATCCAGTACCTAGAGGCTGGAGAGATGGCTCATTGGTTAAGAGCACTTGATGCTCTTGCAGAGGACCTGGGTTTAGTTCCCAGCACCACATGGCAGCTCCCCACCATTGCAACTCCAGTTCCAGGGCATCCTGTGCCCTCTTCTGGCCTCCACAGGCACAAGTTCTACACACAATGCACTTACATACATTACATACATGCAGGAAAAACATTCATACACATAAAGAAAAGAGGGTGGCAAGCATCTGGCAGAAAGGCCTTGGGAAAATCCCCTAGTGCCAATGGTGAATTTCTCTGCCCTTGTGTTATGAGTAATATTGTTTTCATCTTTGTTCCTCCAAATACTCGCAAAAATGTTTCACAGTGAGCATAGCTTAGTTTCTTACTTAATAAAGGAAGCAAAACAAATGACAATCCATGATGAAAACTAATGGAGGATTGGGTTCCTTGGAGAAATGGCTGACTCCAGGGATTTGGCAGAAAATATCGAAGAAGGGACCAGAGCATTGTGTTGTGTAAGAAAGCAAGGAAGTCCTCCCCCGCCCACACACATCCCTCAGTGGCAAAGTCACACAAAGGGAAAAGGGACATACGTGCGAACCAAAAGAGCTCCCTATAACCTACAGTGAGATGATTCGAACAAAATAAGAAAGAGAGTATTAGATCATCCCCCAAAGTGTTGACATAGACATTAACATAGACATCCATGGGCCCATAACAACATAAGCAAGCTGTCCATGTAGAAGTCCATCACCTTAGGTAGACACCCTCAGTGAGGTGGGTCATGAAGCCTTACTCCTGCCCTGTGGGCTGTGCAGAATGTCTTCCTCCCTGAGAGATCTGTACAAATGGGGAGGGATAGTTGCTAGAACACAGTACCTTACCAGGGGACCAAGGTCGTGGTCAGAAGTAGTGAGGCAATATGAACAGTGTGTACCTTTCAAATACTGTGAAATGATGGTACTTGCCTCTGTGTTCTTCCTTCCAAAAGCTCAGATTAATCAAGATGGGAATTTCATATGAAATCTGTGGGGACATTCTGCAAAACATGCACAGAATTCCCCCTGGGTACACATACTAAGGGGATGAGGTAGTAGAGCAGAGAGCTCCTTGTTTGTGCATGCCTACTGCTTAATCACAGTATGGGATCATTCTGGACACTCATTAGTGAGGGGAAGTGAGAACTAATGCAGATGTAACACACACACACACGTGCACACACACACACACACACGCCCCATCACAGGTATATTAAAATTTAGGGTGGTGGTTGCTCACACCTTTAATCTCAGCACTCAAGAAGCAAGAGCAGGCAGATCTTTGTGAGTTTGAGATTAGCCTGGTTTGTAGAGCGAGTTCCAGAACAGCCTGAGCTACACAGAGAAACCCTGTCTAGAAAAACTAAACAAAACAATAATTGGCACTTGTAGCAACATGGATGGAACTAGAGGACATTATGTTAAGTGAAATTATTCAGACATAGAAAAACCAAGAATCATATGTCCTTGTCTGTGTCTGTATATGATGTCTGTATCTGTCTGTGTATGATGTTTGTATCTGTCTGTATATATTATCTGTATCTGTCTGTATATAATGTCTGTATATGATGTTTATATCTATCTGTATTTGATGTTTGTATTTGTCTACATATGATGTCTGTAAATGTCTGTGTATAATATCTGTATATGATGTCTTATATGATATTTACATCGGTCTGTATGTGATGTCAATATATGTCTATGTATGATGTCTCTACCTGCCTGTATCTGATGTCTGTACATGTCTGTATCTGTCTGTGTATGATGTCTGTCTAGCATACGTAGCTAAAGCACTGAACCTGGTGTGGAACAGAAGTGATAAGAGGTTGAGATAGTGTCAGGGAGTTGAGGTCGATAGAGGGAGGATAGATTTGATTTAACACTGTAGTGTATGTTGAAACAATGTGAATCCCATTAATCTATACATTGTTACATGTTTTTTTTTTTTTAAAACAGATTCCTGGACACCACAAGGAATGTACTTTGAGACGAGCAAACAACAAAAGCCAAACATCTACAGAATGCCTCCTTAAAATTGTCAAGGTTGGGTTGGAGAGATGGCTCAGCTATTAAGAACACTGGTTTGCTCTTCCAGAGGTCCTGAGTTCGATTACCAGCAACCACACGGTGGCTCACAACCATCTATAAACAGATCTGATTCCCTCTTCTGGCACAGAAGTGTACATCCAGACAGAGTACATATATATATATATATATATATAATAAAATAGATCCTTTTTCCCCAAAAAAATGATACACTTAAAAAGAAACTGTCAAGGTCAGGAGTGGAGAGATGGCTTAGTGGTTAAAAGCACTGACTGCTCTTCCAGGGGACCTGGGGTTAACTCCCAGTACCTATACAGCAGTTCACAACCATCTGTATCCCCAGTTCTAGGGGATCTGATGTCTTCTTCTGGCTTCTATGGCTACCAGGCACAGGCACTGACACACATGCAGGTAAACATCCTTACACATTAAAAAGAAAAAGAGAGAACCGTCAATGTCATAAAGATGAAGGAAGGAGAAGAAATTCAGGTGGAAGTCTGAGGAAGCTTAAGCACTGAATGTGAGGTGGTACCCAGAAACAGAGAAAGGACAGTAAGTGAAACCGAAGGCAATCTAAATTAAATACAAACTTCAGTTAATAATACCAATATAGCAATTAGTCCATTACTGTGTCAAGGCTAACCTAGGTAGGACATGTGAGCCTGCAGATTTCCTGTAAATAGAAAAATATTTTCAAGTGAAATCTATTTTGAGTCTTACAGGAGAAGCGGAGGCATATTTCAAAGGCTAAGGTGATCTGTCGGGCCTGCTCAGCCTGTTCCTACTTGATGCCCTGCCTCCCTGAGAAAATTCCGCATTTTTGCATAACTGGAAGGGGATAAAGTTATTGTGTCTAACTGGCTTTCCTCAAGTCCCACCGGGGTTTCCTGGCAGTTAGATTCATTAACTTGGCATTTTCTAATGATTAACACTGATCAATAACCCACCGGGTCTGGTCCTTAAATCAATTGCCCATTAATGAGAATGAAAGCACCATTTTATTATCTGAGCCCAGGACCTTTTGCAGAAAGGGCTTCTGGGGTTTGGAGCTCCCGTCCCCTTTGCTGCACAGGTTAATTAAAACACATGCTCTCTTCTCCCCCCCGCCCTCTCTCTCCACACTGAGACCAGGAACAAAATTAACTGTAGGGAAAGATTTCTAGGAAATGGGCAGCAGCTCATTTTAGTGAGTCTGTCAATAGTTGGATGAATGTCTACTAAATTCCCATATGTTAGGGCTTAGTCCTTAGGGTGGCATTACTGAGAAGTAGAGGAGCCTTTGAGAGGTGGGGTCTAATGGGAGGTCCTTATTGTCATTGGAGAAGTGTCCTTGAAGTGATCTGTGGCTGCAGACTCTTATTCTTCCTTGTTGCCTCCTGGTTTGAATGTAAGTGATTTATTCTGTCACTGTCTCCCTGTGACCCACTCTCTCTGGTTCCAGCCAGAGGTTCCCAGTACAAGGACCACTTAATTTAGGACTGGGACACTCAGACCTGTGAGTCCAAAGCCCCTTCTATCTTTGTAAGTGACTTGTCTCATATATTTCATTGCAGCTATTCAGATATGACTCTTGTAGTGAATGAGTTAAATAGGCATTACTGAGGACCTACTATGTGTTCAAGTCACTGCTAAAGTGATTGCTTCCTTAGCGAGAATCCTGGAGAATCTTGTATAGGAGAATTGTGTGCTCCTGCTCTCTGGCCAGTGCTTCTCTTCTCTTCATCATTCGAGATGCTTACCAAAGGCTTCTGAGTGAAGGAATGTGAGGGGGTTGCTAGGTACTGGACTAGAGAGGTGAGCGAGGCTTGACTGTAACCCTGAGGTCTTGGGAAGAGATGTAGACAGGATTGGAGGAGAGCTGAGAAAGGGCTCGGGAGGATGTGGAGACAGAAGAGGAAAGAGCAAGAGTGAATCAGCTCAGTGACCTGGGCAGATTTTACCGTGACACAATGGGACTGGGAAGGATGGAAAGGAGAGGAGAAGTTTGCCACAAAGACTTGAAAGGCAGTCTAGACAGGGTTTCTTAACTGGCTGGTTGTGCACAAAGCTAGAAGCAACATCAGGAGATCTCATGGATACTTTGGGTACCAGGAGCAATTCATCACAACTGGGGACACTTGGAGAAGAAATTGACTGAGAAGGTGACCTGAGGTCAGGAGGTACAGCTGTCACATTGCCTAAGGAGGCAGTCCAACATGATGAGGAGCTTCAAAGTCCTCTCTGGTCTTCAAATTTTGAGAATGTCCTTAACAACTTTCCCTATGCAGGAGACACAGCAGAGATGGGCTAAGATGCTGAATGGCTTCATAGGGTACAGGCCTGTGAGACATTGGATCACATAAGGAGGGAGGAGTCAGGCTAATGCCTGATGTCAGCAACATTCAACTTCGACCTTCTCCTTTGTTTGATGTGATGACAATCTGTCCACGTGACCCTGACCAGTTCAACTTGCAATAAGTCAAGGGATGGTTTAAAGACTAGGACCTCACTACTACTGCTGCTACTACTACTACTACTACTACTACTACTACTACTACTGCTGCTGCTGCTACTACTATTTGAGCTCAGGCAGGTCTTGAACTTCTTGTAATCTTCTGGCCTTAGCCTCCTGAATGCTGGTATTACAGGTGTGAGCCACTACCACACCTAGCTTAAAGACTGGAATTTTAAAACCCAACATTCCAGGGTTCTAATCTTGCTCTGCTTGTGACTCAGTCTGGGTTCACATCTCCTCCTGGAGAATATGGCTGGCAGCACCTTGCTGGTAAAGTTATTGAGAGGCTCATTCAGGACACGAAACAGGAGGATGTTCTGCAGTTTATGGGAGTGCCTATCCTTGTGCTTTCTCTTCCCTTGACTTTCCTGATGCCTGCAGTTGTGATGGGGCTTCAGGGGAGGACAGGATTATTAGGACAAATACCAAGAAGAGGGAAGAACACCAACAAAGACCCAGATTCTGAAGTTTCAGGATGGACTTTGCCACCCATGTTCTTGTTTTTCCAGATCAAGTCCCTGGACCAGTGAACCTGTAAGGCATATGTCTTAAATATAGATCCTGAGAACATGTGTGACAAACATTCCTTCTTTGAAGGCTGCTGGAGAAGGAGCCCAGACAGGAGAAGCAAGAGCCAGGCATGCTGGACCTACCTACTATCTAGGGCTACCGTGGGGCTTATGTATGTGGCTTTGGGGAGACAGAATCCTCCCTTGGTCTTTGGGATTCAGGATATGCATACTGAATACTTGCTCCTGTGTCACTTGGTAGTGACAATGCTTCTGTCTCTCTCTGTTCCTCAGGGCGTTCTGTGGTAACAGAAGATGAAGCATGGTGGGAGAAGGTGGTCCTGTCACTTGTGTTGGATGGAAATGCCCTTGGCAGCTGAGGAGCCTCACCAAAGGGGTTAGAAGGGAGCAGAGAGAGAAGATGAGCCTACAAAGTCCTTGTCATTAAGCATCAAGGATGATGGAGCGAATGGTAGTCCAATTCTGACATTGATGTGGAGGGCCATACCTTCTCATGAAATTCTGCCTTGTCAAAGCCAGGGTATTGGTAAATTCTCTGAGGAAAAAAATCACAAATATCTCTGCCCTGGTTGATCTTATCACAGATATTCTAAAATTTCACGGAGTGGAAAGCTAGGAAAGAAAGAAGTCAAATTTAAATATCTATCTATTTATCTATCTATCTATC
>NW_022196911.1:29156998-29176511 GCF_008632895.1 Mastomys coucha
TCCTTATACATGTATACTGTCCACTAAAGTGTCCGCATGTACACTGTCCACTAAAGTTGCCCATGACTCGGTTCTTGGTAACTGGATGACCTGGAATGGCCATGCCACTCAAGGATGTGTTGCCCTGGCAATATTAAGAAGGCATGGTGGCTGAGTGAGGGCCATTAGTGCCAGGCCTGTCTCCCTCCCTCTTTCTGTCTCTCACACCAGACCTTACTCCCACTCATCTTGCCTCCACGTCTTTTCCAGAGTGGTTGTGGCAATAGTCTAGAAGCTTCCTCCCAAGGACAGATCTTTTTAAAATTCTCTGCCCTGGCCAGGCAGTGGTGTTGGCACACGCCTTTAATCCCAGCACTTGGGAGGCAGAGGCAGGTGGATTTCTGAGTTCGAGGCTAGCCTGGTCTACAGAGTGAGTTCCAGGACAGCCAGGGCTACACAGAGAAACCCTGTCTTGAAAAACAAAACAAAACAAAACAAAAATTCTCTACCCTGTGGTGAAACTATCGGTCAATGAAGATGACTGACAGGTCTGTGAGAGATGTTTCTAGAATAAGGTTTCTCCCCCACAGCAGGAACGTGATGATTAAACTTTGTTACAGCTGGGAGAACAAAGTTTCCCCAAGCAGACTGTTAGTTCTCAGAGTACAGTGCAATCAATACTGGAGTGGAAATAAGCTCAGAGTCCCAGGCATTCGGTGTGCCCACTCTTCTGGCACAGAAACCCAAGCTTTCCTTCTACTCTGACGCAGGCTGGGCATGTAGAGAAACCATCTGCAGAACTTTCGATGTTCCTGATGGCCAGTCCCTTCCTGTAGGACCTGCTCTCCTGCAGGTAGACATAAGAACTGCTTCAGATGGCTCTGGACCACTTTGGTGTTGGTTAAACACACGTGACTTTAACCAGAGAGCAACGGGAGCAGGGAAGAGACTGGGCTTTTGAAGCCGGGCTCCTGAGGGGGTGCTACCTGCCTTGCTGGGCTCCCATGTCTTCTTCCGCCTTGAGCACCTCCAGGTTGAGTGTGACCTGCAAGTCAGCACCAATGTGCAGACATATGTTGTTTCTCTATGGTACAGTCCCAAAGAAACCCCAACATCAGCTTATATATATATGTGTGTGTGTGTGTGTGTGTGTGTGTGTGTGTGTGTGTATAATATACATTTTAAAGATCTTTTCTTGCTGGTGTTGGAGGAAAAGAAATGGTTTGGTTGTGTGTATTTCGAGTTGGTTTATTTACATATATCATATTTTAAGGATGATTTAAAAGATAATGAGGGTAATTTCTACCATATTCAATTTTTATGTGTTGACTGCTGTTACCAAGCTCATTACTTAATAATCTTTTTTCCCAGCTAACGTAAAGATTTTTATTTTGGGGAATAGCACAGTTGATCTCAGCTCATTTTTAAATTGTTCTGAGCTTTGGAGACTTTATGTGAGCACACTGCAAATGGTTCCAAAGCAGGTAGCCATGACCTTATCGAATGGGCACTTTCTTACTGTATTCTGAAAACACACACACACACACACACACACATACAAGAAAAGGCTCTTTCCACACCATTAACCAGGTATTTTAATACAAGCTGTGGATCAAAATGTGAAAGCAGACTCTCACCATGCAATTTCGTTGCTGTTGCAGTCTCTGCCAATGAAGGGTTAAGCTAGTTTGACCACAGGTGGACCTGAACTAAGTCGAGACCCTTGACATACAGGTAACTTGTGGACAAGATGTGCAGAGGAAAAAATAATGAGGAAATCCAGCAGCAACTGGAAAGAATACTTTGTTTTAAGTAATATGTTTTACCCTCATTAAATGCATTAATATTCATGAGAAATGGATTATATACATATAAATTTCCTACTGTAATGACCCAGATTCAGCTAAGCCCCCCTTTCCTAATGGATACTCGTCGTCAATGTACATTTCCATTTTAGTACGGCTAGAGTAGTGCTATGTACAATTTAGGAATGCGTTTCCTCTTCGTGAGTGTGAGTATGGTGTGGAATCCTTCTCCATCTTACCCATCTTTTGCCCTCTGGGGTGTCACCATAGACTTGAATCACAGTACCTGGCAACATTCAACAAATGGGGTAACGGTGCTCAGGTGATGCCTGGGACCATCAGGGCAGAAGAGCACAGAGAAGGCTGGTCACTTCTGGTCACCCAAGCTGGCCTTCCAGAGGAGGTGAGACGGAGCAAGGGTCCACTCTGCTCAGGGAAATGGTATGCAGAGGGCATAAAAGACGTAGCTGAAGAGAGAAAGGTGTGTGCAGATGTAGGAAAGTGAGAGGGGCTGTGTAGGCTCTTCAAAAGATGCAGTGCTGAGTGGGAGGGACCCCTGTGGTCTTCTTGGACTAGTACAGCCTTTACTCACTGCCCCCCTCAAATGCTTTTAGTAAAATGGTGATATTCTTATAGTATGTGCTGCTCCCTGGCAAGCACATGGGGTCCATAGCACCATGCAGTTCTTACGTGAACTGGTGAAGCAGAGAGAGGGGCATCTGCTAACTGTCTGAGAGGCCGCACTGGAGATTATATATATATATATATATTTGTTGGTGAGAATGGCATCCCGGCAAGCATGCGGGTGGTACTCCTTCACCAAAATGGTAGGAACCAGAAAGGTTTGGAGTTTTGGTTTTTTTTTCTTATAGGATCTGGGATTTTTTGCATTTACACTAGGGGATTTTGTCTAGGCATTGCAACTTACTTAACTGTAAAATTTACTTCCTGTACATCTTATACATATAGCCTCAGGATAATCTTATGATGTAATTTTAAACTTTTTGCACGTGAAACAGTTTGTTGGTGTGGAGTTTTCACCTTTGGCACCATCAGAGAGTTTCAAAGTTTGAAGTCTTTGCACTTTGGATTAGAATGCTCAGCTGGCATGGGAAATTGACGGTATATCCACAGGTTAAAAACAGCAAGGGTGGAAAGGGGAGAATGGGAACGTTCTTGGGGATACTGGGTCGCTCTGGACCCTACATCTCTGTGAGGTCCTCTTGCTGCCCTCCGCCGAGGTGCTCTGGGCTTAGATAAGTAGAGCTGGTTTCGCTCACCTGGCACAGCCTACAGAGTTTCATATGTCTTTGTAACATGGGGCTGCCTGAGGCACAAGGTGCTTCATACTTTATTATTATACAGAACCCAGTTTCTATGCCAGGCAGATCCTCACGCCATGATGTGAAGAACAGGCAATGAAGAAGGTGCATTTGACATCTGACTTCCTGTTAGTTGCTGAGGTCCCTGAGTGAGCACAGATGAGTTTTTCACCCCTTTGACACATGACAGGATGCCAAATTCTTAGCCCAGTCTCCTTCCCCCTTGGATTGTGTGGGACAAAAATGAGCCCAGAGCTGTTTGTCCTTCCTTGGCAGTCCTCCTGTGTCCTGCCTAATCCTGCCAGTCTGGGCCTCTCCGCCTCTACTCTCCTGTGAGTAGTAGTCCCTGGGGGTGGCCTCACTCTTCAGGCCTTCATTGCCTCAGCTGTGTAACTTTGACTCCCCGAAAGCCTACTGAGGAGCAACATTCTGGCAGATTGCCTTCCAGAATCTGCCCCTGTGTCCTAAAGCTCTAGGAAGGCAGGGACTGTCTTCTTGAAGATCTGCTAATTGTGCAAGGGTGAGGCAGAAGGGTGCAAAGTGGTGTCAGGGAGGGCACCCAGCAGTTGCCTAGGCACTCAGCACTCCTGTTCCCTCATTTGTAAAATGGGACAGCCATATCGACTTTACCACGGAGTATTTTAGTGACTGGAGCAGAGCTGAGGCACACAAAGGATATACCACAAACCAAGCAGCCATAGGTGTGTGAGTGATGCCTGCCTCTCAGGCAGCCATAGGTGTGTGAGTGATGCCTGTCTCCCTGGCAGCCTTAGGAGTGTGAGAGATGCTAATCCCTCATTGTCCCTGCAGGGCCCCCTTGAGTCCAACATCAAAGGTCAGCACACACAATGACCTTTAGCCTCCTGTCCAAACTTGTGCTGCTCATCCTATGTGGGCAATGATTCTTTTCCCCATGTCTGGCTACCTCTGACAAAACTCACTGCTGTTTGGCCTCCTACTCTTTGCCTCTGGAAGTTCCCCTCCCCCCAGCACAACCCGCTCAATAGTGAAATGCAGAAGCTTCGCCATACTCTTTGTGTCTTGCCTTCGCCTTTCCTCCCCCACTGCCAGCCCCCTCTGCCATAGCTCACCCTGACAGCCACAAACGCCTATTTATTTGCCGGCTAACTTCCCGGTGGTTTAATATCCCCTTGAATTACTGTACAATCTCTTTCAAGTTATATTTGATTATTTTTCACATTTAAAAACATGAACACAATTACCCAGCAATGACACGTGCCGTTACAGTCAGGAATAAAAAAGCACATATGCATCTTAGACAAGTAGTCACTCCCTGGGAATTATGTCTCTGGTATGGAGGGAGGGCGCAGTGATAGGTGTCATATAAATGCATATGAGACAATAAATAGTTACAAAGGGAGAGGATGCTGAATAATTAATCCGCCGCCTCTCCAGGAACGTTCTTTATAAATCTGTCCCCGGTGTTCATTTGTTTTTTTACGGATACAAATATTTAAAAGTAAAGAATAAGTAATGTCCAGGAAGGAGACATAAAAAGAAAAAAGTCAGCAGGGGGGAGGTAGAAGATTATAGATGGCAAAGGCTCCAAGACAGCTGTAACATTCATGAATGCCATTTGCTAAGAAGGTGAGGGGTGGAGGGGAGGAAGGTGGTTAAGGGGAGAGGAGAGCATTGGATTGGAGGGCTATCTAAGCACTTGGAATTCCTGCTGGCTTGATGTTGTCTCTGCTTACCTGGGCCCACCTGCCTACATAGTTGGAGAAAGAAAGACCTGGGAATATATTTATAATGTTCTAGGACCCACATCCCTTCTCCTGGATCTTTGAGGATCTCAGGACAAGATTAAGATTAAGATTGCATCCCTCTCTGTAACAGGCATTTACTGTCTCTGGAAGTGGCTCTCTTCTGTCTCCACAGTCCTGACTGTTAGACAGTCCTGTTCTGTGTAGTGCACAGTTTCTAGCTGTACCCGTCATGTGCTCTCTATCTGCTCTCTGTACACACACACACACACACACACACACACACACACACACACACACACACACACACAGCTTAAGCCCTTCTGTCCTTCAGATACAATAGAGGAATCTAACTCAGCTCTTCTCTCCTCTACATGTCCTAAATATGGGTGATGTAAATTTTCATTCAAAAGCATTCTATTAAGCTCCTTGGATCAGTCATGTTTACCTTAGTGGGAGATGTAATTGCTCTTTTCTTTGTGTATTTCAGCTTCACATTTAAAAACATTAGATACACGTTTTGCTGCTCTCTGTCTGTCTCTGTCTCTATTTGTCTGACTTTCTCTGTCTCTGTATCTCTCTGGGTCTCTGTCTGTCTGTCTGTCTGTCTGTCTGTCTCTGTATGTGTGTGTGCTCATGTGTGCATGTGTTTGTATGTACACAAATGCATGTTCAGGCCAGTGATGGATACCAGGTGTGTTTCTCTGTCACTTCACTTTTTTTTTTTTTTTTTTTTTTTTTTTTTTTTTGAGACAGGGTCTCCCACTAACCCTGGAACTCATGAATTTAGCCAGCAAGTGGTAGGGATTCTCCAGCTTCTGCTTCTCCAGCAATGGGAACTCAGGGGCATGTGGCTGCACCCCACTTTTTACATGGGGACTATGGATCCCAGCCCAGGGACTGAAGCTCCCATGACCAGAACTTCATCGACCAAGCCATCTCCTGAGTCTCTGTCTGGGGCTTTTCTTTTTATTAATAATGTTTTGGGAGCCTAAGTCTAAAGTTGTGATACATTCTAATTATTGAGTAGAATTAATGGGCTGTAAAAAGGGGCAACTACTTAAGAAAATGTGTTGACTGTTTTTTTGTTTTTTAAAGCTAGCCTCCACTGAGCATGTGGTTCATGCACTGAACTCCAAAGCATTTGTCTGAGAGGAGTAAAAAATGAACCTCTCTCTGTGGGTAGATGTGGAAGCCTCATGCACAAGGGAGCTTTATCTGTAGTTGTCCAAAATGGTGCATCCTGCTGTCCATGGTGAGATGAATGGGCAGAGAAACCGTGGTGTATCCACACGATAGGACACTGCAGGAAGTAGCCACATGGAAGACCAATCCCAGAGCATGTCAGTGAGTTAGCTGGCCAGAGGGTGCATGCTGTGCAACTGAGTCACATAAAACTAGAGATTACCAAATTCTACCTCACAAAAGCAGAGCAACATTTATTTGCCTGTGGTGGGGCAGGTGGGTGGGAGGGATAGAAAAGGGGAATGGGGAGGAAGAAATTCTGGGGGGTAATTAACTGTTTTCATATCAATGAATAAGATTGTATACTTTAGTAAGTACAGTTTTAAAACACTTCAATTAGATCTCATAGATTTCTCTTTTAAAAGGAATACTAATGTTTTGTTTGTTTTTAAAATTTTGGCTTTTTTCTTATTCATGTGCCTGTGTATGTCGGGGGTATTTGCACCACTGCACACGTGTGTGGGTGTCCGTGGAGGCCAGACAGTGTGTTGGTGCCTTGGAGCTGGAGTTACTCGTGAGCCTCGGGTGTGGAGTGTATAGGTGGTTCCAGTCCTCTGACAGAGCAGTAAGTGCTCTTAATCTCTAGGCCACTCTGTAGCCCTAGGAATCTCAATCTCAAGAGAAAGGTTCTTCAATTTATATCTCTTAGAAGCTCTTAAAATCCCACTTTTTTTTTCTCTTTTGATTTTCTTCCATTTCCAGCTGTGAGTCAGAAAGCATACTCCAAATTCTCAGCCTCTGAGCCCTTTCTAGCTCCTTTCTCTCACTCTCATCTCCTCCTATCACCACCAGCACCAGCACCAGCACCAGCACCAGCACCAGCACCACATCCTCACCATCACCACCATCATCACCACCATTACCACCATCATCTCCTTCACCACATCCTGTCATCATTTGTGTATTTTGAAGTCCAACTCACTTTACAACGAACTAATCAGAGAGACTATTTCTATCCAGCATGTGTTAGGAATGTCGGCAGGGGGTCATTTTGAGTGACCTCTAGGTATCAACTGATAGTCACACCTTGGTGAAGCCAACAGACTGTGAACCTGGATCCTTTTCTACTTTCCTTCATCTCACCCACCCCTTCCAGGTTTGTTCATGAGAGAAGAAATCCAGAGACCCCTCCTCTTCCTCCTCCTGGCTCTCTGATTTCCCTGCTTCCTGAAAGCAGATGGACCTGCCAGTTATGACAGGATCCCACTGGGGTGGTGGGGTGTGTGCAGGGCGAGGCAGGGCACCCACAAACCTGGTAAGTGTCATGGTCTGGATGCTCTGGTGCTGAGGTCCTTCTGCCCTCTCTTCCTCTTTCCCCCTCTGAACCCCGGGCCACACACCAGCAAAGTGCTCTACCGCTGCACCACACCCCCAGCCACCACACTGCTGTTTAATGGCTATGCTTAGGAGTTTCCCTAAGGGTAAGTCCTCAACAGTGACATCGCCGGCTCACCTCGGGTCACGTTCAACTTTTCTAGGCATTGTTAAAATATTTTACAGGAGGCACATATTAATCTACTTTCCATATAATTATATAAATCTATCTATCTATCTATCTGTCTATCTGTCTGTCTGTCTATTTGTCTATCTATCTATCTATGTAATTACATGGAAATGATAATTTCATATAAATAAATATATATGCATTTATGTGTTCTTGTCTCATATTCTTAATGACTCTTCATTAAAGTTCTTAGCTCTTGTCAGTAGGACTGCTGTGAAATTGTGAGTCACTATATTTAATGGCTATTCTAGAGTAATTTCAGGTTTGTAGTAAAACTGAGCAGAAGGTGCCACATTCCCTGCCCACATTCCACAGCCCCAGAGAGGTGTTTTTGCATTGTTGAGCCTATGAGCAGCTCCTCATCCAAAGTCATCATTTACATGACCTTCTCTTTCTCAGTGGGGCACACTCTCTGGACAGCCATGTGATGCGCAACCAGATTCTCTTGCCTCTAAGTCTCTCCCTCTCTGCCTATTCGCCTTCCTTCCTGTTAACCCATGATGGTCTCCAGTCTTTCTAGTGCCTCCATTTTGTCATTTACCAGAATGTTATGTAGTTATAGTTGGATATAAGATGGGTTTCCCTTGCTCTCAGTGTGCACTTAAGTGTCCTTTATTTCTTTTCTGGTTCAACAGCTCATACCTCTTTGCACTGAATATTCCTGTGTCTGGCTCACCGATAGTCCATCTATCCACTTGCCCACAGCAGGATGTCTGGGTGCTTTCAAAGGTTTCCAGTTATGTATAAAGCTGCTGTAAGCGGTTACATGTAAGTTTTGTTCATGCAGGAGGCAGCACTAAATGTTTTCAGTTCACTGGGGTATGCATCAAGGAGCTGGATTGCTGGGAGATGTGGGAAAGGGGTATTGACCTTTGTAGGGAACTGGAAACTGCCTGCCAACGTAGCTGTGCAAGCATCTCTGTCAGTGAACGGGACTTGCTGTCATCCCATCTCATCAGACCTTGACACTGTCAGTGGATATAGCTGTATAAGAACTGTGGTGGTACCCAGTTGCCTTGGTGACACCTCAGTGACATGGGAGATGGAAACTGACGGCACACGCTGTCTCTCCATCTGTACATCTTCTCTGGTGAGCTGTCTCACATTTGAATTGAGCTACTCCTTCTGATGTTGTTGAACTTAAAGAGTTCTTTGCATATGTTGGACAATAGCTCTTTATTAGATGTGTTTTCTGCATATGTCTCCTCCTGATCTATGTTTGGTATTCTTGTATTTTCTCAGAAGTGTTTCAATTTTAATGGCGTCCCATTTACAAAATCTCTTTTCCCTTAGGTTTTTGCTCTGCTGCTGTATCTAGAGCGTCACGGCCTTGCTCAAGGTGATCTATGTTACAGTCTAGAAGGTCTTGGGTTTGAACTTTACATTTAGGTCTCTAAGACTATGGTCCATTTTAAGTTTATTGTTGTATAATGAGTGAAATCTGTCTCTAGATTTTGTTTTCCTGTATATGACGTTCGGTTGCATTATTTGTGGAAATGACTGGCATTTTGTCCCTGCTCCATTGACATCTATGTAGGTCTTCGTGATGTTCTCTTCTTTATTATTGTAGCCTTGTAGTAAGTGCTGAACCCTTGTAGGGCCAGCCTCAGATTCTGTTCTTCTTTAAGCCTGAGTTGAGTGCTCTGGGTCTTTAATTTTCCACAGAATCTTCAGAAGTCTGGATTGTCACAGAGCAGCTTGCTGGGGCTATCAAGAGCCCACACATCTAGCTGTGGGGAATTAACAGTTTCTCTTTGGCAGTCACGGAGCATCCCTTCACAGTTTTTAATTCTTCCGTATTTTCATGAGTGTTTGAGTTTCCCTAGTGTATTCTTTGTCACACTTACACTTTCTGCTTAGGGTGCTGCCATGGATGGTGAGGAACATTTAATCTCATGTCCCGTGTGTTCGTTCTTGGTGCACAGACAAGCGACTGGCTTTTTAGGCATTAGTCTTTTGACTTGCAACCTTACCACCATTATTTCTGTTTCTTCCTTCAGATTCTGTTCCAAAGAAACCATGTTGTCTGTGAGCTGCAGTGGCTTTGATTTTCCTTTCCCACTTTTCATTCCTTTTCTTACCTCCCTTTGAACTAGCTAGGTTTCTAGTACACACACACACACACACACATGCACACACACACACACACACACACTCACACACACTCACACCCACACCCACACACACTCACACACACACTCACACATGCACACACTCACACATACACTCACACATACACACACACACACTCATACATGCACACACTCACACATACACTCACACACACACACACACACTCACACATGCACACAGACAAAATGGTGATGAGACATTGGTAGGTTGCTCCTGACCTTTGCAGAAAACCCTCTCAAAATGAATATGATGTAAACTGTGGGTTATTTATTTTTTAGTAGGGCTTCTTTACCAGGGCAAGGAAACTCTTCTGTTCCCAGTTTGCTGAGAGACGCTTTGCTTATCACTAATAGATGTTGAATATTTGTCAAATACTTTTCCCACACCTATTGGTATGTTTCTTACTAAGTTTATGTGATAGAGTATATTAATAAGTTTTCGCAGTTAAATCAGGCTTGCATGTCAGGAGTCTCTTTTTATTGGTGTGTATTTCTTACAGGTTGTTAGATTCGGCTGATTAATATTTTCTTATCTGTGTGCATGGGAGATACTGGGCTGCGACTTTCTTTTCTGATAATGTCCTTGTTTGATTTTGCTATCAGGATTAGAGACAATAAAAATAAATTTTCCTTTAGCTTCATATTCTGAAAAGGACCAGAGGAGATAAATTTCTTCTTTAAATAGTGGAATTAACCAGTGAACCCACCTAGGATGGCTGTTTTTTATTTTGCAAGCTGATTTTTTTTTATTCAGTTTCTTGATAGATGAAGGGTAATTCATGTTATGTATTTCCTTGTAGCATGACTTTTGACTCATTGTATCCTTTAGAGAGTCAGTTCAGTTTGTACCATTTAGGAAACCTGTGGGCTGCTTACAGTGTTTTCATTCATCGTCTACAATGTGATCTATAGATAATCCTTTCTGACCTTACTAACGTTTGTTTTTTCCTTTTTTCTTTCTTACCCGGCTATATGCCTCCTATGTGCCTACTGATTTTTACCTTTGCAAAGAACCAGCTTTGGGTTTCATCAGTTTTCTCATGCTGACTTCCTGTTTCCAATTTAACCGATGTATGATCTATATTTTTATTACCCCTTCCTTCTGCTTTTTAGATTATTGGTATTTAATTATTTTTTTCTAAGCCTCATTCAATGTTATAAATGCTCTTGAACTCATCCTCTCTGCTGTGCCTTAATCATTTTGTCTTGTGTCTCCATCTCTCTTTAGCTCAAAACAGTTGTAAATTTCTCTTGAGGCTTCATTTTAGACCCATGTGTTATTCAGCAAAGTGTTGTTTAATCTCCAAGCATTCGGGGATCTCCTAGGATCTCTCTCTTATTGATTTTTAGCTTAATTCTGGACTGGTTTGTGAACAGACACAATATGATTTATATTCTTTTAGATGTGTCAAGATGTGTCTGAAGGCCCCAAATGTGACCTTGTGCCTGTTTCCTGTGAGTGGGAACAGTTTGAAATCTGTTCAGGTGGGATGACTAGTCCATGGTAGTCCATGGTAGTCCATAGTGCCCAGCTGGAGGACAGCGCCATTAAATTTGACTGTGTTCTTACGTGTTTCTCTGGAGGGATCTGGACATACGTGGTAGTTGGATGTTACAGTTTCCAAGTGGAATCATAGCTTGCTGTTGGTGCTGTTTATCTACCATGTATTTTGATGCAGTGTTGTTAGGCACACACTCCCTAAAGACTGTCTGTCTGTCTGTGTCCTCTTAGATACTGAGCCTTTATCGATGTGTCATGCTCTTTTTATCCCCAATGCCATCCCTGTTTGGTCTGGAATCTACGCTAGCCACCCCTGATTTCTTGGGCTGCTCTTCGTGGAATGCATCCTCCACCTTTGTCCTCTTTAAATCTGCTTCCAAAGCCTGGTTGAGGCAAGCTGTGACTGGCAACGGAGAGAATCCTTCCTAGCATACTCTCAGAACTATGGATGCTCCAGGAGCAGCCAGGGCTCTAATGTTTGACAGTATTATGCCCCCACTTTGGCAAATGCTGATCCCTGGCTTCCTGTCGCCAGAGTCAATGACAGAAACCGTGGGTCAAACATGGAAGTCGCAATGGGCCTGGCAGCAGTAAAGGTGCATATGCTTTTCCCCAGGGAGCTGTACAGAAGGGTCTGGGCTTGACGCAGGTCTTTTTGGCCAGAACCTAGCTAGGGCTTGGAGACCTCTGTTCACATCTGAGGTCTCCCTGCCTCAGCACTGGGTCCTATAGGATTATAATCATTACCGAGAATTTCCTGGAGACCTGTTTAAGACTTACGGACAAAAAGCCCCAAGGTGAGGGCCTTCAGAGAGCCCTGGTAACAGCAATGGGAGGATGAACACGTTCTATGCCCTTAAAGCATGAGGAAAAGAATTTGCATGGCGTTTAAGCAAGTTTCCACTCCTTTCTATACAAGATACAGCTCTACTCTGCCTCTGGTCCACACCAGGGTCATGGACCTGTTGTTCAGAGACAACATAGGTCAAAAGATGGGCTAACCCCACTTCTGGAAAGCTGGACAAAGTCTGGGTCACACATACACATCTGGAAGCCCAGTATCCTCCTAGAAGGTGCATCATAAGCCTTTGATATTTCAATGTCAGCAGTCAAATGTCACTTGGATCGTAGTCCTACAAAAAAAATGCTATAGTTCAACATCCTTTCCCCATTCCTCACTGGTAACAGGACCCTACAACTTGTTCCCACTGGTTGGACCCTTGGCGCGAGGTGATGGGTGTGAAAGGCGATGGAGAGGCCGAGAGAATCTGGAGTGGGTGACATGGCCGGTGGGATGCCATGAGTTTGGAAACTGAGGCTGCATGCCATAGAGGATGAGGGCCTTCCAGAGCAGGGCTGACGAGGCCTCAGCAAGTGTCCTGTCCCCTCCATTCCATGCCAGGAGGTCTCAGCCAACCAAAGCTGCCCAAAGAAGCTCCTCAGAGTCAATGTGGTGGATTGTGGGTAAATGCCATACCCCCAGTGGAGCAGGCAGCCCAGTGCAAGCCACATGCACAGACATCGGGGCCAGCTACAAGAGGCCACCAGTCATCCCTCCGTCTCCCTCAGCCAAGGCTAGGGGTCCTCAGTGGGAGCCCTCGGCTCAGCATCCTCCTTCCAGATCCAGAGAAATCTCCCATGGGACAGTACCCCATCCTGACGCCTGCCCCAGCAAAGTTGAAATACTATGAAGCAATGGTGTCTTACTGTGGTGACTTTTGCTCCCACACCTCCAGAGGTGTCATCACACAGCCCTCTCGACTGCTCGAAACTGACTTACCTGCAAGAGAGAACACAGAAGAGTGGCAGCCACATTCCCCTGGGGCCAGCACAGCCTCTGGAGTACAGTTGGTGCAGCCCCTTGAATCCAAGCCAAGTGGGGTCCAGCAGAGCTCTCCCCAGTCAGGGCTTTCCCCATGCAGGGGCAGCTACACGTTTCTCTACGTCTTGACCAAGTCAACAGCCCAAGAAAAATGTCATGAGGCACGGAGCCGGGGACCGAGAAGAGGCTCTGCCCAGGAATACAGGGCAACAACCATTGGTTAGAGGGACCCAAACTGCCATAGCAGGAAGGCATTTCTGGAGAGATAAGAGGTGGGATTGCCTCTGGTTTGATTCTTTTCTGGGAGGAAATAATATTGATCAAGATATATTCTTTTGTTTTTTTAACAGGCCATTGTTGAGTTTTAAAAAATCCTCTGCATAACTGCAAGCCAGAAGGAATGAACAATGCTAGGTGGTATTTAGTCTTCTGTTGAAAGACAACCCTTGTTCTACTGTTCACTTGAAGCAGTCTCAGGTCATTCTCTGCCAAGTTTACCTTTTTCTACGTGTTTCTTGTGGGAACTTTGTTTAAGGTTCCCACTCTGGACTTCACACCTCTCCAGCTCAGATAGCATGTCATGATGCGACACAAAACAGTGCTGGGAATTCTCCATAATGACACCTCTCCCCGGTACACAAACGTGCCTGGTGCACACTGGGAGATGATAGCAAACTGTATCCCTTCTGTTATACTTGTGCTTGTGTGTATGTGTGCTTGTGTGTTGTCACAACCCCTGAGAGTGGATAGAGCTCCCTGTCCATCATCTGAATGACTACGACTCACTTTAAGTCAATATATCGACCTGCAGTTTGGGAATACCACCTATCATTCAGGGACAGAGTCAAAACCATAGGACAAATGTCCTCCCAGATGGTGGCTCTGGTGCTATCTCTAGATTTAATCACTTTCCCATGACCTGCTGATGTCTCTCTTACAGAACCCTGGCTTAGAGAGTGTTCTTTCCTGAATGCCTTCTTACATAAGCTATGATGGTTTGTATATGCTCGGCTCAGGGAGTGTCACTATTAGGAGGTGTGGCCTTGTTGGAGTAGGTGTGTCACTGTGAGTGTGGGCTTTAAGACCTTCATCCTAGCTGCCTAGAAGCCAGTATTCTGCTAGCAGCCTTTGGATGAAGATGTAGAACTCTCAGCTCTGTCTGCACCATGCCTGCCTGGATGCTGCCATGTTCCTCACTTGATGAGAATGGACTGAACCTCTGAACCTGTAAGCCAGCCTCAGTTAAATGTTGTCCTTATAAGAGTTGCCTTGGTCATGGTGTCTGCTCACAGCAGTAAAACCCTAACTAAGACAGAAGCTAATAAGCATCATGATTCTACCTCCACCACTTCCTGGCCATCAGGCCATTGTCCTTGACTTAGTTCATGAGTCAGTATCTACTTGGTTCTCATACTGGCTACATGTGAGTCTCTTTTGAGGCCACTCTGTTCCCCGTTTCCTAGCAAATCAATCAGCAAGTCCCATTGATCCTACTTCTTGGAATTCTCTGGAATGAACTGCAGCTAGCTTACACCAACTCCAAACTGTGAAAATGGTTGCCCAGTAATCATCTTGGCCGCGGATGATGCCAGCATCAGATGGAAGAAACCCATGTCCCTCTACTTGGGAAGTTACTGCATTGGTTCTGTGCCAACCACCTCTGTGACTTCTTATGGGTGAGAGGAATAAACTTCTATATGCTCCTAGATAGTTTTGTCAAGGAAGGGGAGATTTGACTATGCACAGCTAAACTTTATCCACCTGAGTCACTTCGGCAAGAAGGGGGTCTGACCCACAAATAGGAGTCCTCTGCCAAGGCATGCTCGCTGGCTTCTTGATTAGTGTGACTGGAGGCCTGAGACAAGAGAGATGGAGAGCACCACAGGTGAGATTGAACCAGGAGGATATGTGACCTTGGAGCCTCAGGTGGTGCAGCAATTAGCCCTGTGCAGATCACACAGACACTCTCCATCCACCTGGATGCATAGAGAGGTGCAGTCCCTGGCCAAGGCAGCTGGGATGGCTTGATAAGACAGTCCCCCACAGCTCCTGTAAGTTTGAATGCTTGGTTTTCAGGAAGTGGCACTACTGAGAAGGATTAGGAGGTGTGGCCTTGTTGGAGGAAGTGTGTCAATGGGGGCAGGCTTTGGGGCTTCCAAAAGCCCAAGGCAGTCCTAAGTCCTAGTGTCTATTCCAGCTGCCTGTAGATCCAGACGCAGAACTCTCAGCTCCTTCTCCAGCACCATGTCTGCCTGGATGCTACCACGCTTTCCACCATGAGGATAATGGACTGAACCTCCAAAACTGTAAGCCAGCCCCAGTACGTCTCTTTTGTAAGAGTAACCTTGGTTGTAGTATCTCTTCACAGCACTAGGACATGGACTAAGATAGCAGCTCAGAGAGTGGAGCATTCAAACCTAGGAAGAAGTCTGGCTCCAGAGTCCCGCCCTCAACTGGTAATACCCTGGAAGCTTGTTTTGTCATTGTTGTTATTTGTTTGTTTATTTTCCTTTTTGGGGCCTGGGAGATGGCCGAGCCAGTAAAAGCAGTTGTTGAGCACACCTCATAACCTGAGTTTAAGCCCCAGAACTCACCGTGGAAGGAGAGAAAAGTCTGTTAAAATCGATGCTCTGGCTGCCATGTGAGTGCCATGGTAACAGCTCCCCCCTCACTAATAACAGTAACTTATTTTAAAGGACTAACACGTTGAATATTTTACATGTAACAGCGATTTTATGAAGTGCTAATTCTATTGAAAAGCTGACTCTCATTTACAAGACAGGAATTCTAATCGGGCCAACTCCTAAGTTTATTTCCGGTGTGGTGTGGATGAGGTCCTTCGAGTGGACCTTCAACCAGTGGCTGCTGTCAGTCTGCGCTCTCATGCTGTCTTGTGTCGGCGGCAGCATCAGCCGTGGAAAGAGAGGAAGACTTAGACCTTAGCCTGAGAGTATCTTGGGTGAAATGGTTTGAAGAAATAGAAGATAGGTGGAACCCTGTAAGTGCAGCATAAGTGTTGAACCCTAGAGAAACGAGGCTTGGTCTTGAAGTGATCCTCTGTGCTAGGGCCTCTGTGCCTTCTCCAGGCTGCTGCTGCCCTCTGCTGGTCATTACTGGAATTGGTGCACATCTAACAGCAGAGAGGAGCCTGAGAGATGGGTTTTTGGGGGCTGTCTGGATGCATTCTTAGAGGGCTTGGCTCTTTCAGATCCTGACATCCTAGCACGAGGAAGAGTGTCATGTGTTGTCAGGGACCGAAGGAAGAGACCACTTTATGTAAGATCTGACCCCAGGAACTTTAAATGCAAGACCAGGATGAAGAGGAGGAAACTAGAGGGAGAGGTACACCAAAGAGAGGAAGAGGAAGGTTTAAGTGAGGCACCCAGAACACTTTATTATTAGCTTTACCCTCAGCCTCTACACACAGAGCAATGGTCGCGAATAATGTCTTCAGAATCTGCAACTCAGAATGTCAAAATGACTTCTTTCCCATCTGCCAAGTCAAACTGCCTGGATGTATCTGTGCCTTTGACACCATAGGTGTGACCTTGGAAGGGCTACCAGCTACTTCTTAAGGGGTCATTTATCTGGTTTGCATTTGGGGTACTCTATCTGGCAGCTGTGAATAAGAGGACTCCAGGACCCCAGGTAGGTGGGCTGAGGCATACTCCAGCATCAGCACCAGGATTGCACAAAGCCCTCAGCAGATGAGGGGTGCTCAGTCCCACCTCCCCACTGCTCCTCTATTGAAGTCTACCTGGCTGCTTTCCATAGTACAGGTAGCCTTGGTCTTTGAGGGCTATTAGTGCTTGTCTGCTTCTGAAGTGATCGCTATAATCCGGTAGAGCTCTGAGCCCAGCCTTCTCTCTGGAAACCACTTCTCCCTGGAATTTTCTTCATCTCTTTGGGTACACATCCCTGCTTTGAGCTGAACCAAGATGGGCTTGAACAGAGAGCTCTCTTTCCAGAGTCCCAGGCTAGCTTACTAGAATCAATATGTTCCACACATACTTATGGAATGCCTGTTCTGAGCCCACCATCCAGGATAACAGTCAGGAGGACAAAGCTGGCAATCTGGTAGCTTTGACAAAGCTTTTGTCCATCTAGGAAAGGGCAGGGAGGGGGCTGGAAGGAACTATACCAACAAGGGAGGGAATATTATGTTAAATAGTGTGGAGGTCAGGGGGCAGTAAGAATGTGGGGATCGAGGGGTGAGGAGCTCACCTATGTGAAGGCTGTTCTGGGGGAGGTTCCAGCATGTGCAAAGATCCCAAAAGAGGGATAAGAAGATAACATTCATCGGCTGTCAAGGAGGCCATGGTGGGCAGAGCAAAATCGAGTAAGCTGTAGAGAGGAGGTGATGGGGAATGTGGGTGTCGTGGATAGCATGGGGCTGTGTCTTTTACTCTGAGTAAGAGAGAAAGCAGCAAAGGGGTTCCAAGCAGAGGTGTGCATGATCAGCCTCGCCTGGAAGGCACCCCTTTGTCTACTGACTCAAGTTTGACTACAAACAAGCTTCTTAAAACTGTGGACCACACTTCCATCTGGAATCTTACCCATGAATGAGGGAGTCATGCGCAATTTGCCAATGTATAGAAGTTTCTGAGCACATAATGACCAAAAAGCTAACTCAGAAGCAAGTGTCCAGTGGCTATCGCGGCTTTCAACAGGCCTCGCCCACGCATGCTGCAGGAGGGAGCTCTGCAGAAGCCTCTGCTCTAAGCACACGCATGTGCTGTGCATGCCATGGACCTCTCGTGGTTAGTGCCTGCTGTGAACTGTAGGGTTTTTTTTTTCATACACAGTTTCTGATGCGTAGAAACACAATTGTTTAATTACAGGAAAAAAAAGACTCGATGTTTCCCTCCTGTCATCCCTCAGCATATAAGTTTCGAATTAGTAAATCTTTGGATTGCACTATGTTAGAACACTTGATTTTAAAACTTGCTCTTTGAGTAGCTGACTTGAATATCATAAAGAAATCATCCAGTGAATCTTGGCTTAAGCTTAGGAGAGAATTTCCAACAGTTTCTGAAATGGCCTTAAATATACCTCTTCCACTATTTACATGTGTACGCTAAGTGGTGTTTTCAGTGCTCATGTTATAGAATAAGAAGTACCTGTCAAATCTCTAAGATGCTCCGTGTCCTGCAGTATTGACTATTCAGCCACGATCTGATTCTTTTGGTAAAAATAAATAAGTGCACTCATGAGTATGAAAACTTGATTTTCTTTTTAACAAACAGTAAAGTGAAATTTATACCAGAGAGCTGTTTTAAACTTACAACTGTCAGTAAGTGATTTTACAAGTGTGATTGTGGAAATCTTGGGTGAAAGGAGTCACACTTGACACAGTTAAAAGAAGCCAAGAAGCTCTAGACTCAAAGAGAATGGGATGGGGTCCAGGGCAGAGGGAGTGTGAGGGGCTCCTGTAATAATCCAGGGGTAAAGCCGGTGGGTGTGTGTACTGGGCTGGCTGCTTCTGGGTGGGAAACCTTGCTGGAAGCTGAGGGTCTGAGAGGAAGCGACAGCTCTTGAATGTCACAGCTGGGCTAGTGGCTCCTGAGAGAACAATGCTTCTTTGCATGAAGTACCTATGGATAGGATGTAGCTGGGAAGTGTGTGAGGTGTGAGCAGTATGTCCTCTACTTTAAAGGGTTCTGGTTCACTGTGTGCATATGTGGTGCTTGGATGTGAGCAGCTGGCCACTGCCCACATGGAGGACTTACATCTGGGACAGCCTGATGTGCCACCTTGCCTCTGTCCCTTTAAGCCACGGCTTCAGATGGATGGCTACACACCTGTGAGCTTATGGACAAAGTAAGGTGATGGGGCTGGGGATGTTCAAGAATGTGTGCAGAACATTTAAGGCTCTGGGCAAATACACCTCAAACAGTCTGCCCCCTGAAAGTGCTCTCTCCTCTTGACCAAGCTCTGGCTAGCCGTGGGACCTGAGAGGAGCAGCAGTTTGTCCTCCCTAACAAGTGGGCATATTCCTATGGTGGAAAGCATCCGCTTGAATCATCGTGACCCCATAACCACTGTTGAGGAGCCATGAGCACATCAGAGGAGTGTTGATGATCAAGGGAGTCCTTCTTCCAAGCTGAGAAGCTGGGGTGCCCCTTCCAGCTCTGGAAGGAAGCAGATGGCTGAGTTCAGGGATGTTCCAGGTGCTGACAGGGACATGACCTGCTTGGACAGAGGGCAAGCAGTCACTTCGGAAGAGGCAGTGTTGAAGATATCAAGGCGATTTGTAGCTAAGAATCTTGAAATATCAATGTTAATAAGTCTTCCAGATCCACTTATGGAAGAAGAAGAAGAAGAAGAAGGAGAAGAAGAAGAAGAAGAAGCAGGAGGAGGAGGAGGAGGAGAAGAAGAAGAAGAAGGAGGAGGAGCAGGAGGAGGAGGAGAAGAAGGAGAAGGAGGAGAAGGAGAAGGAGAAGGAGAAGGAGAAGGAGAAGGAGAAGGAGGAGAAGGAG
>NW_022196911.1:29177234-29200159 GCF_008632895.1 Mastomys coucha
AGAAGAAGAAGAAGAAGAAGAAGAAGAAGAAGAAGAAGAAGAAGAAGAAGAAGAAGAAGAAGAGGGAGCCACAGCTACAGCAGCAGCAGTCCAGAAAGGTGAAGCAGCATGTTTAAAGCCTCACAGCATATTATAGACCTGGAATTACAAGCAGGTGATTTGACAATCTGGGTTGTGGCTTACAGATGACTGGCCAGTGCTGATGTTCCTAATGGAGATGTCTGAGGATGCTATGAGCTATTACATGTCCAATACACATACATACATACATACATACATACGTACGTACATACGTACAAATACACCTAAGCATACACACATATAAACATACACACACACACACACACACACACAAGTTTTCTCTCAGTATCCATGGTAGTCAAGGTATTGTGTTCTCACATGACTTAGGTTACTTGTCACTCAGGATAGAATGGACATGCTCACTGTTTATGAGATGGTGGCACTGTTCCAGCCTCTGCACTAGCTGATCTACCTGAATCACTCCCTGAGATCCAAATACTCCCTCCTGGAGACCTGACTATGGAGCCTGGCGTCCTTGGGCTTCCTCGACAGACTCAGCTACACTCTCATTTCCTTGTCTACATAATATCTGCGAGGCTAGAAGTGTTCTATCCCCAGGGCCAAGGTAGCTCCTGGTTCTTTTCACTGTTGAATTATTCTGCTCAGGTCTGCCATGTCCTCATTGGCCACCAGGTGGTGCCCCACACCGTCCCAGGTTCATAGCTTCCATTATTGTGGTTAGAGATAGTCCAAGAGAGGCCTGAACTGCCAGGAACTCCCCTCGTGCCTTTCCTGACCTGACATGGAAATTGCCCCATGGAATTCATGGAGGAAGAGGGAACAGAATGGATTTCTCCAGATTGGATCCAGGCACCGTCCCCAAGCGCCTCCTATCCCAGGCCAGGGCCACTGTGGAAGGCTGTACTAGGCAGGAATCCGTGATGTGGCTACTTCGTTTGTTGACCCACTGAGTCAGTATCGCTGGTGTCTGACATTAGTCGCTCAGCTCCTATTTGTAGACAGACGAGTTTCAGAAAGGCCTGCCTGAGGTCATGGAACTGTGTATTGCTGAGATCGGATTCTAACCCTGGCTTGCTTGATTTCATCCTCTGTACCCAGGTGTCTGCCCCAGCGACTCATCTGGAGGGAAGGGGGCACTGAACTCGGGCCCTCTTTGGGCCCAACTTCTGTATTAGTCAGGGTTCTCTAGAGTCACAGAACTTATGGTTAGTCTCTATATAGTAAGGGAATTTGTTGGTGACTTACAGTCTGTAGTCCAACTCCCAACAATGGTCAAGCAGCAGCTGTGAATAGAAGTCCAAGGATCTAGCAGTTGCTCAGTCCCACAAGGCAAGCAGATGAAGGAGAGAGTAAATCTTCCTTTTTTCCAATGTCCTTATCTACGTGTCCAGCAGAAGGTGATGCCCAGATTAAAGGTGTGTGCCACCACACCTTTAATCCCAGATGACCTTGAACTCAGAGATCTTCCTATCTTAATCTTCTGGGATTCATAGCCACTATGCCTCATGATCTCCATGCCAAGATCCAGGTCAGAAACTTGTATCTCTTAGACTCCAGATTAGGATCACAGGTGAGCCTTCCAATTCTGGATTGTAGTTCATTCAAAGGAGGGGACTGTGCAGGTTACCAGCAGTCTG
This sequence comes from Mastomys coucha, assembly GCF_008632895.1. Classification (NCBI taxonomy): domain Eukaryota; kingdom Metazoa; phylum Chordata; class Mammalia; order Rodentia; family Muridae; genus Mastomys; species Mastomys coucha. The sequence continues at coordinate 29,178,914 of NW_022196911.1, forward strand.
TAGTCTAGGGGCTTTAGGGGGACATGTGGATATGCACCCTTTGAGTTTATTCCCCTCCCATTCTAGAAGCACACATAGGCTCCAGGACCTTTGATACAGATGTTTATCATGTGCTCTCAATGTAGATGTTCCTGTGAGGCAGGAGTGGACTCTGAGCTGGGCCAGACACCAGTGGCTTAGGACTGGCTGCCTCCGTTGTGCCACACTACTGACTATCCAGGGCCCTTAGGGTGGGCTAGCAAGGGGAGGTACACTGTGTGATTTGTTGGAATGTCCCCCAAAATAACCAGTAGAACACAGCCAAGACTAGCTGGTAAGGGCAGGTTCTGGCACTAGCCATTGCCACCATCTGCACATGCTCAGATGATGAAGGAGGCGGTCTATAGGCCCTGAAGGAGATGCCCTGGAGCAAAGAGTGGCACCGGACTGTGCCACTCTCACCTCAGGGAGATGGAGGGGCCTCACCACCAAGAGCCTGTTCCTTGCTACTCCAGCTGCCCTGTGTAATCAGAGCCCATGAAGCTCAGCCTGAGCCTGGAGCACAGGAAAATGATGGCATCTATGAGGGACGATTCTGTCTGTTCTATCTGGGAGGCCCCGCATCTCCTCAGCCATCTCTTTGGATCTGAGGGTGCTTCTGAGAAGCCTCACACACTGTTGAAAGAAATATAGGTGAACACAGCCATCATGGAGAAGTGCATGAAGGCTCTGTCAAGACCTAAAGGTGAATTTACCACATGATCCAGCCACCCCACGACAAGACAGATCCTGGGGAAAGCCAGCCACAGTGGCAAACGCTTGTGAAGGATGACCATGCTCATGCCCACTCTACAGGAGCTAAGAGATGTTACCACCCAGGTGCCTGTCAACACCTGGGTGGTAAATACAGCACGGTACATGACATATTTCTCAGCCATAGACGGGCATGAAATTATCTCACTGGAGCTCAGTGGGTAGAACTGGAGGTGGGGGTCTACTGCAGAGTCTCTGCAGTTACCTTCATTAGCCTGCACAGGGGAGCAGAGGTGAAGTAAGAATGCTGCTTGCCTTTGCAAAAGGAGGAGGCCCATCTACCTGAATGGAGGGGAGTGATTTCTGAAGGCAGGGACAGGTACACGAACAGAGGGCTAACTGGACCGCACATCCATGTGCTGAAGCGCCACACTGAGTTATGATACATGCTGCTAATACATGCTATCCAAAGAGGGTTTTATTATTTTTGGTTGTGAGCCTAGCCTTTAATGGCTGAGCCATCTCTCCAGCCCAAGGGTTTTATTATAAGCTCTGAAGAAGGGAATGGCGGAGGTCAGTCACCAAGGCCTGATGACCATTATGGGGTCATGGGGTTCTGTGTGGGGACAACAGCCTCACCCTTAGCATCTCTGGAGTGCATGCAGTGTGGTAGGGACTTGAGCTCACCCAGATGTTTTAGTCCTCTCTCCTGAGAGCTCCAACCTTGCTGCACATGAAGAAGCCACATAGCCAGTTTACTGGTCAGCTAGGACTGGAGTCTATGGCAGACTGTGGTGCTTTTACATTAAGCTAAGTACCTGCTTACCTCACAAAGGGGAGCTACCTGACCATAGTCACAGTGGCCATTGACAAGCTACTCATCCTGCCCCCTCCTGCCCTCCCTCCCCCCTTTGTCCATCCATCCATCCATCCATCACATTATCACATCCGTCTTTCCGTCCATCCATCCATCCATCACATCCATCCATCACATCCATCCATCACATCCATCACATTATCACATCCGTCTTTCTGTCCATCCATCCATCCATCCATCCATCCCATCTGATGGGTTTGGTTCTTAGCGGCGCGTCCACAGATACTAGATACAGGCAGCTCTGTGTTTTGGAGGTTTAATTAGGAAAAGGGGGGGGGGGAGTGAGGACCGCGGCGCGTGAAGGGAGGGAGAGGAGAGAGGGAGAGAGAGAGCGAAGATGGAGGAATTGTCTTATATATATGGGTTGTGACGTAGTGGCCTCGCAGGTAAAGGTGGGAGGTGATCCCCATGGATTCTGGGAATATGGTGGCCGTTGTCCTGGTGACAGCTCTGTGGACCCACCCACATATCCGCTGCGGGCAGATTCTGAATGCTAACACCATCCATCCCATCCATCCATCCCATCCATCCATCCATCCATCCATCCATCCATCCATCCCATCCATCCCATCCACCCATCACATCCATCCATCACATCCATCCATCCATCCATCCATCCATCCATCCATCTACCCCATCCATCCCATCCATCACATATATCCATCCATCCATCCATCCATCCATCCATCCATCCCATCCATCCATCACATCCATCCATCACATCCATCCCATCCATCCATCCCATCCATCCATCACATCCATCCATCCATCTACCCCATCCATCCCATCCATCACATCCATCCATCCATCTATCCATCCCATCCATCCCATCACATCCATCCATCCATCTCATTCATCCATCCATCTACCCATCCATCACATCCATCCATCACATCCATCCATCACATCCATCTCATTCATCCATCCATCCCATCCCATCCATCACATCCATCCATCCATCCATCCATCCATCTACCCCATCCATCCCATCCATCACATCTATCCATCCATCCATCCATCCATCCATCCATCTACCCCATCCATCCCATCCACCCATCACATCCATCCATCACATCCATCCATCACATACATCCATCCATCACATACATCCATCACATCCATCCATCACATCCATCCATCCATCCATCCATCTCATTCATCCATCCATCTACCCATCCATCACATCCATCCATCACATCCATCCATCCATCCATCCATCCATCACATCCCATCCATCACATCCATCCATCCATCCCATCCATCACATCCATCCATCCATCCCATTCATCCATCCATCCATCCATCCATTCATCCATCACATCCATCCATCCATCAATCACATCCATCCATCAATCACATCCACCCATCCACCCATCCATCCATCCATCCATCCATCCATCCATCCATCCATCCATCCATATTTGAGCCTAACACAGTGTCTCATCCTCTAACCTGTGTTGTTAGCTTTTATCTATTGCTTGTGCCCTAACATTAACAGGGAAAGGAGGTAACTTTGAGGGATGTTCTTGGCTGACCCTAGTGCCAACCAGAATGGCTTCCTCCAAGCCTCAAATTCTGGGCCTCTGAAATGAGGGTGAAGCTGGACTTAGGAATGACATTTTAAGCCAGTCTTACAGTCTTTCACTCTCCTCCACCTCCTTACTACACTCCCTTCCATACCATGAGGCTGTGTTTGCTCCTTCAGAGAACAGTGTTTCTCACCATAGTCCCCTTACCTCCCCCATGAGCCTATTAATATTCCATGCTTGCCCCTCTGATTAGAACCCTCTTGCCTCTTTTTAGACCACATCTCATCTCTGTTTCAAACCTGACAGTGCCTCCGAGCTAGTCATCAGGGAGATTTTCATCTGCCTCCTCTAAGTCCCAGTGGCCTCTCAGTTCCAGTCATGAACTAATATTGCAGACTTCCATGGGCCTCTTTCTGCTTCTATTCTTGCACTGTGGCATGTGGTCCTCTCCTCTGTGTATGGAGTGAACTCCTGTTTGAAAGACCTGCTCTAAATGTCTCTGCCTTACTCAGTCTTCCCTGCTTCCCTGACCTGGATTGAGTGGAGGTACTGGGGTCATAAATCTAGTCCATAAATAATCTTACTTACTGCATTTAAGAGGAAAGCAAGAACATATTGATGAGCACTCATCTGTCCATTCATCTATCTATCCATCTACCCACCCATCCATCTATCCATCCATCCATCACATCCATCCATCCACCTAACCACTCTTTATTCACCCTTTCTTTATCCATCCTTTACCCATCTGTCTATCCATCCACTCATCCATTCATTCATCCACCCGCCCTCTATCCATCTATCCTCTACCTATCCATTCAACACCTGTCCATACACCGATCAAGTCCCTCTAGTCAAACGGTTACTGGATGGACCCTTCTTGCAAGCCTTTTGTCTACAATGAAGAGTTTCCGATTAGGAGGTGGCATTGCCTAAAGTATTCCTGTTCCCTAGAGCTGGCAACCCTCCAGAATTCCATGGACTCTTTCAAGGTCTTTGTATAGAATACCAGCTACCCTGGCTCCTGGCTCTCAGCCCCTTCCTGGGCCCAGACAGGGCAACATTGAAAGCTATTAGCTTTTGAATATCCAATCCTTGGCTCCATCCCTGTTAGGAAGAGTAATTCCAAGCACTGGGATGGCTTATGAGGTGGGGTCATCTGTTTCTATAGAGTCTCTGCTGTTGTCTAAATGATCTTGCATGGAAGGAATCCAGCAAAGGAGCTTGCTCAGTGATGAAACATTTTGTTCAGAGACAATGACAGCTGTGTCCCAAGTACCTTCTTTGAAAGCCACTGAACAAATGGTGAATGGAGGATGGATAAATGGCAGAGACTTAGCTCCTGTTCTGGCTAACTCCAGATAAAACCAGAAACAGAGCACAGAGTTAGGATCACAGCCCATATCACACCCAGGGAGGATGCAGATATCATTATCCTGTTCATGCCATTCTATGCCACCAGCTCCTATTTCTAGAGTCCAGACATACTCTAAAATCCTAGCTGCAAGAGAGGCTAGCAAGGAATAACTGCCTGCAAGGGGGGGAGGTTGGTGAAAAATACCTGGCTTCCTAGGCGAGGCTGCTCAAGAGGCAGGTGAGCCTGTTTCCATCTATACTCAGAAGGCCGGGCAGGTGTTCTGCAGTAGAGACTGATGTGCCCCTCAAACATAAATGTCATTATATATAATATTTGTGGCTACATTACTGCAGTACTCACTGAGACTTCTCAGCCTAAGAATATCTATATCCAGTGTTTCCTCCTTCTTGGACAACAACTAGGAACTGAAGCTAGAGGATAATTTCCCTGGGGCCTTAGGAAGAAGGACACCCTGGGGTGCCATCCCCACCTACTACTGCTAGACACGTACTACTAGCGTTTAGATGTGTCTCTCATATCTCACATGTTGGAAATTTAATTCCCAAATCCATATGTTGAGGGCACTTGGGGGCAGGGCCCTTGAGGATAATTAGAGTTAGATAAAGTCATTAAGGTGGGGTTTCCATGACAAGAGAAGCTGGATGAGAACAGGAATAGGAACCTGATGTGGAGCACTTGCTCTGTGTCTTCATGTGATGCCTTCACATCACCAAGAGCACCAAGAGTTCCCTGCCAGATCCAGCACCATGCTCTTAGACACCCAACCTTCAGAACCACAAAGCAAGTACACTTCCCTAAGTACAAATGCCAGGAGGTGGGACTCCATTACCAGGAGGTGGGACTCCATACAGCAGTTACCGATGACTAAAGCAGGGACATGCCTAATCAGAAGTAATGCCCTTGCGTCTGGGGAGTATAGAATTTCTTGTGGTAAAGTTCATCTTGGAATAGTTAGCTCACTCAATCATGCCCCAATAGCAGCTCTGCTCTAGAGAATTAGCTGGTGGCTAGATTGCCTGTCTAGAGCAGTGATGTTGGTTGCCCAGGCTGTTGTGGAATGAAGATGGACTAGCTTCCAGCCATCCCACTGGAAAGCTAGTAGGCTGTCAGAAAGATGAGGACCTTGAAAGCCAAGGGCATGGGACTGAATTTCAATCCTGAACCAAGTATCCCTGGAATTCTGGATAGAAGATGATGCCCTGAGCCTCAGTTTCCCACTTTGCAGAGGCAGAGGTTACAGGAGGTACTGGATAGGGTCATGCTAAGCCTGGCAGCTGTGTATGTAGCCGTTTCTTCAGGAGCCACAGGGCATCCACATTCCACCACTGCCTACACATTCCTGTGCCCTCCAAGGTCTTTAGCACAGCCTCAAGGTCCCAGAGGGACCGCTCCAACTCTGGATAGCACTAAGGCAGCACTCACACACTCAGGCTGCTTTGTTTGCAGAGCTGGGAATGGCTGTCCCCACCCCGGGCTGCTCTGCTTGGCCTCGGCAGCAGAGCTCATGCATAGCAGAGTGCAGGGGCTGTGGCTGCCATCACTTCTGCTTGGTTATCACTTCTTAGCGGCCCATGTGGCTCAGCTCCCATCTAGTCTGTTCCAGTATGTCACCATGTCTCACTGCCTTCCAAACCCTGGGTGTTCTCTGAAGTCATTTTATTGAGGACACATCCAGACACTATTACTTTGGGGTTTGAGCCAGAGCTTGGGATCTAAGGGTGTGGGGGGAATAATAGCTTTCTATTCTTTTGAGGCACCATGTGTGGGACCCAGGTTTTTGGGCATACCAGGCTTGTGCTCCGACTACGAGTTTCACTCCCAGCTCCAGCCTTGCATTCTAAGCAGAGTGGTTGCGTGCATGTAGGAATGTTGAGCAAAAGTGGGATCCAATGTATGTATGCCCATTACCCTGTCCCGGATCCATAGACTAAAGCTAGACATGCCAGACAGAGGAAGCTCAATAGCAGGAGTAGAGAACACCCTGGAAGTTTCATTTTCCTTGTGTGGAAAGTGCTTCCCCAGGTCACAGCCCCAGGGCTTGGAGTCCATGAATAGAATGCCCCCTGAAGGGGAGGCAGAAACCTCATACAACATCCAGGGAGCCAGAGATGCCCAAATGCAGTGTGGCCATAGTCCTGAAGCTTGGGGACAGAGCCCTTATGTACCTGATTCTTGTGATACATGTGACCAAGTGAATGGAGCCTGCATCCTGTTAGATGTCTAGGTAGAGAGGTCCTGAGGAGCCTCAGGTGACTGACTAGTGTCGGGGCTGAGCCTGTGCCTCCTGTACTTCTCTGATCTATAACGTAAGGGGTCCTCAGTCTCCTGGGACCAGGTATACACTAAAGAAGGAGAGCAGCCCTGAGGAGTTTGGGGGAGGAGTCTTTCCCGCCAAGCTAGGAAAGCAGCTGGTGGGAATAGGAGGGCCAGTAGAAAAGAGGGTGAAGGGTGGTGGGCAGGGGAAGAGAGATGTTTACGGCAGCCAAAAGCATCTGTCTGCTTCCCAACAGCAGAAGGGCCTCTGCTGCGTTCTGGGGACCAGCATTGGGATGGCCATGTGCCACGCTGGACGACATTGTAGGCAGCCTGTTCTGGCCAAAGGCAGCTGCCACAGTGCCAACCAAGCCAAAACTTGGGCCTACTCTGCCAACTGCCACCCTCAGTGGGTCAGTGAGGGAGAGCCAGGAATCAGGCAGCATCTTTTGTCCTACCCCGTTGTCCTTTCCCCAGGAGCTGGGAACAGAGCCGGGGCAGAGTTCAGGGTAGGGTGCACATTTTAACTATAGATGAAGATGAAGCTGAAATTGAAAGTATTATTGAAAACTGCGAACTATTTATGGAATGACAGCTACAGTTACTGAAAACCCAGGGAGACTTAAAAATGGTTATAAAACAGAGGGGAAGGGATACCATGGAGGGAGGGGGACATGAAGTCATCATAGTCCAGTTGGGAGGTGGGCAGCCTTCTGTTTCACATATGTGCTGTTGGTTTCCAGCTACTCTTTCCTGCACTAAACTCTCGATGCACAAAATCAGGGATGTTCTGCTGCAAGTGCTTTCAGGGTACCCAGCACCTAGAACTTGTCTCAGATAGCCAGTGTATTTTAAATGTGTGAAAGAAAGCGCTATCAGCCTAAGATAACTCATCAATAGGTATGACCTATGTTTTTTATAAAGTTGTTTGACTATTATGTAGTATCTGGAAGCTGCATTAGACTTGGTAAAGCAAGCGGAACCAAGGGACTGATCACCTAGCAGAATGTTGGGTGATCTTTGGTCTGGGCCGCTCTTCCTAGAACCTGGGTAGTGGCTACAGGCACATGCTTCAAGGAGTCAGCCCCTTGAGACTGTTGTATAGTGAAAGCTGGCCAGGCCTCAGTCTTGAGATCCAGGAGAGCTGAAAACAGGCCCAGAGCCCTTGACGGGAGTCTTTCTAATGCCAAGAACCTGTGGCATTTGACGTGTGTCAATCCAGAAGCCACCAGAAGGTGATGCTCTCATCCCTGTTTAGAAGAGCGTGGCCACGTTGGTCCAGAGTTCCTCCCTTCTGCCAGCTTCAGAGCACTTTCAAGGTTCAGTCTTTCTTCTGTATTTGAGGAGAGGGCCAGAGGAGTGGGCTGGATTCCAAGGCTGAAATGAAGTACCATAAGCTTTCAAACGACGGACATTTGGGCTTGGGAGGTGTGGCTCACTGGCCTGGGTTTAATTCTCAGCATCACTAATTAAACAAAAAAACAAACACCCCAAATCAACAATAGTAAAAAAACAAAAAAATCAAAACCCCCTAAAACAAACAAACAAAAAACCAAAACTGCCATTCCACAAACCATTGACTCCCAGTCTTGGGGATCAGGAGTCTGAAACCGGAATGTTGTCAGGGTGGGTGATAGTCCCTCTGATGAATGGGGTGGGGATCGTGCTTGTCTTGTCCAGCTGGCAGCCTCAAGCGATTCTTGGCTCACTGCTGTCATCCCTTCGGTCCCTGCACCTATCTTCTCCATGGTCCTCTGTCCTCTCTTCTTTTACAGTTGCCATTCACCAGGTTACGGCTCCCTTCATCCAGCATGAGTGCATCCCAAGATTCTAAGCCACATTTGCAATACTCTGCTTTCCGACAGGGTTACATTTTGTGGTTCTGAGTGCATATGACTTGGGGGCTCCCCTGTTCCCATCATGCCCCAGCAGTCAAGTGGGGAGCAACCTTGGGTCCAGTTTTCTCTCAGAGACATTCCACATATAGAGGTGAATCATATAGCTGCTTGGCAGGGACCTAGGATGGGAGTTAGGACGAAGACTGGTAAGTGTCACTGGTCAACATGCTAAACCCACAGCTGCTGGCCAGGTGGCTGGTGGCCTCCTTCTCTGTTCCCCCAGCACCACTGCAATTCACTTGGTAAAGGGGGTCAGAGCAGAAGGATCCAGGAAGTAGAGTGTATAGGTTGCTGGTCCTCTGGCCGCATGTTGGTGCTCCTGTGCCTCTGAGTTTTAAATGATTTGGGAGGGTCCGAGACATCTCTTGGAGAGCCGACAAGTGCAAGTGAATTTGCATGTCTAAATGGATCCTTGGAACGTTTTGGCAAACTCCCAGCGGACATGGGAGTGGGCTCAGGAGGTCGAATTCTTGACGATTTTAGGATCAGTAAGAATTCTTTGTTTTATTTCTCTAGCAGTTCTATTTGCTTTGGGTATGATAAGGGAGAATTCATTGGAACATAGATCAGGCTTCAGGGCAGCTTGATCAGGACCTTGGCATTCTTCTGTGATGATTATTTTTTCCCACTGTAATCCATGGGACAGCAACCTACTCTCAGTAAGTCTAGCTCTCATTATTTTTCCATAGATGTCTTCCAAGAGAGAAGAAAGCTTTTTTTTCTACAAAGAACAAGCCAGATTCTGGAGCTTAAGTCTCATTGAATCAATTTAGATAATGCACCCTCTCTGCAGTAATGATCAGTGTCAAGGGAGAATAGTCCACCAGAGTCCAGAGCTTACTCATGGAGCCGTGGGCAGGGGTGGGCGGGACCACCCCTAACAGCTCCGGTAGGATGGGGAAAGATACCACGGGCATCAGAAGATGCCGATGCCAACAGAGCTCAAAGCCTTCAAGTTTAGGCTAAGAAGCCGACCCCGGGTTAGTACAGGTGTGTCAGCTCCATCATAGAGAGCCCCAGTGACCTCAACTCACAGCACCTTGCTAAAGCTGTGGGAAAATTTTGCCTGCTTGGCTACTGTGCCCTCTGCAGATGTATTTCTGGTTCCATGGTCCTCCTTCCTCTCGGTCCCCCTCAGACTCCTCATTCTTCATCCCTCTAAGACCATAAATAAAGGCACTGACATAGAAGTTTGAAGGCTTACAAAGTAAAAGAGGGCAGAAGCCAATATTAACGGTGTGTTGCTAAAAGAGGACAGAATCCTCTCATATTGTCAGTACCTCACCCCAGCATTCTTCTCAGAGTGCAGGGGATGCATGATATATACTCACAGGGTGATCAACTGAGGAGCAAGGCAATCATATGTAACATGATCTCACAGTCTCTCCAAGCTTGGGAAGATCACCTGGTGTGCTGGCTGCAGCATATGTTCACTGTGCTCAGCCTTAGTACCTTCAGCTGGCTTCTCAGGTAGAACCAGCCTTGGCTGACTCCTCTCAACCTCAAGAGTGACTGTGAGCTTGGTGATTCTCTTCTGAATCTCACTGCATTTAGTCTAACAGGTGTCCTGATATTTGGCTGACCTGCAGGTTCCGGGGAGACCTCAGCTTTCCACCTGGTGGCCATGGATGAGGGTTGGGGCTGGGACTCTGATGGGGGAGTTGAGGCTTTGAGCATTTGGCTACTTGGCTAGGTCACACGGTCCATGATCAGAGCCAGACAGTAAACACCTCCAGCAGCCTGTCCCTGGTATGCTACTCCTGGTCAGGGCACTGGGACAGGATTTGCAGCAGGGGGAGGCTGTGCCTTCTACTCTTAAGGATGAGCTACGAGTGTCCTTGTGGACAGAGTAGATCCTGGTAACTGTTACTGCCCACAGAATCACTCATTAATGTTGTCATGCATCGTTGTTGTCAGCAGCTATTGATTGAGCACCTACCTTGTGCCCGGTACTGAGGCTGCATGGAAGGAAAGAACAGTTTCTCTGTCCTGGTAAAACTGCTTTGTAATGTCTCAGTAGTATGAGGCAGGGCAGACATCATGTCAGCCGGCCAGAGGTGGAGGGGAGAGGCAGGATCAGCCAAAAGACAGCACAGGGCTGAGATCACACAAATTGAGTGACATTACTAGAATTAGAACTTCAACTGCCAGTTCTGGGCCACTTTGCCCTGGAGGCCAAGGAGACATAAGGGAGAGGATGTCACCAGTCTACCACCCTGTCTTCTTTCTTTTCCTTTCTTCAATACACAGCAGACAGCTCACTCTTCGATGATTATATAGTGCGGTGGGATCATGGGGACACTGTGTGGGACCTGGGGCCCTCCTGCTCTCAGGGATTGGGGTCTTCAGGGAAATGGCTTGCATGTGCGTCTCTGCAGCCGTGGGGCTCATAACCAGGCAGCACTGAATGGTCCTGTTTTGTCTGTGATTCTGCCGGATGTTTACACCATTTGTAATGAGACAAATTGGGACAAATTGCCAAGGACACTTATGTAAATGAAACCAGCAGAGATGCTCGCTGGCCCAAGTGCGTCTTTGCTTTCCTTTTCCTTTCTCCCTAGGGCCCACATGGAGAAGGAAGAACTTTATATTCTAGAGACCCTCTCCTCCTGCCATTCCCTGACCAGAAAACCGATTCACTCCGCATTCCCCAGAGTGTGCCCACAAGTTGCTCAGTGTCAAAGCAATGATTCTTCACTTGGTTAAGCTTAGGGAGTGGGCCCACAAAGGTTATCGCAGCTTTCTTTCAGGACTTCTCAGAGTCTGCGATAGGTTAATGAGCCTACCGCCCTTGTGGCTTATAGGCCATGGAAACAGGGTCTTCTAGAGGAGTTAGTCCAGCCTTGGAGAAGTCAGGCCAAGCATTGTCTCCAGAAGAGCTAGGAGCCCCTCTGGCTCACACAATCTGGAGGCTGGCTGTTACAGTTTTCAGTCTGTGGAGGATACGGGCCCCTGAGCAGGGAGTGAGCATCCCATGGGTATATGGCACCCTGAGGGTCAAGGTGTTCAGGAAGCCTGGGGTGCCAGCATCTGACCTTGATCTTATTTTCCACTCTCCCTGACCTGCTGGCCTCAAAAGGACCAACTCACGAGGGCCTACTGTGTGGCTCTGGCTGTACCATCTTTCTGCCTAGGGTACCCTTACTCCCTGGATAGTGTTGTGGCAACAGTAGCCCAGGCAGGGTTGATTCTTAGAAGTCATTAGTTTGGCTTGTTGTCTTCCCTCTATGACCCACACAGGCCTGGGGCCTTCTTAGAGACCAGAAGGACTGTGTTCTTAATGAAGATGGAAGATAGGAGTGAGCTACAGTGCCAGGCATGGCGGTGTACAGCTGTACTTTCAGAAATGGGCAGTAGGAGAACCAGGAGTCTGAGACCAGCTTGGGTTACATGAGACCTAGGCTAAAGAAAAAAGGAAAAGAAAAGAAAAGAAAAGAAAGAAAGAAAGAAAAAAGAAAAGATTCACAGCTACAACTCACTGCAGATAAAGGTGACCAAAGAGTCAGGGGTGTCTGGCCAGCATGAGACACCCGGAAAGGTAGAGTCTAAGGGTATTTCACACATACAGTGGTGGGAGGGATAGGAAGTCAAGGAACTGTGGACAGGTCTATGGAAATATGTTCAGATTAGATGGAACCACATAGGCAAAGACTCCGAGGCAGAGAAAACAGGCTGGTTTAAGATGCTGGATGAAGATGTAACATGGCTCAGGGGGAATGTTGAAGATGAAGATCCTGCTGAACACCAGGCAGGCATCTACAATAGATGAGGCTGCGGAGAGGGCACTGGACCCTACTGATTTCACACAGAGACAGGTGGGACTGTCCCTCTTACTCGGACTTTGTGGGAGGAGTACTGGGGAGCACACAGTGGGAGAAAGGAAGTGTGTGTGTGTGGGGGGGGGCAGCATCTTCCTTAATCCTGAGCATGAATGCAAAGTCACCTGGAATTATTTCAGACTTTTAAATGATCAAACTGAGGAAGCAGCCAGTGGTGGAAGCACAGTGGTGAGAGCAGAGTGGTGGAAGGACAGTGGTGGGAGGACAGTGGTGGGAGCACAGTGATGGGAGCACAGTGATGGGAGGACAGCGATGGGAGGACAGTAATAAGAGCACAGTGATGGGAGGACAGCGATGGGAGCATAGTAATAAGAGCACAGTGATGGGAGCACAGTGATGATAGGAGCACAGTGGTGGAAGCACAGTAATAAGAGCACAGTGATGGGAACACAGTGATGGGAGGACAGTAATGGGAACACAGTAATAAAAGCACAGTGGTGAGAGCACAGTGGGGAGGACAGTGGTGGGAGGACAGTGGTGGGAGCACAGTGATGAGAGCATGGCGGTGGGAGCACGGTGGTGGGAACACAATGGTGGGAAAACAATGGTGGGAGCATAGTGGTGAGAATACAGTGGTGGGAGGATAGTGATGAGAGCACAATGGTGGGAGCACAGTGATGGGAGCACAGTGATGGGAGCACAGTGGTGGGAGGACAGTGATGGGAGGACAGTGATGGGAGGACAGTGATGGGAGCACAGTGTTGGGAGCACAGTGATGGGAGCACAGTGATGGGAGCACAGTGATGATAGGAGCACAGTGGTGGAAGCACAGTGGTGAGAGCAGAGTGGTGGGAGGACAGTGGTAGGAGGACAGTGATGGGAGCACAGTAATAAGAGCACAGTGATGGGAGTACAGTGATGGGAGCACAGTGATGGGAGCGCAGTAATAAAAGCACAGTGGTAAGAGCACAGTGGGGAGGACAGTGGTGGGAGGACAGTGATGGGAGTACGGTGATGAGAGCACAATGGTGGGAGCACAGTGATGGGAGCACAGTGTTGGGAGCACAGTGGTGGGAGGACAGTGATGGAAGTACGGTGATGAGAGCACAGTGGTGGGAGCACAGCGGTAGGAGGACATGGGAGCACAGTGGTGGGAGTACTCTGTAACTGGAAACTTGCCCCTGCCATTCCTATGCCAGGGCTCTTCCACTACCATTACCTGGTCTACTCTGTCACTTCCATCTGACCACTAAGTACTCCAATGGCACTCTGTCAGGATCTGTCCCCTGTAGCAGCCCCCATCATGCTCTGTGCTCCTGCTGATTGACATTCTATACATGTCATCTCTCCTTTCTGTCCCTGCCAGCTGGAACACTACAACACTCAGCCCAGTGGAGGCGGGGCCTGCCTCCATTGCTGCTGACTCTCAGTACCTCCGTGCCTGCCCAGGGTCTGAAGAGAGTGTTGCAAATAAATGAAAGGACAGTAGAGAGTGTTGGATGCTTCACAAATTACCCTACAGCATCCCATATATTGTCCCTTTGGGGGATAAGGCTTAGGAAAGTAAGTGGCTCATTCAGACTTCCATTGGCAGAACCAGTTCAAGCACAGACCGAGGCTCTCCGCTGCTCTGTCCCTGTCCTCAAACACCCCAGTCCTGTTTCTTTCAGGCCTGAAGAAGCTCTTGGAGCTTTGGAAGATGAAACAATCCCAGGGAGGATGCTGTACAGCCGTGTGGAAGGACTTAAACCAACTCAGAGCCCAGCATGGCCACAGATGGGCACTCAGGTCCCTCAGGCAGGCTGTACAGCTCAAGTTCCTCGCGTGTGCAGGGCAAGGTCTGGATTCAAGGATGGCCTTTGTGCTTGAAGCCTGATCTCTGTTGTCACAGCAGACAGAGGGCACCAGGTGATGAGAAAGTCTTCCTTTGCCATGGATACCTTAGAAGCTGATAGAAAACCCCAGACCACCGGGATTCTCTGTGCCAGGTTCTCACATGATCCAGCCTGGGATGGCAATGGGTCTTTTCTAGGACAGGCAATTAATCAGGAGTATTAATGAAAAAGCCAGCTCCACAATTGCAGAAACTTAAGTAATTTATTGGGAATTGAGCTCAGGCCATTAAAATGTCATTATGGGCTTGTCAGCGAAGCACCGTGCGCTTGTGCCGAGGAGCCATGCTGGAATGCAATCATTTAGTGTTCTCTGAACAGACGAAACCTGGTGTGTGTCATGCCAGTAAGGGCAACTCATCACTCTTTGTGCCCAGGCAGGGGCCCAGGGGCTTTTCCCTTGGGAAACACCTACTACATCAGGCACTGAAAGGAGACACTGCCAACAGAGATGAAAACCCTGCCATGGAGGGGCTTAGAAACTTCCAGAGAGACCACATGTGACACAGACATGACCAACAGAGCAGCTCCTGCAATGGAACCAGAAAAACAAGCTCTGGTTGATGATGCACGGAAGGCTTCCTGGAGGAGGAGGAGGAGGAGCTCTCTGAAGGCTCAGTGTCCAACGTCATGTTCAATGGGGACAAGAGCCTCCTGGTGGGGGAGACACTGATTCTAGATTGAGGCTGTGAAAAGTGTTAGTCATTTTATGTTTATTCACACATAGGTACACAGGGTGTAAGTAGAAGATATATCTGGTCATAGAACAGGGGATGCGATCAGGGAAAATGGCCAGAAAGGCAGTAATGAGTACAAGATTTACAGTGTAAGTATGTGGTATGCACTTCACTGGTCTGATGCCAGTTACATGAGGTGACTATGGACAGTCTGGCTGGTCAGATACTCAGTGGAAAAGGAGTCAAGACCCCAGTCTCGCTGCTGGCCCCATGGAGTCCAGTTCCTACCTCTTTTCTACAGTGTGTCCATGAGGTCTGGGCCCCATCTGCATGGTCCCAGACTTCCTTTCAGCTGGGACAATTCCCAGGATGAGTAGCCTTTCCCAGTCACCTGCCACCATCTGCGGTGACCCCGCCAGATGAATTATGCTTCCCATGGGGAAACATTCCCAAGCATGCTGTCTGGGGATTTGATGATTGCTTAGAAACCCGACAACTCATCTATCTGGTGGGTGAGAGGAGGACATTTTTCCTGAATAGTTCCTGTTCAGGCATAGAGCTTATTGTCTTTCTAGGGCCACCAAGAGCCAGCGTACTAATTAGTGCCCCCCTCTAAGGGCTGACAAGGTGTATCCCTCACCCCCTCCTCAGAATCTTACACAGAACTTACTTTGTCATTCTTTTTCTTCCCTTTACTTGTATGTGTGTGTGTGTGGGGGGGTATGCATCTGTTTGTATATGGGGGATAAGCATGCTTGTATGTGGGGTATGCATCTATTTGTGTGTTGGTATATGAATGTTTGTGTGTGGGTGTATACATCTGTGTGTGTGTGAGTGTGTGTGTGTGTGTGTGTGTGTGTTCTGCCTTGTGTCTGCATATGTGAGGACCAGAAATCAATGTTGGCTATCTTCCTGTATTGTTCTCCACCTTATGTTTTTAAGACAAGGGATCTCATTGAACCTTGAGCTCACTGACTGGGATAGATCAGCAGGCCAGCTGGTCTCTATCTGCTTGTCTCTGCCACTAAGGCATTGGGGTTAAAGATGTGCACTGCCATGCCTAGCCTTTATGTGAATGCTGGGGATCCAAATGCAGAACCTCATGCAGAAAAAATTCTTTGCCCACTGAGATTCTTGCCCAATTCTTTGCCATATCCCAATTCCCTCTTGGTTCTTTCTTATTCCAACAGAACCTTCTTGCTATGTGTCTATGGGCTACCTTACAAATTTTATTATTTATTTTATCAGAAAGATGTGCTGGGATTTGCTACAGGGAAATAAGCCCTTAATCTCAATGACCCAGAGTAGCAAAGGGTCATCTCTAGCCCTGTCCCCAAGTCTTCCACCCCCCCATCTCAATGGATTCAAGGCTGGGCTCTCGCAGCTGGCCAGCTCTGTGTTTGTTGCTTTCTTCACTTCCCATCTCACTTGTCTGAAGTGGGGGACAATAATAGTATCTGCTTAATGGGATGTTGAGATATTAAACAAATTAGCACACAGAGAGTCCTCGAATCACACCTGACATAAAATAAATGCATAATTAGTGTTTTGTCTAATTATTAGTTAGAATATTTTGACTCTGTAGAAGAGATTCAAAGCTGAACTAAAAGAGTTTCACGTCCCCAGTCTGAGGCGCATATTGGGGTGGGAATAATGGGGTAATGGGAAGTGGCTTGGGGAAAGAGGGACACAGAGTAAACCAGGTATGGGCAGGGTGGAAGGGACCAGACACTTTGTCACAGCAAAGTGAGAAGTTGGTGTGGCTCTGAAGATGTCTTCAGTAGGGGAGAGACATGACTGTGTGGAGTTTGTAGAGTGGATGGACCCAAACTCAGGCCAGGAGGAGAGCAACCTGGAGGAGGCCAATGCTCTTTCAGCAATCTAGGCAGGGTGGGTTTGGCAGGTCCTGCAGTTCGGTTAACCTTGGAGGAAGAGGCATTTAACTGTAGGTTTGCAACTCTCTGGGCACAACTCACAACCTTAGTCTGAAAGAAAAGGCAGTGAGAGTCAAATCGGGTTGTGACACAGGCCACATTCAGTACGAGCTAAAGCTAACATTGTTAGGCTGGGACTGGGGACTCACTCATCTGCTCCTCTCCTGCCGCCATGACAACGCCACTCCACTCCATTAAACCAATTGTCTTCATCTTCTCAGATTCAGCAGAATGAGAGCGGTCTTTAGAGAGACCTGGCCCATCCCTGACCTTGGGCTCGCTGGGGGAGCTGCAGATCTTCAGCTCTGTGCGGAAGATACATTTGCTGTCCCCACTCCCAGTTCTGCAGTCTGGAATGTGAGTCAAACCTGCTATACACATCTTCCTTCCAGCTCCCCATTAGTCTCAGAAATGGAGCCGGCTGGGAACTCGGTGCTTCAGGCCTGTGATGGCTGCGATCTGCTAATTGCACTTAATTTCCCTGTGCTGTGCCCAGCAGGAGCCTGCTGAGAGCTCGCTGGGCATTCAGCAAAGCTGGCTGGCCCAGGCCACTCAAGGCCTGAGCTTGCCACTGAGTAGGAGATTGGGAAAGGGCAAAGAGGCAGGGGGTGGTGCGGTGTGGGGGTCTACTCTAGGAAGTACTTTCCAGGGACGGTCTGCATTCTAAACTTCCTCCCTCCCTGTCCATCCATGCCCTGATCCCACATCTGCCTGACTACCTGAGTTTGAGAGAAGAGGCCTTTGTCTCTGTAACTGACAACATACTGCCAGGTGGCTGCACTCAGCTTGGGCCTGTGGCTACCTCAGAGTTTTCTAGTTCTCTGGACTGACCCCTCTGAGGGACTTAATTGGTTTGCCTTTCTCAGCCACATAGCAGCTGGGGCAGCGACTGGCTTGTGGCCCACAAGTACATGTTCAATGAATCACCCTTCCTAATAACCCGGAGATGGGGTGCATTGCTTCCTCTCGCCCCTTGCAAGCCTCAGTGAATATGTTCTTGGTCACATGACTTAACTTTGGCCAATAGAGTAGAGAAGCCAGGCCGAGCTTCAAAGACACAGCTCTTTCCTTAGACAGAGGAATTCCACCTGGAGGGAAGATGGGTAGGCTGGGAGATCATGTGGGCCACGTTCAGGGGAGACAGTCTTGGCTCCAGGCTCCAGGAGAGAAGGAAGGTAGTCAGCTACAGGCCCTTGATGTCTCTGACACTGAATGTGTCATGATACCTTCTTGAAAGGATTACATGTAAGATTCCTACCCTTTGGCCTTTCCTGTCCTGAGCAGCTGGACCCAAACTTCCTGACCTGCCCAGTTTTTCTACATTCTGAGCTGTCTATGGAGATGACCCTCGCTGTTCACTGATGCCCTAGGACTTGAGCACAGAATGAGCAGCCGTGAGTTAGCCTGGATGGCATAGCCATCTTGGAATCTCAACTGCTGTGCTCTAAGTCTGGGTGTTACTGTTCCAAAAACTGCCCCACCCCCGAGTCCTCTATCACCCCTTCTCTGCTAGTGAGCAGGAGAATGACTCCTCTCTCAGCAGCAAAGTCTGCTGACATTGCTGCTGTAGGAAGTACCTCAAAGACCTTAATGCCATGGTTGGGGAAAACTGAGGTGAGTTGCCAAGCCAGAAGACCTGGAAGCACACCCAACTCTGTGGCTTATTCTTGGAACTCTGTGGTTTATTTCTTGGGGTGGGTTGGCTTTAGAGAAGTCAGCTCATGGGGGTGGACACAGGAGACAAGCACCACTAGCAATGGGCAAAACTGGAGAAGAAGAGTGATATTTGCTAAAGAAGTCTACCCATGAGTTTGGAATTTATCCCTTGGGTATAATCCCTCAGGAAAGATGGGGCTCAGGATTCATCTGCAGCCATTGATACCAAGCTTGTAACCATAGGCTACTGATGAATGTCTGATGGGCTCTGCAGAGCTTGGCTCCCAGTGGCCATGCAAGAACACTCTGAAGTCCCATGCTATTTGGCCCAGCACACTATGCCTGGAGGGTGCTGTTTGGCTTCCCTGGAGTGGCTTTCTGTAAATGGTGCCTTGGTGGGTCATGCAGGTGGTCTATGCTGAGGACAAACTCCAGAAGCAGCATCTGGAGTTCATGGGGATGTAAACATTAGGTGTGTGGCTCAAATGACAACTGCTGTACACAGCAGCAGAGTTCTCTCAGACAGGGGTCACAGGAAATGGCTGGATTTTGTTGTTGTTTGTTTGTTTTTCCTAAATGAAGGGTAAGGAGCCAGGATCACCTGCAGGATTTTTGGAGCACAGGTGTCCTCCACCCAGATTCCTCAGTGGAGCACTGTGAATCTCCTGAGGAGCACAACCCAGAGGAGCACAGCTGTAGAGATTTGCCTTGCGGATCCGTGTGCTCCTTGGCAGGAGCTGCTATGAAGTTGCTTGTAGGAAGCCACTTCAGTAAGAGCTCACAGCATGATTTCTGTTTGCTGTCAGAATTTTCTCATTTAAGTAAAAAGAAGCTATGGCTTAAAAACAAACACATCATCCCCACATCCGTGAAACTGCACGGGAAGGACGTGAAGTCCAGCAAGTAGCTAAGTGCCTTAATTCTGATGACAATGACGATGACACAGGGTGCCAATCTAACCACTTCTTGCATAGGTAAGGTCTAGTGCCAACCTGAAGGGCTGATGCTGCTCTGCAGCCCTCTGAGACTTGTTTAGATGGCCACTCAGTGACATGCCTGCCTGCCCTGTGTCTGCCACAGGCAGCTCAAGTCATGTGAGCAAGCACTTGAGCTGTTATGAGCTGGAGAGTAAATGAGAGTTCTCACACTGTTTCTGCTGCTTGTTGACTCTCTTGTTGATTGGAGGAGAGAAAACTCTTTCTCACTGTGTGTGTCAAGAAGCCAAGGTGGGGAAGCCGGCTTCCTCTTCCAATCCCTCTTGTATCAGAGTCAACAGGTGATGCAGCGAACAGCATGCACTACAGTGAACCACCTTTTCCTGCCCAGAGTGTGGCATTGTGGGAAGCCCCAGGATACCCCATTACACTGCCACTGCACAGGCAGAGACAGTCATCATCATGTGGATGGGGAAAGATAGGAATGTTAAATATAAAATTCAGGCAGACAGAGCAACTTCCCTGCCTTTACCCAGGATGCCACATATATTGAATGTACCATCTTCCTTCAGTGGGCACAAGTTTAGGTTAGGTGCCAGCATGAACAAGCATGACTGAAACTGTCATTTCTCAGAGCAAAAATTTCCCCCATACCAATTTCATCCATATTCTAATCCCATCTCATTGCCAGTCAATCAGGAGAACAGTTTTTCCCATCTCATAGATGGGTAAACTGAGGTTCAGAGTATTGTAAGTTTCTGAGGTCGCACAACTATGCCAATGAACTTCATGTCCCTTTTTACAGCACTACTCAGTGACCCCTGGCTGACCTTCAGTCTGGAGGTGAGGTGCCCCTTCAGAGGGACCCATGCAATGTTCCCAAGTTGTTGTTTTTTTGAGTTTTTGAGACAGGGTTGCTCTGTGTAGCCCTGGCTATCCTGGACTTTAATAGACCAGGCTGGCCTCAAACTTACTGAGATCTGCTGGAGCTCTGCCGGCCTCTGTCTCTCAAGTGCTGGGATTAAAGGCGCATGCCATCACTGCCCTGCCTCCAAGTTGTTATTTTTACTACTTCTTCCTAGCGCCTGCTGATCTTACTTCTATCCTTACACCTTCTGTGGGTCAGATATAGTTTGCACCCCCAGAAAACTCATGCTGGGCCTTCATGCCTCAGTTGAGCCATGTGAAGAGGTAGGTCTATAGCGGGGGTACCTGCAGAAGAGATTAGTTCTACCTCATGAGACTGGATTAGCCTTCCCAAGACTGGACTAGCAACCAATGAGATCATGGAGACCTAGCCCACTCCCCCAAGATGCTTGGCTTTCTCAGTTTCTCTTGCTTCTTCTATCAAGTGATCTCTGGTACATATGCCCCCATGTGTTGTCATCCACCAGGTGGCAGCAGCCAGGGTCCCCTACCACATGGTAATGCTCCATTGGGTAATATTTCTGAATAGATGTATTACTAGACCAGGAGCCACATAACTCCCCCCATATTTAAATACATCACCCCATATCAGATATTCTTTCATAGCAACACATAAAATAGACTGGGACATTTTCTCATTATACCTCAAGCCTTGGGGTCAAAGGCCCCAGAAGTATCTAGATGAAACAGCTGGAACAACTAGTTTATACCATAGGCCACTACCACAGAAGGTCAAGAAAACAGGCTGGATGTGTGTGTGTGTGTGTGTGTGTGTGTGT
>NW_022196911.1:29200169-29228642 GCF_008632895.1 Mastomys coucha
TGTGTGTGTGTGTGTGTGTGTGTGTGTGTGTTATTGAGGAGGGAGCTCTAGACTGGACCAAGAGACCAGGGCTGTCCTAGCTCTGCCGTACTGGTATGATACTGAATGTGGCCTGGGCCTGATGCAGCCCTCTGGGCAGCCTAGTCTCTAGGCTCACTTATCCTCTCTCCCTTACATCCTCCCTATAATGGGCTAAACCGTGGCCCGAAAGGTACAAGGTCCTGATCCGCAGAGTTGCCTAACAGAACATTAAGTAGCAAAGACTTTGCAGATGGATTAAGATGAGAGATTATTTTAGATTCTTCAGATGATTCCTACAGGTAAGAAGGAGGGTCCTTGTAAGAGAGAGGCAAAGGGAGATGGAGAGAGAGAGAAGTCCTGTGACCACAGAAACAGGTACCATGACTGTGCCCTGGCCACAAGTCAAGTGATGCTGGCACACATCAGACACTAGAGGAAGCCAGGACATGAGTCCCCAGCAGCTGCTGGTCTCGAGATGAAGTGAAAACCTGCAGATGCTGAGACTTCAGTCCAGCGACACCCATGAGGACTTCCAGCTGTGGAGACAGCTGGATGAACTGTTGTTTTAAACACATTGGCTCAGTGGTATCCGGTTCTAGGCATCAGAAGGGATGAATGCAGCCATAAGCACCCTCCTTTCTAAGAGCCTTGACAAACTGTGTAAAGCTCCTTGCGGAGGGGAGGGTGGATAATCTTGCTGATGGTGCATAGCCGGAAGGCTTCTCACTAGGGACCTCTTGTCCTTGCCCTTCCTGGAGAGCCTCATTTTACCTCCCCATGTCCTCTCTCCAACCATATAGGTCCCTGGCCAGTTCCTACATGGTCATCTTAAGTTAAACAGTCTAATTGGCAAACAAAAGAGCTCCTTTGGCTCTGAGCCGGTCAGAGGCTGTGCTCGGCTGTTATATCAGAAGACTCTACCTTGAGTAAAATGAACATGACCATTAGATTCAGATAAATCCAGCCTTACCTCCAGACCCTGTCTCTCACTGATGTGAGATGGAAATCCTTTCTAAGACAGGGCGGGCTACTGGCCATCCCTACTTGGCTACTTGCCGCACTCCATAAATGACCATATTAGATGTGTTGCTGAGGTGAACAAGCTTATACTGGGTAAATGGCTATTTTCTGGCTAACTTATGGCATGGAAACGGTGGGCACACTCTCATTTTTTTTTCATCAGAAAGCTGGGCCCAACAGCTGACAGTAAGCTGAACAGGCATAGCTGATAAATGGACCCTGAATGGAGCCCAGCTCCCCTTGCCACTGGGGACCAATGGAGATGTGTCAGACAGGGGATCCTTGGAGACTCTTGGATGGGATTTGGTCATATTGGGTATGCTAGGGAGTCCACGCAGTTCCTTCGGAAGCCTTGGCAAGAAGATCCCGGGCTGTTTTTGGGGGGGTAGGAGGAGGGAGACCATAAGAGCAGCTGGGAAGGGAAGGATCTGAGCCCAGGCTGTGGCAGCATATGGCTGCCGTGGGCACCTGGCCCAGTCCAGGTACTTGTGTTGAGGGAAGGAGCAGTTTCTTGGACAGTCATGCTTCAGTGGAGGGAAGTGAGAGTCGCAGGAAGTAGAAACAGCTGACGCGGCAGCATTCATGGCTGAGTGTTGCAAAGGGGTGGGCAGACGAGCCAGGGAGGCTGGGGCTGCTGCAGCAAATGTGCTGGCTGGCAGGAGAAACTATTAATTTCCCTAAGTGCCGAGATGAGGACTAAGTGAGGCCATGTGTGTGTATGAGGCATACCACATGGCTTGGCCAGCCTTGCCTTCTCTCTCTGCCCAGCCTGTGGCCCCAGAACAAGGGGAACATTGAAATGGCTAAGTTCTGGGCCATGGAACTATATATAGGCTCCGTCCACTCTCCTGTTCTCTTGCCAAACTCATTGGCCAACAAAAGCTGTTAATCGTTTTATTTTATAGATTATCAAGAGATCACTAGCTGGTGATGTCAAACAAGAAAGAGCTGCGCACTCTATCACTTACAGTGGCCATGAAAACCCAAGCATTCTTGCTATGGAGGGACACTCAGACTCTCCTGCTGGGAATCCAAGATGGTCCAGCTATTGTGGAAAACAGTCCAACAGGTTGTCGTTAAGTTAGACATAGTATTCCCAAATGGACAGCAATTCCATTTCTAGGTTTTCACCCAAAGAACTGCAGATATGTTAAACAAAAACACGACTATAAATGTCTATAGCAGAATTATGTACAATCATCAAAAGATAAAAACAATTCAAATGACCATTAATTGATGGATAGGAAACACATACGTCCATACATTTGGGTGTTATTCAGTCATTCACTCATTTGTTCATTTGTATGCCACACAATGGGGCGACTGTGAACACATAATGGTAAGTGAAAAGAACTGGACACAGAAAGGATACGACATGTGATTGCATGAGCTCTCAAGAGCAGGCAAATTCATAAAGACAGACAGCAGAGGAGGGAAAGGAAGGGAGGAACTGCTTCCTGGGAACAGCGCTTCCTTTCAAGGTGATAAAGTCCTGGAAGTGGGTAATGATCAGAGGACACGGGATGCCATTAATGCCACTGCAACTGACATTTAAACCACACATGCCCTTTGATTTACAGTAAGATGACAACTCAATAAACCACTGCAGATGGAAAAATCACAGGTTGAAAATACATTCAATACACTCAACTTACCAAGTGTCCTTACCTAGCCCAGCCTCCCTAAACCTACCCAGGACTCTTACACTAGCCTACCATGGTGCAAAAACCTCCAGCACAGAACCTATTTTCTCTTTAAGTGTTGAGACCTGGTGAGGTGCAGACATGCTGCTCCAAGGCATGTCCCAAGCAGATGACAGGGAGGTTCCACTTTCCCACATCACAGCCAGACACGCAGAAGACAAATGGCTGTAAATCATGAACCCGCTGCATGAGATGAGCTCATTTGGTCATGTGTATTTTATCATAACAGGACATAATGATGGGCTGGGTGGCAGAGTGTCTCTGCCTCTCATAGAAGCTGCAGCTGGCAAATAGGATGAGGTGGGGGCAGAGGCCGAAAGCTCCTGAAGAAAGGTAGACTCAAGAAGCCTTCTGTGCTGTCACCTGAGGTTGTGTGGGCTTGGATATGCAGAACCCAGGGCTGGAGAAAAGGCAGAGAAGAGAGGGTGAGTTGTGGGCTGAAGGCCAGGGGTATGGCACAGGCACATCCCCATCCGACCACGGGAGAAATCAGTGGTGGGTCCATCTAATGCTGCCCACCAACAGCTTTAAATGAAACCCAGGTTTACCTGTGAGAGCAAAGCCTTTTCTCCCAACCCCGTGCCTGCAGGTTGGGTAGACATTCTGCCTCAGTGGCTGGCTGAGCAGGAGATTTGGGGAGGAGACTCTGTGGCTAGGAGGAGCAAGCATGATCAGGAAGCAGAGGCTGCCGGAGGACAAGAAAACAGCTTTTCTGTAAGTGTTGCTTGCTTGCCAATCACTGTGGTGCCTCCGAAACCAGAGGGGCAGAACTTGTGCTGTGTGCAATTCCCTTCTCTCTGGCTAGGTGGTGCTGTGGAGCCATTTCCCACAGGTGGCCGGCTGGGAGTGTATATGTGTTGGGGTAGGGGGTGCTAAGCATCCCAGCTTAGCTTCAGCATCCCTGAGGTACCAGAAGGCGTGCACGTGTGGCCACACGCGCGTGTGGGGCTGTTGACCCTTACTTGTTGGGTTTCTGGGAGACAAAATGGCATCAATGGATCACCATCATGCAAAGCCTTGCCATTCACAGCTGTTTTCTGCCTTCTCCTTACAAGTGTATATAAAATGGGCGCAATGTAGTGATCAAAGCGGCTCTGGGCATGGATCTTCATTGTTCTGCTTGGCTTCCATCTATCCGGTGCCTTTCTTTTCCTGATCCCCGCCATGGACGTTATACTCTGGCTTATGTGTTGGTACATTATGGGCTTTGTCATTAGCTCAGGCTAAGATTACCCTGAGTCCATTTTCACTAAATGCCACGAATCAACACACCCCACAAACTCTGTGGAGGTGGGTTTCTATCGCTGGCAGGAACTCCGTTTAGACTTGGACCTGCCCTTCCCGCCTCCCTATCTGAGCAGATGGCGCCCTCTCTTGGTCACAACACACCTGCGCTGTTACCTGCCCTCATTCTAGTACATCTCTGTGCCCTGTTGAATGTGACCTTTTCTCCCCATCTCTCTTCCAGCCCCACCATCTCTTCCTTTAGTCGTTCTCTCTAGTAGTTTTCCAACTGACTTCCTGTTCCCATCTCTGCCGATGACCCTCCAACAGTACAGTGTTTCTCTACGTTCATCTGCTCTTCTTGGTTGATACCTTGCATGACTATATCCCTAAGCCTAATGTCTGCTTGCTGGGCCTTCAAGGCCAGAGAGAGTAGGGCTGGGTGGAACCTCCACGTATCCCTCAGCACTAGCTAGGACTGTTCCCAACAATTTTCCCCTTGTTGTCCCTCTCCTGATACCCTCCTTTCCCTTCTGTCTAGCTAATCATCACCTGCATGACATGTCTCAGGCACATCTCTCCCCTGATGTCAACTCAGCCCCGTGAACATCCTGTCCTGTTATAACCCCATGAGGTATCTGTCCCTGTGAGTTTGGTGTGCACTGAGGTATGACCTTTGGTGTGACCTGTTTGATGTATCATTGTGTCCCTGGCTCCCACCACAGGGCTTGTCCTACAGTAGAGATACCATGTGAAACCAGTTAATAAATAACAGGAAACTGAGCCTGAACTCAAGGCCCCCAACTCCCAGGCAAAGCAAGGGGAAGCTGTTCCCTCAGCAGCACTTGCCACCAGAGGTGTCTTGTGGCCCACGGGGGTTTCTTTTTGCACCAATGCTGCTCAGCAGAACCTCCAGTGACACTTTGAATTTCTGTAAATTACTTCCCTGCTATGACTTGTAAGCCATGTTGCCAAGCAACAAGAGGGGATGTGGTCCTTCTCAAAGAGCCTCATCTGCACATGATTCAATGGAAGAGTGTCCTAGAGCAGGTCTGGCATAGGAAAAATCAGACTTCTTTAGCATCATCCCCTCTTCTACTAGCTTCAGTCTGGGGCTGAACCATGTCCATGAAAAGAGCTAACTCTGTGGAGTACTGGATATTCCATACCCTGGTGCCATCTGACTGGCTCACTATGGGACCGGAGACCATAGACTCATTGGTCCAGGGCTTAGTGTAGAACCTCAGGGTCACTGGATTTGGGATAAAAAGGCTAGAACCCTCACTCCAGAACCAGCATCCGGCCCCATGCCTAGAGAGCATCCTTCTCCTCAGTGGGGTTGGCTTTTCCTCTGGTCAGAGTAATACTAGAACCCATTTGCTGGCTGCAGGGTGGTAAGAAGAACAAGGACTCTGTGGTACGGCCTCTCACTGGGGAGCACTGCATGTGTGGCTGTAGTCACTGGGCACTCCAGGTACAATGCCACCCTGGGTTTAAGGACAGCATGGCCTTGGTTGCCAGGCTTACTCTTAGCAATGCATGAGAGTCACCAGATGGAAATAAGAGAAACCCATGTCGCTGCTGGGCCCTTTGAAAGTGTCCTATCACTCATTCCAAACATCAAAGCCTAGAGAGCAAATGGGTGGATGCTCAACCTAAAAGTTCTCTTCCAACAACAAATGTCCAAAGTGTTTCTACTGGGTATTGGCTACATCCAGGAACCCAAGCAGGGTTCATCAGCATCCAGCATTCATCAAGCTCCTGCCCATACCCTGGGGTTTGCCTGTCCTCCCTCCATGACCAGAGGCTCTGGAACTGGATGCTGGTCTGAAAGTCCTCTTGTTGCTGAGGGACATTGTGGAGTGGACTGCTGCTGTGAGCCTGGATCAATGCCTAGGCATTTGCTCCTTTCTCTGCGTATAGCTTACTGGCCGAAAGCAAAGCAAAATGCCAGTTCTTCTGCCCACATGGTTATTTAAACCAAAGGCACCAGTAGAGTGTCTGCATGGGGTGGTCACGGGCTTCTGGGCTCCTGGGGCCTCTGTGATACACACACAGGCAGCTGCTGTGATGCACACACAGGCAGCCGCCTGTATCCTGCCTCCTGCAAGAGGTCAGGTAGACCTGGTGATGACCTGGTTTGGGCTTCAGTTCAGTCCTCTAGGTACCACCTGAGGCTTGATGGCAGCTGCCATCCTCTGTTGCCCACTCCATTGCCCTCTGCCAGGGACAAATCCCAGGTCAGACTCCAGACAGGGTGCTCCTCTGCCTGTGGCCTCAGGCACCACTGATACCTCCTTTCCAAGGCACTATGACTTTGTTTCAAGACAAAGTTCACATCCCAGCGGCCTTGTCCTACAGCCAGGGAGGTTCTTGTGCAAAGACCAGGTCCCCATCTCTGTCTAAGAGAACAGGGAAAGGGGGAATAGGTGCTCCCTATTCTGCTTTCTCCTCAAGTATTTATCCTTTCTGCCTCCATCTGCCCTCAGATGTCATTCCTTCTCCTTCTTCCATCCCATTTGCCATTTTAATACAAGCAGCGTCCTACCGGGAGTGAAACCTATAAGAAGCCCAGAGCAGACAAAGTGCCCTGTCTGAAGACAGGGCTCAAGAGTGTCGGCCCTGACTGTGGGAACAGCATTTTGTGGCTATTTCAGGCTGGCTTCCAGGCAAGGTCCCCCTGGCCTCCCCCTTCCCCACCACTGTCTCTGGGGAGGCCTGGCAGCTGACCATGGTTCTGATCTAGTGCACCCATAATTACTTCCAAATGTTATTTTCACGAAGCCATATTCTCCTCCACACGGCTGTGACTTCTAGTTGTTGCTGCCATGTGCCCCATTAGCCCAGGATCGAAAGCTGGTGTATTTAGAAGACAGTGCAGCTGGAGTCAGCCTTGGCACATGGAGAAAACACATCCAAAGAGAGCAGGGGGCAGGGCTTTTATGCAGCACCTACAGCATGTCTGGAATTGATTTGTGCTCTTTAAAGCCCTTGTAACCTTTTAAAGTTATCTTTTGACTGGCAGACAAAGCTTGCATATATTATAGTAACCATCACGTCATTTGAATGTATGTATGCTGAACCAGCTTGGTTAATGAACATGATTCACAGTTTGCATGTTGTGTGTGGTGAGGATAATTCAAGTCTGTTCTCAACAACTCCCATACATCTCTGTTATCTTTAAAATAGTAAGACAAATATACTCATAGGACATGAAAGTAGATAGGTGGACTATGTACAGAAGGAAAGGCCAAAGAAAGAGAGAAAAGAAAACAAGAGAAGGTGGTGGGAGTAGAGAAGGCAATTATGGAATGTTTACTCATATCTGGAAGATATCTGGATATCTATCTATCCATTACATTCATTTATCATCTATTATCTATTCATCTATCAATCTATTATCTATCTAATCTATCTACTATCTATACTATCTGTACTATCTATCCATCTATCTATATATCATCTATCTAATCTATCTATCATCATCTATACTATCTATCTACTATCTATACTATCTATCTATCCTATCTATCATCTATCTATCATCTATCTAATCTATCTATCATCTATCTATACCATCTATCTACTATCTATCTATCTATCTATCTATCATATCTATCTATCATCTATGTATCAATAAATCAATCTTGCATAAGAGAAAGAGAACTATTTGTGGAGAGGAAGAGGCCCAGCAGGGGAAGGAGAGGGATAAGCGAGGCTAAGGACCAGATAAATACAAGCAATGTGCAATGACACATGTGTATGAAAATTTCTTAATAAATATAATAAAACCCATTGTTTTGCATTCTAAATGAAGGTAAGAACATGGCAAACCTGATTTGTAGATAAGGAATTGAGGTGAGGAATGGAGTAACTTGTCTAAGACTACAGCTGGAGAATGGAGAGCTGAGATTAGAACCATCTCATCGAGTCGGATTCCGAGGGGTCCTGTTTCCAGCATTGACCGGCTGCTTGCTGCATCCTGGGCTACTCATCAATCCATAGTTTCTATCTCACTCAGCCATCATTGACTCTGAAGAGTGTACTGTTTAATAAGAATTTGCAATGTGTGGGAGGAAGGAACTCTTTGAACCGCAGACTAACTTCTCAGGCTCTCATAGCTACCAAATGGCTGGGATGAGACCTGAACCCAGGCCTATGGAGATTTAGAATGTAGGCTCTACCTATTTTCTGACCCTCTTCTGAAAGAAAGTGTCTGTTGAATGCAAGGCAGCAAGCTGGGCCCTTGGCCAGACTGCAGTGATTGTGATGTAAGAGAGAAGTATGGTGTGGTGGGGTTCCGGTGTAGTGCACTGGGTGTCACCTGTCTGTTCAGGTACTGGGAGCCTAATGCAACATAGGTGAGTTGCTAACTTGGTCATATTGGGTTGGGGATGCCAAAGGTTTTCCAAGAGTAGGGGAAATTTCAGCTGGATTTTAAAGGATTTGGGTTGAAAAAATTAACAAATCAACTAACTAAACAAGTCCCAATATCTAAAAAAGGAAAAAGAAGAAGGAAAAGTATGTGCTAAGGCCCTGGAACAAAACCCAGCATGCAATGCATTCAAGGAAACACAAGTCACTCTTTACAGAATTCGCCCTCGAACTTCAGATGGTGAGCAGCACAAGGTGTGGGTGGAGCAGCCTTATTTAGGACCAAGGTAAATGAAGTCTGTGGTCAAGAGCTAACCATCCCTAGTTCAACTCCTAGTTCTAACACTAGCTAATTCTGTGGCCCTAAACACGCTAACTGGCCTCTCTGGGCCTCAGTCCCTTCATCTACAGTGGTGACAATTTGTACTTTGCAGGGTGATTTTATAAGAGTGGCATGATCTGGATCCTGTAACATTTGTGGCATATAATACACTCTCAATGAAGTTTAGCCCAGGATTCCTGAGGACCGAAGAACCAAGCTAAAGAGCTTCCATTTTCTCCTGCACAGAGTGGGCAGTTGAAGGAGTAGATGGCTCCTCATCAGCATGTGCCGATGCGTGTTTGTGTTCTAAGTCTGTATTTGATTAAACCCTCTGTGTTCTCACTCTGGCCAGGATGGAGAGGATGTTCATGATGAACTCAGCAGCTCGGCTTCCTTGAACCTCCAGCTTCTCCTGTGCCCTTGCAGAGGGACTTTCCAATGCTCTCATCTCCCCAAACCATCACATGCCCACTCCATAGTTGGGAAAGCAGCATAGAATCTGCTGGAGGGGCACCTGAGCTGTCCTTGGCCTCCTCTTTCACCTATGACCAGGAAGGCTCTACTCGGTTGCCTCCAATGGTGGGAAGGTTTGTCGCTTAAGGCAAAAGCATTGGCAGTGATAAACCAGTTGCCTTGATTTCCTTTTAGATGTAGAAAAAGTAAAGCAATGTTCCCGTGGCAATGCAAGGGATTCCTGGGGAGAAAGGGTCTGCTTAGCATCTGGGCAAAAAGCTGGTGTAAAGATGGATGCAAGAAGTTCTAGGGAATAGGACCACTAGCAATAATTGAGCACTTGCTGTATGCGTGGTTCTTGTCCATGTTTGTTTTTGATATTCTTTCTATCTCTATTTGAATGTTTAGCAAATATCCAGAACAGAAATGTGTTAGGGAAAGGAGGGGAACCAGCTGTTAGCATTCTGTTTAAGCTCTGCCCCACAGTTACCTGGCAGCAGCCAGGTGTGCCTGACCCCTCCTCGCTCTCTTGCTCCTTTCTTGCTCTCTTGTTCTTTCTCTGCTTCCCCTGCCCTCCTGTCTTCACGTGCTCTTGGCCTGCCTCTACTCCTCTTCTCTCTTCTCTCTCTCTCTCTCTCTCTCTCTCTCTCTCTCTCTCTCTCTCTGCCTTTTTCTACCTCTACTACCCTCTTAACTCTCCTCCCCGTGCCCTTAAAAAACTCTATTCTATTCTATACCGTCTTGTGGCTGGTGCCTCAGGGGGAAGGGATGCCTCAACATGGGCCCTTAGAGGCACCTCCTTCCCCCATACCTGACTACACCTTCATAGAACACCTCCCCCTTTCTCTTTGTATAAACACAGCCCCAGTCCTTCCTGGCTCCTGCTGAGGGGTCTTTTTCATCCCTGGCTATAGTTAAGAGATGGTGGTGGCTCTCAGAGCCTGGGCATCCTTTGGGAACTGCACATAGCCTATGCATAGCTGGTGCTTCATCTTTCTGCTCTCCACCTGTCTGCTCTCCACCTGTCTCTCCTCTGCTTTTGCCTCAAATGTTCACAGGGAGGATAACAGAGGGAGCACCCCCACGGTGCTCCTTAGGGCTGTTGCCCCCCTTCCTCCAGTTTCAGTCTGCAAGGAGCTCCTCCTCCAGCAAAGCCTGGCAGAGTGACTGTGTTCAGTGGCCCTAGGCAGAGCATGGTGGCTCCCTATTCTGAGACAGGCCTGGGGAGGTGAAGGCCTCCTGGGGCTGCTCCAGGTTCTCTTAGCTGGAACAGAATCTCTACTTCAGCAAGCAGTTCCCCTGGAGTCTCTTGAGCTTGTCTTCTCTTCTCCACAGGTATCTTTGATCATGGGTGGGACTTGGGACAGTAGCAGGTGGTGGTCCCAGCCTGTAACTGAGTATGTACCAGGTTTGTGTGACTGATCTATAGGATGCTAAGTACAGTTCCAGAAGATTGCCAATGCTGAAATGCCATGTAAGTCCCGAGTGTAGAATCAAGGCGTGTTCACCTTTCGTTTTCTTTTGATCCTTATACAGTTCCATGAAAGAGGCCATGTACTCTTATTCCCATTTTACAGGCTTGGAAAGGTGATGTGGTTTGTCTATGTAGGCTGCAGTGAAAGCTCCCAGCCAGGTCTCCCCATCTCCTGGTCCTTACAACTTCCATGTGTTCTCTTTTGGAGGGCATACCCTTCAACTCCCAAGGCTGGAGTAACCATCTGGGGTCACATGTCTTAAAAGTGAGGGAGAGAGTCTGAACTCAGAGACTGGGTCTGAGTTCAGACTGGCATCTGTGCAAGACAGGTGTTCATCAACTGCGGCACACAGCAGTGACCCACAACGCTGTATCATTGTATCCTCTCCTCAGCCTCCTGCTGCTCTGGATTTCCCTCCTGTCATTGCCAGGCACTGCACTGGGCAGGGGAGGGCTGCAGCTCTGCCCTCCTCTCAGCTTTCCCCGGGCTGCCTCAGAAGCAGGTGGCTTCCCCTCATCTCCCATGCAGAGGGCGTCGAGCTGGCAGAAGGCAGATGAATGAGCTCGTCAGCCAGGGAAGATTCTGTTGCTAAAATACAGGGTCTGATTAGGAGTGATTGAAGGGCTAGAGAGAGGGAGGCTGTAGTTTGGCCGTGATTTGTTCCGTTTTGAAGTACTTCTAAACAAGTCACCGGGAGGGAGGCAGGAGCGGGTGCGCGCGCAGCGGTGCGGGCGGGCGTCGATGATGATAGATTCGTGTGGATGTCAGGCTATCCCAGGTGATTCTGGACAGAGTTTTCAAATTTTTTGAAATCAGATTCAGCGTGTTTATCTTGTTTCTTTACTTCTTGGCATGAAAGTTTCTGTTCCGCCCTTATCACTTCCTTTTATTTCTTATTTTCTCCCCCGGCCCCAACCTGTCTCCAGCATTAGGAGTGGGCTACAAATGAGTAAAAGCAGCTTGGAAAGAAGGAAGCCAGCCTACTGTGGAATAACGATGTTATCTGTGGCCAGAGCCCTTGCCTCCCGTGGCTCCCTGACAGGAAGAATGTGCTAGGGGGATTTCATCCTGTCAGGAGTGAAGGCAGTAATTGGGGCCAGTGATTCATGGCCCATTTATGGGCTCATGAATACATTTATCTTCCAGATTGTTCTCATTTCAAAAGTCCGTGATTGTCTTTCCTGCGAGAGGGGTGGAGGGGTGGGCTGGTGTCAGGGGGAAGACTTTCTGCAGAAGATGATGAAAGGAACTCACTTGGGGAACGCTGCTTAGCAGTGTTTTAATTAGGCAGGTTTGCAGGATGACTGGGTCAAGGGTCAGCCTGCAGTAGGGACAGCTCCCCTCTCTCCAGAAGACCACCATCAGAGAGTCACTGTCCCCATTTGTCACTCTGCCTTGGTTTGAGCCTGGATTCTTACGGCTACAAGGGACTGTCCTGCACCTAGCCTTTAAATAGGACTGAACAACTCATCCTACTTGGGGGTCCAAATAACCTTGGACGGATCCTCAACAGATGCTGGACTGGCCACTGCTTAGGAGATTAGAAGTTAGTGTTGGCTCAGCTGGGCTCAGCTGTTGTATGAGCTTTATGCTCCTTAAATTCTCCAGCCCCAGGTTTTCTCTTGAAACTTGCATAGCTGAGAGAACTAGATGCACATTCAACATAGGTACACACCAAGTGTCCAGCAGTGTGTGAGGTCACTACCTACTCTCCCTTTCTCCTGCTTGGCCACATGCTTCCCTGACGCTCTGATCCTTGACTTTGATGTTGACTTTCACTGGCTGAAGAGTTCTTTGGGGAAACCCCTATTTGCTATTAGCACAGTATCTCCTGAATTCATTTTAGACTTGATCTCATCTCCAGCTCTACCCCCACCCCCAAGAACATCACTGGTTCTTCAGGCCCTGTGCTGCAGGGTCCTGAGGCAGGAGGAATGCTTGGCTGGGTGGTTGTCCCACTGTGGGGTTGCTATTGGCCAAGACTCCCAGCTCCTCCTGTGGGGCTCAGGATGCTGCTTCTCTGTGGCGTTTTCTCCCTACCCTTGAGTAGAGCTTAGGCTGGAGTCCTGGTTGGGGATAGACTTTGCTTGTAGACTACTGTATCAAACCCTGCCTTAATTACTGGTTTCGTTGCTGTGAAGGGACACCATGACCAAGGCAATTCTTATAAAGGGAAAACATTTCACTGGGGCTGCCTTACAGTTTCAGAGGTTTAGCCCATTATCCTCATGATGGGAAGCATGGCAGCATCTACTCAGACATGGTGCTGGAGAAGGAGCTGAGAGTTCTACATCCTGATTCCCAGGCAGCAAGGAGGAGACTGTGTTTACACTGGGCAGAGCTTGGGCCTGTGCAAGACCTCAAAGTCCCCTCCCCAACAGTGACACACTTCCTCCCATAATGCCACACTTCCTAAAGAGTCCCACTCCCTATGGGTCAAGCATTGAAACACATGAGTCTCTAGGGGCCATACCTACTCAAAGCAGTCCAGACTCCATGCCCCTTAAGTAGTGCTCAGTTTGACTTGAGTTTCTAACATGGGGGTTTCTCCCCAGCCCTTGATCCAGGAAGCAGTTGCAAGCTGCAACAGGACCCCTCCCCACGGCAGCACTCAGTGTGCTTAGGCATGACATGGGAAGTTGGTGCGTTTCGACATTCAGAGGCAGAGATGGCCACGTATGCAAGTCCTGAAGTGGGTCAGAGGGGATTCTAATCTTCTACAACAAATTGTGTGGATTGCTGGCTCTTTGTTGTGCTTAAGAGAATGAATAGAACCTTTGCATGCTGCTTCCTAATCCTGTGTACAGAGCCCTGGGACCTCAGGAGCAGCCTTCTGGGTCAGTTCATTCCAGGAAGGGAGCTTGGAGTAACTTGGATTTACTCTGTATGCAGTCCAGGTGTTCAGGCAGGCTCTGAAGAACCCAGATGAAGATGACCACCGCAGTACACGCTTCCACTCATCCTCAGAACCATACCTTCTCTAAGGCCAGGGGACAGGCCTGGACATCAGAGGGATTGTCTGACTTCACAGTGCAAACTTGTACAATGTATGGATAGCACCAGCAGAGGTGCTGAGAAGAGCCTGGTCCTTTTGGAATGAAAGATCTTGTTCAAACCCAGGGATGTGTTAGCAGGGTCATCTTGGCAACACTCTCTTCTATCTGTAAGCCTCAGGTTGCCCTTCCACAAAATGGGATACAAATGTCCTGTGGAGTTGTTGCAGTAATGGAGCGGCTAATCCAACTGTACCACAAACCTCCTCATCAGTTCTAAAGCCTACACACTCCAGTCTGTCACAGGCCATGCAATCTGTGGGAGAGCCTCCCGTGCACTCCACTTCCAAGCAGGAATTCAACTGCTTCTAATACATCTCCCTCCTCTGTGGATTGTCCTTCCTTCCATCCTCACGGCTACCCTGGTTCTCCAGGCCTCCAGTGCTCAGCCCTAGCCCAGCCCATCACTGCCATGAACAGCTGGCACTCAGGGCCTTTTGGAAGAGACCGGCCTAGGGCTGTGTTTGGTTGGACTTTGGAGTCTTTCTAGGACCCTGTGAATCATATATGTTTTGAAGGAACAGCTGAAGACTAGGGCTGACTAGGTTAAACTAAACCAGGTTTACATGTAGGTCAAAAACCCATGGTGGTGTGAACCTGACTGTGCTCTCCACAGGCTTCAGGATACATCTGACGTGAACAGTAGCTAAGGGTTAGCACATGTAGTCGTGGTGACAGTCATTATGTCTGAGGAGCAAGCTGTCTTTGAACTACGACTTTCTGACTGTGAAGTGTTCCTGTTTTAACTGTATGGCCGTTCCCTTTACTCAGAGTGGAAAGGGTTAACTTCCAGATTTTTTTTCTCCCTGACTCAGAGACTGGACCTTGATCCTTCCTGGGGTGCTCAGCACACTGTGCTCTGCTCTGTGAATTTTGTGGAAACCAAACAGGTGCAATGTTTTAGGAAGGAGGAAGAACCAGCAAGAACAAAGCAAGAGAGACATACATGGGGCTCCAACTGTATGCCTCAAGCCATGCTGGGCACTAGTGAGTATTCAAGGGTTCTTAGCTCTGCCGTTGAAGCTATGCTATCCTCATTCTGAGAAGTCTTAGATCCCCGATCCATAAGATGGGAGCCCCTCTCAAACAATGTTACATTATTGGGCAGAATTTATCCTTTGATTCAAGCTCTCCAAGGACCACTTTGCTTTCTGTTATGTATCAGAGGTCTAGAAAAGCAAATGGGCTTTTACAACCTAGGCAAGCATCTAGATCCCCAGCCCTCTTTTCATTTTTATTTTAGTACTGGGCTTGATCATGATGTCCTGGCTGGCCTTGGAGTCACTCTACAGCTCGGGCAGACTCTGATCTTGCAATCTTCCTGTCTCCCTCTCCTCTGTACCTGGGACTCCAGGGTTGTTCCACATGCCTGGTCCAGGGGCCATTTCTTCCCACTGGCTCTCATTTCCTCTATCAATTTTTTGTAGAGATGTGTGGGAAGGGACTGCCTCAATTATACATCCTAAAACCCTTGGCTTCTCCAGAGGCCCACATTTCTAC
This sequence comes from Mastomys coucha, assembly GCF_008632895.1. Classification (NCBI taxonomy): domain Eukaryota; kingdom Metazoa; phylum Chordata; class Mammalia; order Rodentia; family Muridae; genus Mastomys; species Mastomys coucha. Next base: position 29,215,315 of record NW_022196911.1, read on the forward strand.
AGCATCTCCCCATCACTCTCTGCTCGGGGAGTAAGTGATTGAGAGCTCAGGGAGGAGGGACACCCCAGCCAGGGATGAAGTCTCACTTAATGAGGGACTGTGGGAGGGTGGAGAACACACCCGATTTATCTCTGTTGCCTAAATACCTCTTAAATTCTCTGTTGAATACTTCTAATTCAGCAGAATGTGAACAATTATAGCAGGAAGCTATTCATAGGTGGAAGGGGGCTGATGGAATTATTTATCAAAGTGACATTTTAATTATAGTGAAGAATGAGTTTGTTGTCACTGAGATGGAAGGGTGGTGTTTCCTGGCCTCCACACTCCCTAGGGTAAATTAAAAAGAGTCCCTTCTTCACGAGAAGTCCATTAGGTGTTGGAAACACAGGAAATCTATGGCACGTTTTACGGGAAACATTTCTGAGACGGGATGAAGTGAGTCCCCATGAGAGTGTCTGCTTCATGCTCAGAAGTGTGGAATCTCCGGGCTATGATGAGTTGGAGGCAGGATCCAGATGTCTCTGGCAGGTCCCTCTTCTCCCTAGCTTACCTGTGGGACAACTCACCCGCCCACACTGATCTGGCTTGACACTGTGTTAAAAAGTAAAATAAATGTGTGGCAAACTCCAGTGTGCCGAAGTGTGTGTGGACCAAATTAAGTCACTTGTAGTGAATGCAACAGTTTCCTTGACTGCCCTGACCTCAGTTCTCCTTCTCCAAGGCAAACTGCACATCTAGATTCTCCTGGACTGGCTCAGGGATGATTGACACATACATAGCTTATTTGTAGTCTGCATTGCCTTCAGTTTTCTGCTTTAGTTCTCACTGGTGTATTTTATCTCCCCAACTAGGAGGGAAGCAAGCAGAAGGCATGAATTATGTTGGAAGCTTCTCTCGTGTTGGCCCATAGCTCATACAATGTGGCATTAATAATTCTGCAATGTAGTCTCCTGCCAGACATATGCATAACAGTCTGCAGAATCTCCATTCAAATCTTCCACACAACCCAACGAGGAGTCCATTTCTACTTCCGTTTCATAGATGAGGCAGTCCAAGTGGGCTAGTCTGGATCAAGTGTTCCTGGTCACTGATGCCAGGTGCCTTTGGGGGTACCCTTGGCCTTGCCACTGTATATTCTAGACTTAACAGAGTCATGTGTCTGCCAGCCACCAGGACATAGTCTCTGCTCTCAGAGCACTTAAATTTATACATGGAGTATTGGCAGGGAGGGGGCAGGGAAGTACACCAGCATGATAAGGCACAATGATGGCAGGATTCACTTAGTGTTCAAAAGGAGGAAGTCTGATATTTAAAACAAGCTCTATCACCTTCGTGGTGCATAGCTTCAGAAAACTTACTCATTTTAGGCCTCAGTTTACAATACTGTAAAATGAGATAACGCTTCATCTCAATGGACTGTTGTTCTAGGGTTAGGAACACCTATGAAGAAGTGAGAGGTGTTGGATAGCTATTTTGTCCTGAGAGATATATAAATAGCCAGTAAATACAAGGAGTCTCAGTAGCATTGACCCCATCAGAAATTGCAAATCAGAGCCATAGTGAGATCTGAATAACCTGGCTGCCTGGCCTCTCACCCCATCATAGTAAACAACAGCACAGCATCCCACAGGCACACATACAAGACAATACTTGTCTCATGTGAAATCTTGAAAGACTACAAATTGTGCACATGATCCCTCGTGGGAATGGGAAGCTCCCCTGAGAGTGGGCTGGGAGGTCCCAGGAGTAGGTTTTTGAATCATGTGTAGTGAGTATAAGGGTGGTGGCTCTGCAGAGGGCAGATCTGTCCTGCATTAGTTGTGTGAGTACATATAGCCCCTCTCTGTGCCTCATCTGGGAAATGACTATTGTGTATCAGATAAAAATATTCTAGGTTAGGGCTCAATATGGGGTTGTCTTCTCAGGTCCCTCCTGGCCTTTGGCTTAATGGCACTCACTCCTTAATTTTATGACCCTAAAATGTTTAACTCCTTGCTGGTGTGACCCCTGACAATTGAGATCACATTGATGGACAAAGAAACAGGTTCCCAGAGTGCATTGGAGCCCACAGCAAGGTTCGGCCACGTTGCCAGGTTAGTGTTTGTCATTTTCCTGTCTGTGTCTCTCTCAACCTCTGATGCTTTAAATAATGAGTTTGGTGAGTATAAGACTTCTTGGTCTCCCCCTCCCCATGGATGAGCAGAGGGTAACCCCTGGAACCTCTGGACAAAGTACCATAGGTAGTTAGAGGACCGTAGATGTGCTTCCATGAAGGTCTCTGGTTGGAGGCTGTCTTGTAGCTTGCATGCAGTTGGATTAATGTAACCTCCAGGCCTTCATGAGAAAGAGGTAGAGGACCAGAGTTGAGGAGACATGATGGCAAAGCAAAGGTAGAGTGTTGAATTATTTTTTTTGTTTTTTGATTTTTGTTTTTCCGAGACAGGGTTTCTCTGTGTAGCCCTGGCTGCCCTGGAACTCACTCTGTAGACCAGGCTGGCCTCGAACTCAGAAATCCACCTGCCTCTGCCTCCCAAGTGCTGGGATTAAAGGCGTGCGCCACCACTGCCTGGCGAGTGTTGAATTCTAATGATGGAGGACTCCCTTCAGTGGTCTTGAACAAAATGAGGTGCTGTGGTCCAGACCTAGAAGGATGAAGCTCATCATGCAGAGGATGGCAAGCTTGGTCTACTCTCTGGGCTCTAAGGTTAACTCAGTTTGTACTGCAACAAACTGCCACTCCGCGACTACTGAGACTCACTCGGGATGCCGATTCTTACCTGTTCTCTCTTTCCTCTTCTTTTCTGTCACCACCACCATCACCATGGTATCCTCCTTCAACATCTAACAAGGTCCCCTACAGGCTACGAGAAGCATGCCTTCTTGCAGTCTTGGCAGGTGCGTTTCACGGGGTGGGCCATGCCGCAGCAAGTTGCAGAGAGGAATGGATGAGACTAGCCACCATTTACTACACACCTGCTATGTATCAGGCACCATGCTACATTTAAATTCACAGAAATATTCTCAGGCCCATCCTCTAGGGTGGTTATTATCTCCACTTTATAGACGAGGGTACAAATCCCCGCACATGCTGCTCAGCTTGCTCGATGGTGAGGGGAAAGGCCAATAATGCGGCAGACACACCTGATATCAAAGACTGCACAACAAAGCATCCTATAGCATCTCCCTAGCTTCTATAAGAGCTATGTCAAGGCCAGGTGTTCAAAAAAATCCTGTAGGAGCTATCTGGAAGTACTGACTCCTTCTGGCTTTGGGATGGCTGGGGTATAGAGCTCTCTCATGCACAGCCAAACTGAGAAATGGCCATGATATGATGGGGGATTGGAATGGCCCATGTGAGCATCTGCCATACACCACCTGGAGAATGTCCCTGTCTGTCTGGACGGATACATATGGTGAATGAATTAAGTTCTAATTCCCTCTGTTCGCTATGCTATCACGAGCTGAGTTCTGGAAGTCCCTGGGGTTACTGATTGCTTCTGTAATGACAGAATCATCTTTGTGTCGGGGCTGAGGCATGGGCTAGGAGGCTCACAGGTGTCATGGTGGGTCTGGTAATGGACAGAAATGAGGCAGGCGAGGGGAAGATAGCAAGCCGAGCTAAGTAGCTCTAACCAAGGTGGGGACTAGCTAGGAGGGTGGGGGTGTGTCACAGTCACAGATTTAGTCCTTAGTAAGACCTGGCTGAGGAGTTGCAAGGATCAGGATGTGCCTGAGCATGCCTAGTAGCAGGAGTGCAGAGGAAGGTGCCAGGGGATGTGAACAGCGGACATGATCAGGGGATGTGCAGGAAGCTGTGAGTCTCACACTGGTTTCACCATCAGACTCAAGGCCCGGTTCATCCGCTAACACTGCTCACCTTGGGTGGACCACTACCCTTCTCCCTCTACCTCCCTGAAAACTGAAAGAGTCAGGGTTGGGGAGATGATGGAGTTGGTAAAGTGCTTGCTGTGCAAGGATGACAACAAGAGTTCAGTTTCCCAGCTCCCGTATACAAGATGGGTGTGGCACTTAGGGCAGAGACAGGCAGATTCCTGAGGTTTGCTGGGTCTCAAAGGACATGGTAGAGAGAGATAGAGAGAGACACCTGACACTGAGTTTTGGCCTCTACATGTACATGTACATGCACTTGTGTGAGCACACACACACACACACACACACACACACACACACACACACACAAACAAATAAAAAGGAAGGAGCCAGATGTCCCCAAACATCTGGGACATAAATGGGTCCTTTAGAGTAGGCACATAGTTAAGACAGCAAGGATGAAGCACGGGTTGCTCTTTAGGTGGTTTGGAATTCTGGATTTGTAACTGACTGGTTCAGAACCCGTCTCCTTCCCTGTACACTATGGGAACCACTGACGCCAACCTTGTAGAGCTATTAAGAGGCTCATGCCAGTCAAGGATGAGGTCAGCCCTGGACCTTGAGAGAACCTGGCAAAGGCAGCCATGGTGACAATGGCCATGAAGCCAGGAGACTATTGTGCCATGGGTGTCAGCTCTTCCTGTTAGGGGAGGAATGTTGGTCTCTGTGCAGTTCCAGAGACTGGAGAGCAGAGGAGGGCAGCACCTGGCTTTCTTATTCTCGCTGATTAGAGCTGAAAATAAACCTGAAAGTCAGCTGGAATGGAGGGAGCTGTGAGTCATGGGAAGAGACCCTCTGCCAGCCACTGAGTCCTGGGAGCTGTTGCTATGGCTCACTGTCCTTACCCTATCGACCTGGGTGGCTCCACCATGCCTCACACAGACTCTCCAAGTTGATCTTTTCAGTTCTGTTGTTCCATACGCAGAGTATTAATGCTCTATATTCAGGTTATTAGTGTCAAATGCAGATGTATTTACCATTATTCCCAGACTTCTAGACTCTCCTGACTCATGGGCTTCCAAGTGAGTTAGCCGCTGTAAATGTTTCTGGGTCCTAGTCCCAGGGTTCCCCCACAGACCTTATGCCTGACTCTCTGAGGTAGCCTTCAAGATCCCTGTGAAAGGGGCAAGCAACCTCTCTCACATTTCCTGCTTCAAACCTTTCTCTAAGCTCAACTTTAGAGAAAAAGTTCACAGTGGAGAGTGGAGGCTCATGCCCTTAATCTGAACACTTGGGAGGTTGAGGCAGGAGGATTCCTGTGTGTTTGAGGCCATCATGGGTTATATAGTAAGTTCCAGGCTAGCCTGGTTTACAGAGTGACACCTCATCTCTCAAAATAACAGAAGTAACAGTTCACTCATTTATTGATTTATCTATTCAGCAAATGGCAACCCAATTTCTAAAGAACATACACTGTGTGACATACACTGATGGCCCCTAGATAGATCTCCTTGGTCCAATGCCCATGGCAGACATCACTAACATATCACAGAACTTCTTTTCTCCCCAATTCCAGATCTTCCTCCAAATTATCCCAAAGCCATTCCTCAGGCAGCCTCTCTTCCCCCATTGGGTTGGCTCAATCATTACTGCGTCTTTGGGTAGATGGGGACAGTGTTTCCACACCACTGTGGTGCACTGTGACCTCAAAGGATGTACACATTCATTCTGAGTACCCGTGCCCCAGATTAAAATAAGGACACTTATCTTTAGCATGCAGGACTGAGAGATTAGAGTTAATGAGCACAGCAGAGTAGTATGTGGGGATTTCTGCTGCCCTCCCCTAGCAGCTCAGCAGCATTCCCTGCCTCAGGATGATGTGAGGCTCAGGAAAGCCGAGAAAGGATGTTCAGGTTATTGAGCCTTAAGATCCCAATCTCCTGAAAGATCATTTGTGACTCAAAACTCATAGGTCAGATAAATCCTCCTTAAATCATTTGGTGGACAGGGAGAGAATTTGGATGCTGACAGTCGTGTGTGTGTGTGTGTGTGTGTGTGTGTGTGTGTGTACATAGCTTGGAGTTGAGTGTGTAAGAGAAGTAGGCTCTGGAGTTTCCCTGTGCTTAGCACAGCGTGGGAAGTGCAGGGAAGTACATGCAGGCAGCTGTGACTGGCCTCCAGTCTGAGCTCTGCATCTCCTTCCCCATCCTGGCCATGGAGTCCTCCATCCACATTCAGAGAACCTTCATGTGCACCATGCAGGCAACTTCTCTGGAGTTACGAAGACATACAATCTGACAGCTCTTCACCTCGGTTGTCAAATACATTTGCTGTTTACTAAGCGGTCTTTAAGGGCTGTTTTGTACTTTGATAAACCAGGGCTTAGCAGGTCTGGGAGGCAGTCTGCGTCTCTGTAACTACATGATCAAGGCCCGGAAGGTGAAAGAGGCTGCTCTCAGCTGCTGGCTTTCCTCCTGGGCCTCCTCTCCTCTCCTCTCCTCTGTCAGCTTCAAAGCTGGTCTTTTTGAGGGCAGGATTCCTACAACTGGCCACATCCCAACAGTCTAGGGTTGAGGAGCAGTGTTCCAGAACTGTCTCTTCTGTAGGTTGCCACTAACCTTTGGGCATCTTGGAAACAGTTCCAGCACGCTGACAAAGGAGCAGGTACAACTCGCTGATGGTGCTGAGCTTTAGCTCGCACTCCATCACTTGCTTAGGGTTTTTTCTATTTCTCATGGCCTTTTGCAGGGAAGGCATTTCTCTCAATTTAGAGGCTAGTAAAGGACCTCAGAGAAGCAGCCACTCATGACCACTATGCAAATGAGTAGGAAAACCATCTGTTATTCTCAGTGCCAGCCATTCAATTCTTCTACACGCCACATATCTCATCCCATTGGTGGGCGTATGTACTTACTCATCATGCATGTATCCTTGAGGGTCTGTTTTTTTCTTTCAACAACAGAGATGGCTTAGACCTGATTGCACATCAGGATTTTTTCAGTAATATTAATGCCATGTCTACAGAGCTCTAGTGGCACATCCAGAAAGTCACTGACTACCTCACAGAGGATGTGTCTTTCCACACTGGTGACTCATGAGTGAGTCACAGAACTCATTTCCACTGGGTCCAGATGTGTCTCACAGTCTGTTTGATAAGTATCCCATAGAAAAACGTAACCAGACAGAACATGGCAGGGCACACCTGTAAATCACAGCCTTGAACTCAGGAGGTAGAGCAGGAGCAGCGACCGTGAGTTCAAGATGACAAGAAGATTCCGGGCCAGCTTGGGCAATAGAGCAATGCCCAGTGTCAATAAAAGAAAGAGAAGAATGAAGGAAGGGAGTCATAATAACCTAGGGCCTGTGGCAAAAACCTGTAATCCTAGCTACTCAGAAAGCTGATTCAGAAGGATTGCATGATAAAGGCTGGCCTGGGCAACATACTGAGAACCTATCTCAAAATAGAAAGAAGGGGAGGGCAAAGAGGGAGAAAGAGAGGAAGAGAGGGAGAGAGGGAGAGAGACACAGCTAGACAGACACACAGGAAGAGACAGAAACACAACTAAGGAGTTAACAGTTGGCATATGACGTGAATCCTATTGCCTGAATGAAAAAAAAAAAAAAAAACACCCACCAAGGAATCATTTTGTTCTCTTTGAGGGCAGGCTCCTGGGTTGAAGGTTTGGTTCCCATTGTACATGATTGGGGGAGGGAGTTTAAGGGGAAAGGGGAGGTTGGTTAGATCACTGGGCAATGTCCTCAAAGGGCTTTGAGATCTCAGGTCTCCTGGCTCCCTCTTTCTCCTTCCATGAAAGGCAACCTCATCTAGAGCAACAGGGCCAACTGATAATAAGCTAAAACTGTTCTAATTGTAAGCCAAAATAAACCTTATCACTTGGTGAGCTGATGACCTTGGGTGTTTGTTGTGGTGACAGAAAATTGACTATCACTTGTTCCCTTGAGTTTTGTGTCTTGGTACCAAAGACACATCATCCTGGAGTCACCAGGCTGAATTTGAGAGTTACCAGGGAGATGTAGCTTCAGACATTTTCATGACCATGCACAGAGCTATCTGAGCTAGGCTCAATTGAGCCACAAAGGAATCGCCTATTCTCAGTATCAAAGAGGTTATCTGTATCTCACACTTGGGGCCTTCTCCACTGCATCTTCACAAGAAGAGGCCAAACTTCTGCTTGAATGTCTCTACTTCTTAAGAGGTTTCTACTTCTTAAGGCAGGGCTCTCCTTATTTGGGCATCTCTAAGTAAAAGCTTTCTCTCGTAGAGTGATATTAATTTACCTCATTGGATTTTAAATTCCTGGACCCAAGAGGACAGCTAATCCTTTTTGCCTCTTGAGAGAGCTTCGGGTATTAGAAGTTAATGTCAATGTCTTATGCCTCTCTGTTGCTGCTTGACTCCTGCCGTTTCTCTCCCATTTCTTCAGGCTAAACCAGCCCAACCAGGGATTACATGATGTGACTCTAGGTCTCCATGCCTCGGCTATCCCTAGGGTTGTCTGTGTCAATATCCAACCTCCACAGAGAGACTGAATTCTGGTCTGCTCAGTGTAGCTTATCATAGGACTGGTTGACTTTAGTTCCCAGAATCAAATGACTTGGATCTCAACTCTGTGTAAACATGCTCTGGCTTCGCCAGGAGATCAGAGCCATTAACAGTTCCTGACTCATGAGGCTGTTAAAAGGGTTAGGCTGAGTGCTACATTTAAAGTGCATCTAGGCTGTGCCCAATTAATTTAAGCTTCAGAGTGCATCCAGGCAGTGTCTAATTAATGTGAGCTCTTATCTCCCAGACTTGTTGGAGATGGTGATACTGTTAATGGGTCTAAAGAAGCACCTTTGCAGAAGAGTTTCTAAGAAGCCGTGGTCCCCGAGAACAGCTTCATGTTATCTATAATGGGACAGACAGGGGAAGACTGGGTGGAGGCAGAGGGCAGGGGCTGAAGGAAATAAGACTTCCAAGTGATTAATGGCTAGGTGAGTGAGGTTTTCTTCTTCTTAAAGACTCAGCGAATCAAATTTAGAGCAGAAAAGGCTAAATCCTGGCCTGGCAAAATGTACCAGGCACATCTACGAACTTGCAAAAAGAGTCGTTATTTTTATTTTTATTCTTTCCCATTTAGGACTGTTTGTCCCAGGGTGTTTAAGTGCTGATTTGGGGCTAGGGCTATAAGCCAATAATGAGCTTTTGGAATGCCTTCTCTCTCTCAGGCAGGGATCAGAGAAAGGAGGAGAAGGCTAGCTTTGATTCCTTCTGAGCCACTCTGAGCTCCAGCCCAGCAGGCCTTCCAGCCTCCAAGCAAAGTCAATTGGCTCTGAGCTGGGGATAAGCAGCCTTTGGGTCCCAAGGGACCCTGCAGGGCTGTTTGAAGAATCTCTGCATTTACTCCATGGTGGCTCAGACTTTAGTAGCTCTCAGTGGGGAGTAGATTATCAGGGGAAGCATGTCACAGGCAGGAGATGAGGTTAACTCCTGGCTTTTTCAGTTGTGTTACCTCAAACAGATGAGCACTCTACTAAAAGTGTCTAAGGTTTTGGCAACACTGGCACATGCTGAATGAAAAGACACATGGCCATTGTCTGGTCTTCCTGGGGCTGCCCTTTGGGAAATGTTCCATTGTTATTTTTCCAAGTGTTGCCTGTAGACCACCCTCTACATGGCTACTTGAGGTGAGCCTTTAGGATGCAGGCCTCTCCCCACCGCCCTGAGTCACTGTCTGGTGTCCAGAGGCAGCCACAGGTGTGCTTCTCGAGGTGACAAGGCTTGTGAGCTCTGAGTCCAGAACAGAACATGTTCTGTTCCGAGGTGGCTGTCGCTTTAAGATAAGCTGCATGTAGGGAGGACGAACACAGTGTTAAGAGACAACACACCTGGTTCTAGCGTCTACTCAGCTACTCTCACGATGCTAAGTTTGGTGACTTGCTACCCAGCATGCCAAGTGTTGTTATCCTGACTCTAGCTGTTTTCAAAACTGCCCACTAGCCTCAGTATTCACATCTCAGATAGGCCTCCTTCACTTTGAGGTTGTCCTTGCTTATTCTTGGACGACTATTTCTGTTGACCTAACATCTGCATTTTGTCTGCTTTTTGTCTGCTCATGGTCCATCCACTTCTACTTTAAGACCCTTCATTGAGTACATTCATGGCAAGGTTGTCAGAGCTTGAGCAGAGCTTAGACTGTTGGCTCTGTCTCCCTCTATTCCCTGATTAACCCTTATTTTTCATGACTGTCTCTCAAGGGGTCTTTGCTTTTCATACAGCTCCTAACATGCAAAGCATGCTTGATCACAGTTCAGGGAGACAGCTCACAGTCAGAGGTCATGGGTAGGCTTCCTAGAGAGATGGCTTTGGCTTGCTCCAAAAAGACACCCAGCCAGCCAGTTCCCATGATTCCTGCCTTCCACTTCTGTCCCTCAAGAGCCAGCTGTCCCCTCCTGTCAGTCTATTTCTTGAGCTCTTGAGCGCCACCTCAATCAATGTTGTCAGTACTACAGTGCCTGGAGACTTCCATGTATACAGTCTCCTCCATGCCACTGCTGCCTGCTCAACTCCTGCAGTTTTCCTTTTCCCCCAGACCATTCTGTGAAAATGAGAACGCTTTATCAACCATGAGGCTCCCTGTATTTAGAGAGGTTTCCTGCTGGCATGTGGTGAGCCCTTGGGCCACATTTGTGACGCAGTAAATAAGTGTATCCCATGCTGAGCCCCAATAATTCCACGCCTAGAAGTTATTGGAAAGAGGAATTCAGTCTCTGGCAAAGTTGTTCACTGAAGCATTTCTAAGATAGCATAACACTGTAAACAATTTAAAATCAATCAATAAGAGATTAGATAAAGAAAATGTGATGGAGAGACACAGTGGAAGAGTTTTGGCCATAAACACAGTAAAATCCTGTTATGTGTGGTGATGTACTTGGAACAAGAGGACATTATGTTAAGTGAAATAAGCCAGGCATGGAAAGACAGGTGCTGGGTGTTGTTACTTGTATATGGAAACTCAAAAAGTTGATTTTTTTTTTTTTTGAGACACAGAGAACAGAATAGTGAACAATGTAAGAAAGGGACTGAGAAAAGGAAATAGAGGGAGGTCAAATAACAGGTATCCAAATATGGTTAGTTAGGACAATACACCTTACTGTCCTGTGCCAGGTTGGAAGGTGGCTACAGCTTACCACAACTTATTGTATGTCTTATAAAAATGAGAAGGAAGGAATTTGAAAGTTCTAGACATCAAAAGTTGATGAATGTATGAGGGGATGGAAATGCTAATTATCCCAATCTAATAGATCATTATGCACTGCATATATGCACTAATTACCTCATAAATATGTACGATCACAGAGTGTCAATTAGGAAAAGAGATGGACTGAGATGGTCTATGAATCGTGTGGCCTTTGGAGCAGCTGCCTTGGATGCCTTCAGGTAACTTTCAGTGTTTTGTTTTTTCTGTTGTTTGTCAATAACACTGTATTGGACACCCTCCTTTCTGTACATGTATTTATTTTTGCTGTGTCTTTAGGGTAGGATCCTAGGAGTTGAATTACTCTGTTATTTAATATAAACTCTTTAAAAGAAGTCCTTCTCTTTCCAAATTCACAAACCTATATTTCCAAATTCACTAGCAGATTATTTCAGGTCCCTGTGATAACACTGGGGTTTTAGTTTGTTTCTTTAACCCATTTTAATCAAACAAAAACAGTACTGCCCTGGAGTGGAGAATTAACAAGTGAGACATTTCATATTAAAAGATTCTGTTCGAATGAAGACAAAGGCATCATATGAGCTCTGACACTTACATGCAACAGACACATAAATGGATTTCTCATAGGCTCCAGCTTTTGACTCGATGTATCTAGGCAACAGAAGCCTGGATTTAATAACAGATGTTCGCTGCATAGCAATCACCATATAATGCCAGGGTAGACTAAAACAGCATTTTATCAACCAATAAATGTGCTGTTTGCTTTATTTTACCATGTTGTTCTTCAGTTCTCTTCAAAGCCGAGAGGACAGATTGAGTCACTCGGCATCTGCTGGGAGCAATATGCTTGGCTTCATTTAAAATGAAAAATCAGGTCTGTGTTTACATTTTTCACTAAAGCATGGGATCCGATGTGTTAACACTCCCAACTGGGCTAGCCGGAAGGGCTTTCAGGAAACTCTCAGGGAACCTGGGATGGACACAAGAAGTCACTTGCCCTTCTGGGAAAGACATATGGTGGCCCTTTCACTTCAATCAACCTCAGCAGTGGGAGGTCTGCTTCCCTCCTGACCCCCGCCCCCAGGGACTCCAGCTAGGCTTCTCCATAGACTAGAGCTCCTAGACTTTGAAAGACCAAGCATTGCTGATTAGCCAGCAATGCTTGAATCTCTACCTAGGTGGCACCCATATGCTTATGGACACAATGATGTAGTTTTTAGTGTCAAATGTTACAAAGTCAGTAGCCTGGAGGAATGCAGTTTCAAGTTGGTCTAGTCAGAAAGAGATGAAATTGAGGAGGAAAATTGGGCATTTTTGGCTTTGGATGGTCTGTCAGCCTCCCTATGTGCAAGCTGTGTACCCATTGATTCAAAGAATAGAAGGTTAAAACTAATTGAAAAAAATGTATCAATATTGAATGTGGATAGACTCTTTCTTTTCATTAGTATATAAACAATACAGGATTACAATATTTATATTGCCTTTATGTGGCTTTAGTTATCTCAAGATGTCTGGTGATGATCTGGAGTATACAAGATGTGTTCAAGTTCTATGCAAGTTCTACGACATTTAAATACCTAAAGGGATTTCAGCATGCCCAGATTGACATCTGTGGAGGATTCTGGATCCATTTCCCTTATGGATATCCAGAGACAACTGTGGTATGTGCTAAACAGCAGGCTAGTTAGTTATATATGGTCTCATTTGGTGAGTTGAATGTAGCAATAATCTGAGCAGATACTCCTTTGTTACATCTGAGGCAAGATAAAGGATCGGAGAATTGTAGCCAGTTGTCTAATCAGCTGATAAACTATAGGCTGTGGGAACAAGGGAGAAGGCTCAAACTTGTGCTGGTATTGCCTATAGCCAACTGCATTTTACACTGATGCTTAAAATAATATCTCCCTTATGCTCTCTTAGAACCTTAACTTCGTTAAGAAGCTGACTCTAGGCTTAGGAGATCAATCAGTTGGTAAAGTGCTTACCTGCCCCCTTTTTGAGTTTGATTCCCAGAACCCAAGTGAAAATATCCAGGCAGGGCAGAATATGATTGTAATCCCCATAAGCGAGTAGATAGAGGTGCCTACTTGGCTAGTTTCTGACCAATGAGAGACCCTGTCCCTAAAACAAACAAACAAAAAAGTAGACAACACTTGAAGAATGATACCTGAAGTTGTCCTCTGTCTCCACATATATACACATCTACAGACACACACACACATACACACACATGTGAGAGTGAGAGAGAGAGAGAGAGAGAGAGAGAGAGAGAGAGAG
>NW_022196911.1:29228652-29243157 GCF_008632895.1 Mastomys coucha
GAGAGAGAGAGAGAGAGAGAGTTTGGATATGGCTTGCCTCCACCAATACTTAAGTTGAAATTTGACTTCCAGTGTAATGGCACTGTGAGGTAGTGGGACTTTGAAGAGACAATTAAGTTTTAGGGGCTTCAGTTTTATGACTGGATTAATGTCTTCCCAGAGAGACTAGGTTATGCCTCTCAAGACAGGATTAGAGCTCCTGGACCTGGATTAATTACAAGAGCAGGTTGTTATATGTGAGATTATCCTTGGTGTTTTGTTCACTTTCAAATGTGCTTTCTATTAGGAAGCCCTTGCCAGAGCCAGTGGGTTCTGGCCTCAGGATCGTGCTCTTGAACCTCTAGAAGCTTCTGCAGCACCCAGCCTTCAGTACTTTGTTTTAGTAACAGACATGCACTCTGACAGGAGGCGTACTGTGTGGCTTCTGAGGCTGGGTCACCAGAGGCACTACCGATCTGACTTTGCTTCCTGGAATTACTAACTGTAGAAGACTACAGCTACTGTGTAAGAAGTTCAATTGATGTGAGATTGCTTTAAACTGTGAGGTTCAAAATGAAGAGACCATGGGGATGCTTATGCAGACAGAAACTAAGTTTCCACTGAAAGCCTGGCATGCAGCACACATTGGGGAAGAAGTTCAGAGCCTTGTGCATGCTGGTCACATGCTCTTCTGTTTAAATACACCACCAGCCGTCCTGAAAGTAGATCTTTTACATACCACTTGCACTACATCAGGAGGTTTTTTGGTTTTTTTTTGTTTTTTCCAACAGAGCAGACACAAACATCCCTATAGGAATTGTAAACTTGTGAGCAAAAGAAATGATTCTTGCTGTTCTAAGGCATTGCATCCAGGGTATTTGTTACTCGGCAACAGCCAACACTGAGGAGCTTTGACTTTCCCTTCACCCTGCTTCTTGAGTACCCAGGTAAAACTTTTCAGTTAACATAATGGAGAAACCTATGGAAAAGTTGCAATAAGATACATTGTTATGCCCAGTGCTCATATCAATCCTCTCTGCTTTCACAGTGACACGTTAAGCCAGCGTTTTGCTACTGAAAGCTTACTGAGAAAAGCTGTACCCCCTTTGCCCAGAAGAAGAAAGAAAAGAGAAGTGGGGAGGTCAAGCAGAAAGACTAAGTGGGGACCAACTTGAGCCTCTTCAGGGGATGGCGCTTAAGGAAAGACTAGTTCTGCACATATGGATGCAGTACAGTCAAAGACGTCGCATTTACACTTACTGTTGCTGTGACAAGATGTCCAAAACAACTCAGGTTATGAGGAAGAGAGGTTTAAGTTTCAAGGATAGGGACTGGTTGGGATATTGTTGGGGACCTGTAGTAAGGTGTCATATCATGGTGGCAGGAGGAAGCCTGCTCATCTGGTGGTGCCCCAAAAGTGGAATGAGAAAGAGACCTGGGCCCTACTACCTCCTTCAAAGGCATGCCCCAATAACCCGACTTCCTTCCCTGAGACCCCACTTCTTGAAGTTCCCATCACTTCCCAATAGCATTGTTAGCTAGTTACCAAGGCTTTAATGCAGTCCTTGGGGGAGTGCTTATTCAAATCACAGCAACTGATAAGAAGAAGTGGCCACTGGCCATTGGAGAACTCAGTCTCACCTTAAACTTGGGTTTTTTATTTGATAAGCCCCCACAAAGATAGGAGCAGAGATTTCCCCAATTAACTGAAATTGAATTTTCTGCTAGGGTGGCAGGTAGTGGCTCAGGACACTCTGATTTAAAGACAAAATGGAACTAAATTCTCTTATACCTATTTTTCCTCCTTAAATGTAAGCAACATATGCTTTATGAAAGGGGACAATTTCACTAAGCACTGATTTAAATGAATTTTTTATCTTAATGTTGCTTAATATGTACAAACATAAAACTTAGATATAAAATCCTTATGCTTGTAGCGCCATTCAGCTATAAAACTGAAACAAATTTCTAAATTAAATACCAATAAGACTGTAGAGCCAATAAACTTCATATTAACAACATTAGTTTAATACAAGGCTGGTTGTTGGACTACAGCTTGCAATGTGCCTGAAGTGTGGGGTTCATGGCTTTCGATCCTATTTCAGCTTGCCCATGAGACTCTCTGCCAGATTCTGCAAGGTCTCAGAGAGTTACATCCTTCCTGCATGTGCTCTAGTACTGGAAATTTCCTTCCTCCCTCCTCCCTCCCTCTCTTCCCTTCCCTTCCCTTCCCTTCCCTTCCCTTCCCTTCCCTTCCCTTCCCTTCCCTTCCCTTCCCTTCCCTTCCCTTCCCTTCCCTTCCCTTCCCTTCCCTTCCCTTCCTTTCCCTTCCCTTCCCATCCCATCTCTCTTCCTCTTTCTCTCTTTCTTGTCTTATTAGCCCCCGTGGCACTAAACATAACTATAAAGAAGACATCTGGTCCCATTCTGCCAGAAGCATAAATGAGGGATGCTAAAAATTACATCCCATAGGGCAGGGATCAGCAAAGTTTGTGGGACACCAAACAGTAAACATTTTCAACCAGTGGACCACACAGTCTTTGCTGCATCTACTCAACTCTACTGTTGCTGTGTAAGCAGCTTCGGATGTGAAATAGGGTCCTCCATATCTGCAGGGCACTGGCTCAAGGGGGCCTCGCAGAGACCAGCATCTGTGACTGCTCAAGTGTATCGTTCTCACAAATGCCACAGTGTGTGTTTTCGAGCTATGCACATCCTTGAGTGCGCTTTGATCATGTCTCAGTGACTTATAAAACCCAATACCCTGATAGCACTGCGTAAATAACTGTGTGTGTGTGTGTGTGTGTGTGTGTGTGTGTATCTGTCTGTCTGTCTGTCTGTCTGTCTATTTGTCTGTCTTCTTAAACTGTGGGCAATGGCAATGGAGGTGGAGAGTCAGGGGAAAACATTGTCAATGGTAAAATTTTTTGGAAAATTTTTGGTAACAACCAAAAATTCATCCAAAAAATCAAATGTCTAATAGATTTGGAGTGTGTCTGGCAGTAATCACCTATGTTGTAGTTTGCAACTTCACCAATGCCAGGGTTCTGGACACACACACACACACACACACACACACACGCACTGTTCACAGTGTATGCTGCCATAGCATGCAGTATCATGAGCCCTGCCCAACTGCAGACTGAGCTGAACATGTATTCTTTTCTTTCTACTGTACATATGGAGTTGTCTTCTCTTACAGAAATGTAATGAATGAATTACAGGAAACAAATATTTTTAATATATTCCTTCTGTCATGACTTGGCAGGTAAGTCTTGTCAATATGTCTTTGGATTGGATTACCCTGGAGTGTTTGGTTTTAAAAATTGCTGTTTGAGCTGCTGCCCGAGTTTCATATAAAAAAATACTCAGGGAATTTGGGGTTGAGATTAGGACAGAATTTTTATCAATTTTGAAATGCCTCTAAATGTCCTTTTGCATTTTGTACCACGCATTTATGTGAAATGTCATTCTCAGTGCTGATGGTTATAAAATCAAAAAGCTGATCAGTTTTGAAAATGGTGGGAGATGCTCCACGTTCAGAGCCAAACATTCAGCCAAGAGCAGAATTTTCATTTAAAAATAATCAAGTACATCCACATCATTAGTATGCAAGTATACTTCCATACTGAATAAGTGATAACATATCTACCAACTAATTGTTTTAAAACATATTTCTTTATCATTTGTTATCACTAAATGTTTAACTTGTACACCTATTTTATATACCTAGGTCCTGTAAAAATTTCTTTGGTAAATAGGGGTAATGATGGAAAAGTTCAGTGCTCAGTAAAGGCCAGCTGGATTGTTTACTCAGACCCCTCGGTGCAGAGGGGAGAGTGGTCTGCACACAGCTGAAGGAGTTTGCCAGGCTATGATATGGACGACTCTGGAAATCAACTTGCATGAACCTTTGAAGGGTCCTGAAATACTCTTCTTTTGATTTTTTAAAATCTCAATGATTTAAATTGTAAAATTATTCTCTGATGCAGAATGTATAAAAGCAGATTGGGGGCTGGCTGAACAACCTGCATGCAGCCTGGAGTTTGTGGACTGCTAACATGGACAGCTAGGAAGAGAACAGTATGAAAGAGTTGCTGTAGAGTTGGATTGTAAACTGTTATATCACGGAAAAGTTTAAATTAAAGATGGCAGTCAATCCCTGAGGATTCACAGACTAAGGGAATCTCTCTCAGGATTTGAGCATGAGGCGCACTATACGGGGGCAGCCCAGGGAGCAGAGTGTTCAGCAGGACTCTAGAAGAATATCTGAAGGCTCCAGAAAGAGGAATATGTCTTTAGAGGGCCACTGAATCTTCTGGCCCTGCTGCAAGACAGACCACACATTAGGGAAATACCAGCAGGGCTAGATAAAGGGCTCAGTGGCACACACATGGAAATCTGAGTTCAGATTCCTAACTGTAACAGTCAGACAGGGTGACATACACCCATGGCCCTTGGGAGGTAGGGGACCTCTGGGAACTCTTCTGTCACTCAGCCTAGCTAAGACATCAAGCTCAAGGAAAGAGAGAGGGGGAGAGAGAGAGAGAGAGAGAGAGAGAGAGAGAGAGAGAGAGAGAGAGAGAGAGAGAGACTCTGTCTCAAAATATAAGGTGGAGAGAGCAAGAGGAAGATGCCAAAAGTCCAAAAGTCAACCTCTGCTTCTATGTGAGCACAAAGGGATGAGGGTACTGTACACACACAGACACACACACAGAGAGACACACACTCACATAGGCACACACATGCACACACACCCAGACACCCAGACATACACACACAGACACACACACACAGACACCCACTCACACAGACACACACACACAGACAGACACACACAGACACACAGACGCACACACACAGAAACACACAATACACATTCATGCGCGCGCGCACACACACACACACACACACACACACACAGCAAATAGAATCCCAGACTGTCCATGGTAGATTATAGTAGCCTAAGATTCTAAAAACCAAGTGAAGAAGCAACCCTATTGCTTGGCCTATTGCTTGCTGTCTAGTTTGGCTTTTGTTGCTCTGATAAACGTCATGACAAAACACAGCTTGAAGTGGAAAGGACACTTTGCCTTGGACAGTCCATCACCAATGGGAGCCAAGATCGGAACTTCCCAAGTATGCCAGTAGGTTCTAGAGGCCTAACAGATCAGGTACCAATAACCTTAGTAACCGCTGGTTCCAAGTTCTCAGATCCAACCACTGCTGATTGAAAAAAAAAAATCAGAAAGAAATTTCCTATGTCCTGAGCACAGATGGACTTTTTCTTGTCTTTATTCCTTAAACAATACAATGTAACCACTATTTACATAGCATTTGCATGGAGAGTAGGAATTAGAAGTCATTAGAAGATGATGTAAAATACCCAGGAGGATGTGGAGATAATGTACTGTTTTTTGACAGGGACTTGCGCATCTGCAGAATTTGGTACCCTTGAGGATTCTGGAAGTAATTTTTGGGTAACAAGGGACAGCTGTGTATGTGGTGTGCTTGGTATAATAATGCCACATAGAGCTTTCAGCAGGGTAACCATTAAAGAAGCCATATTAACGCTTGTTGGATAGCTGAGTTCCATTAGCCCCATCAGAGGTTGAAGTGGTCTGGGGTAGGCTGAATTGGGCAGCACAGAAATAATGTGCAGCTTGCAAGCCTCAGGCAAGCATTGCCTCACCCCAGAGCTTGCATGTTCCAGCAGCAAAGCTGCACAATGATTATATCTGTTCAATCAATAACATTGTACAACTTGTGGTGGGAACTGAGCGGCGATTAATCATTGGAACGGGAAGCATTTGATCCCTCAGCAGAGAGAAAAAAAGGAACGACTTGCCAGGGAGTTCAGCTCTCTGTGATCTTTTAAGTGCTGTTTGTTGGGCTTAGGAATGGTTTTCCTTTGGTGTGGGAGTTTGTTGAGGCTTCAGGAAGGCACTGGGAGTCTGAGAAAGGAGGGCTTGTGTGGTCTCCCTCCCCTCTGCTCGGACTGCGGGCGGACACTACAGGCTTGAGGTTCAAACAAGTACTCAGAACCTGGTGGATTCTGGAAGTCAAGGATCTCTCCTGAATCCACCTGCAAGGCGAATTTTTTCCTTGGGAAAATTCATGTAGAAGTTGTAATCAAAGAACCCAAACCCCTGCACAGATGTTTAATTGTGTATTTGATTTTTATGTGTGTGTGTGTGTGTGTGTGTGTGTGTGTGCGTGTGCGTGTGTGTGTGCGTGTGTGTGTGTGTGTGTGTGTGTGTGTGTGTGAATGAAGGCAACTCTTCAAAAATTTGGAACATTATACATATGGTCTGTTTCTCTTGAAAATGGGAAATCTGACCACATGGCTCCACACTCCCCAAGGCACACCGGTTGGGGATGAGCAGCAGGCACTCCTATGGAGGGTCTGCGAGCCTCAGCTGCCTCGCATCCACCCCTTGCCTCCGTCTGGCAGGCACAGCCCCTGTCTGCTTGCCATTTATCACTATGCACAGGGTCTATTTGTCTTGAAGTAGAGACGAGCTCTCTGTAATCACATCTCCATTAAATGTGGGGAAATGAAGGATAGATCAAGACGGGTACATTTTTCAAGAAAAATCATGGAACACACATTTTCATGTGATATTGAATAATATTCTTGGTTATTTTATATGCAAATAGCCACCTTGGCTCTCTTGCTTCATCTGACCAAGAACTGCAGACTCCGCCCTGTTCCCCAAGCTTCCACAGACATGCTTGAACTCACACAGCCAATATTGGCTGAGGTCCTGCTTTGTACTAAGCACTGGGCTCCAACTCAGGTGAGTGGCTCAGGTACCTTCTCTGTCCTCCTCCAGTCTGGCCAGTATAAGGAATTGCAACAGTTTAAACCAGCTTCCCCTAGGCTGTTGATGGAAAGCCACAGCCATATGGTGTGAATTGATGGAGCAGAGGGAGGGGTGGGAGTGGAGAGTGGGGTAGATATCGGGAGCTGGCAATCTTTCCAGAGAGAAGTTCTACCTCCATGGAGCCAGGCCAGCTGTTCCAGATGAGGAAAGATGGGTCAAAACAGAGAGGCAGGGGGGAACAGTATGAGGAACTGAGGAACTGGAGGAAGCCAGGGCTCTCTGGACTGTTCAGCTTATGTTCCTGCTGCTGTGGAGGAGGACCAGGGTCTGGATTCTCAGCAGGGCAGAGCAGCACTTACCCTTAGGCTGAGGGGGGATTGGATGGAGGCAGGTGCATTCCAGGGGCTGTCTTAAGAGGTAAGTTTGAGAGAGATAGAGAAAGACACCTGAAATTGACTCCTGGCCTTCAGGCATGCATGCATGAACATGTATGTGTATATATATATACACACACACACACACACATGCAAACACACATCCACAGAAACACTCATATACACACATGAATTGGGCTGACAAGGAATGCATGGCTCTAAGGGCAGTGGCCCTTTAGCATATGCAGGAGATCTTCGAATCTGAGGCTTGCCAAGTCTCAGGAAACAAATTAAAAGGCTTCCAAGCAGGATAGAATTGGTGCCTCGCTTTAGGATACCACTGGACACTTTCCAGCTTCAGTTCCATCATTTATAATCAGGATAATGACAGATGCCTCTCGGAGTAGCTACAAGGTTAGATGCAGTGTGAAGCTCCCATGCAGGGGAAAACTTAGTAAGAGTAAGCTAATTTTCAGCAGATTCAGGTGTGCAGTTCCAAACTTGACACCTAACCTGGGATGACTTAGCTTCATTTCCTCCCATGAGGCATCTCCGGCTTGAGTCCCCATTGGGAGGAGGCCTCCCTAGTCGCTGCCCACCATCTGTCGTGGGTGCTCCAGTGCCGACCTGCCGCTTGGCACAGGGCTGCAGTCATAATTACCACTTCTGAATCGATTCCTCTGAGCCCTTTTGAGAAGGCTGAGGAATGCTGTGATTAAAATGATTTAAAACTGGCCTCCTCTTTCACAGCTTTTAATATTTGATAAGATTTTGGAGGGAGTGAAGGATGAGGGCAAGGCAGGAGGTCTGGTGGTTTTCAATCTCAGCTGCAGCTGGGTCTGTAACCTATGGGGACATTCCAAACAGGAAAACAGGGTGGGGGAGGAAGGAGAGAGAGAGAAGGAGAGAAAGAGAGAGGGAGAGAGAAAAGAGAGAGGAGGGAAGGAGGGAAGGGAGGAAGGAGGGTCAGGGAGGGAGTAGAAGAGAGGGAAGGGAGGAAGGAGGGGAAGGGAAGGTACAGGGGAGGAAGGAAGGAGAGAGAAAGGAAAGGAGAGAGGGAAGGAGGGAGAGAGAGAGGCAGGGGGAGGACATGGGGGTAGGAAACCAATGGTATATTCTTTTCTCCGAAGGAGAAAATCCCAGAAAAGAAGGGAGAGTCTTATTCTTCCAAGCTGTGGGTGGATTTAAATTCCAACAATAATTAAAATTGCTATTATGGAAATAATAATAAGAAAACTATAATAGCAGTCAATTGTCAGAAACTGAGAACTTGCTTGGCCTGAGTGTTAGGAATAGATCTTTTTAAATTTTTCTAGCACAACAGCCATAGAAGCGAGTTTGGTTTTTCTTAGACACTGGAGAGGCTCAGAGAGGTAAAGTGACTTTAGCTATCATTCAGCCAGTCTCAAGGAAAGCCCAAGTCCAGCTCCATCATCCCTTTCACAGCAGAACAGAGCATCAAGCTGAACACTGAAACAGAGAAGGAGGCATTCCGGAGGATCCTCCTGCCGCCACCCACAGTGGTTACCCCCAGGAACCAACGCCATCCACCGCTGCAAAGCGCTGGTGTTTTGTTTCCCTGAGAGTCCAGTCCTGCTAATTTCTTTCTACCAGTTTCTGGCATCTTTCAGGAATCTACAATCCATGAGGATGATATGAATCCTGGTAAAGCTACACTAGAGCTTACTAAGTACCCAGTATTGTTAACTTACCTCTTTTCCCACCCCTTGCATCTGGTACTGTTTTGGCTTTGCCTAACAACAATTGAGTCTAGTAGCATCACCATCCATTTAGGCCCTGAATAGGACTCAAAAGTGCTGGGAAGTTTGTTTTAATATCTCCTGGGTGCCAGAAGCAATGTGGAAGTTTCACAGAGCCAGGGCATAACATGTACCTGAAATCCGTCTGAGAGAGCAGAGGACACCCCCTCCTGCTGTACCCCAATCTCAGATTCCAGGCAGCTATCCACTTGGATCTGCCTGAAGAACTTTATTCTTTTAATCTCAGGAAGGTAAGGTTTGATCCCAAGTCACCATTAAAGAGCTGTGTCTATCTTCCTGGAGTCAATCAGGGCCCCTAAAGAACCTGAGTGTTGTGGGGGTAAGGGTTTCAGTATTGTGGCAGTTTGCCTCTTCCCACTTTGAAGAGAAGAGGAGATGTACCACAGTTGAGAAGGCTCACCTAGTCATGCTGGGTAGACTAAACTCTATCCTGATAATATAAAGGGAGGGGGTGGGAGATATGGCATTGTAAATCCTCATGGGATGGGAGAGAAAGCCAGCAAGCTTAGATGATTTCAGAGAGAGAGAGAGAGAGAGAGAGAGAGAGAGAGAGAGAGAGCAAGAAGTTGTTAGTTTAACACAGGTGTGTGTCTACTCACTCGTGGTCTAAGTGGTCTGTTAAACCAGTTGTGTGTCCCCAGAAGTGTTGAGCTTAGGGCCACTGGAAGTGCATGAGCCTTGGTACCAACAGGAAATGTACTTAAGTGTCAGAATAAAGTTCTTTAGTTTCAACACGTCTTTTAATCCCTAGGAGCTCAGTAAACAAAGAATCATCTCTATTCAGTATGTTTTTTTGCTACGTACTATATGCCCCCAAAATGCTGTTGGATGAATGAAAAGGTCAAGATTCTCCTGCGCAGACTCACAGTAGTGTTCTAACAGGGATAACAGCAATTTGCCAAGTCCTGTAAGATTTAAGTGCTACACCAAGGCGATATCTATTGCTCCTATTTCAAAGACAGTGGGTATGAGTACACTATCTAATGACTTCTGACACAATAACAGATAATGATTTTTTTTGTGTGTATATGTAGTATGTATATGTGCATGTGTATGTTTATGCATGTACCATATACATGCAGGAATCTGTGGCACTAAGAAGAGGTGTTGGATCCCTCCGAAACTGTAATAAAGACATTCGTGAGCCACCATGTGGGAGCTGGGGACAGAATCCAGGTCTGTAAAGTCACAGTGGTCTTATTTGTTCTGAGTCATCTCTCCAGGCCCTAACGTTCTCAGTTTATTGGTGAGGAAACTGAACTTTCAAGGGAGTCAGCCCCTTGCAAAAGGTGGTACCTGCTGGGGACTGTGGATCTATAACTTCATGAATCTGACTCTTGGCCCATGACCCACACACCAAGGCCAGCCCGACCCTGGCTACCAGTGTCCCACTTTACTGAGGGCAGGGTTCTTCTACCCTGTTAGGGTCAGCTCAGGAACTGTGCAGTGATCAATGACCTACACAGCCAGTTTGCCTGCAAGGCTTACTCTTTCCTGCTTGGCAGTGATTGGTCAGATCCCTGCTATCCTAAGAGATCTCTCTTCTTCTTTGTTTTGCCCTCTCTGGGAGCTCTGAGCCACTGCAGAAGGACCATTACCCAGCAACCCTGCCCTGACCCTTAGAGTCTGGGGTCAAGTTTGAAAGCCTGAATTCATTGTTAGCCCCTGGTAGCAAAGCACCCACAAATTTATCCAAACATCAGCCCAGAACAGCATCATCTTGAACCACACATCTGCTCCAGATGTTCTCCACCCAAGCCCCTCATAGAAGGCCTTTCTTCCTGGCTGTGGCTCCAGCTGTCCTCCTCCATTGCATCCAGGTCTTCACTCCTTAGAGACAGTATTCTTACCTTTTAGCTAAGCATGGTGTTTGTTTCTACCTTCTGAATTTCTCTAGGACTGTCTAATTTAGTGATTAACTGCTACACTTCCTTGTGACCCTTTTTCGTCCTGACTTCCCATTGCATGTTTGCCCTGACCTATGACCTTCTTGTTTCCTTTATCCTTCCTCTCAAATGTTCTTTCTGTTGATGCTAGTTGGTTTTGATTTCCCACTATTTCAGTCAGCCAAGCCTGGAATCGTGTAAACTAGGTTGGGCACAAGCTCAAGACCCTCCTGTATCAGCCTCCCAGATGCTAAGATTAAAGCTGTGCTCCAGTGTCTGCTCAGCCTCCCAGATGCTAAGATTAAAGCTGTGCTCCAGTGTCCGTTCATCCCCAAATCAGGGTTGCTACACAGTGACACGGGACACCTTGCATTTTATCAGTTAATTAATTAACTAATTAATTAAGTCAGTCCTGGTGCGTTGTTAGCAACATCTCAGGAACCTAGGTAGTAGATATGAATGGCAAATGATACGCTAGCCATGACAATGAATGCATCTCCTGATATGACCACATTGTATGTGCAGGAAGTGTGACTACTACATTCTCAGGCACTGGGACTCGAGCACTTCTGTTTTCTGATCTAGGTACCAGCTATTCACAGTCCCTAAGCTACATAACCCTGACCTGTAAGCTCTGGGTCAGATTCTTCTCTCACACACAGCTTCCAGCTTTCTGTCCCTGGTGCTCCACACCAATTCTTGCTTCTTCCTGATTCTTCATGTTTGTTTTTAGCCTTCTTCTAATTTATGATTTTGCATTTTAATGACCATCTCAATTTCTGAGGTGCTCCGGGTGGGTCATTAATTTCATGGTGCTCCACTCTCATTAAGAGTTGTGGACTTGACAATCAGGGACCCATTAACTTCTGCCTCCCTCCCTTGCCTTGCTTTCTGCTTCAATTTAAGCCTCTCTCATAGTTCAGTCTTCAAGAGAAACCAACGCTGTTGTTTGTGTCATGGGAGGTCTCCCAGGGCATTGCAGACATGCAGCTTCAGCCCTGTATGTGGCCTGCTCCTTATTATGTGACCTTTGGGAAGCCACTGAATGTCTCTGGGAAGCTTGTGGAGGTGGAGGGCTTCCCCTGAGTGGTCCTCTTCTGTGCTCCTCCCATATGCTTACTACAGTCTGCATTTGTTTCATTTTTCTCATTTTCTTTCGTAGTAAACACTGTCACACTTCACTGTGTCCTAGACAGTGGGTTTAGTACATTATCTAATGACTTCTGACACAATCACCAATATGATTTCTTTCCATTTTCCAGATGGCCACAAAGTCCCACCAGGAGAAAGACATAAGGTTAGATTTTAGATTTTAATTATCTCTACTTAAAATGCTTGCCTTGCATATCACATTGATCCTCCTATGAACTAACAGATTTGAATATAATAATACATAGAAGGTAATGGATGTAATAAGACAGATCTGGCCCACTAGCACTTGGCACACAGTAGGTGCTTATCAGATATTAGTCCCTTTTGTATTGGGGGGTAGGTAAACACATTTTAAAGTGTTTAGAAAAGAGCTATGTTTGGGAAATTCTTCCCTCTTTCTAGCCACTCTCTACTGGGGTCTAATTTCCTTTAAGCTGAAATAATGTCTGTCCATGAGCTTCAAGAAGGACTAGGAGCACAGTTTAATAAATAGCTATTGATTCGGATATTGGTTAAAGCAACACACCTCCACAGTGACTCTGGGGGAGAAGGGGCTGGGGCTTTGGCCGCTCTCAGACAAGGACATTAGTGTATCTGGAACAAGCTGTCCCCAACTCTAATAGAGATCCAAACGTCACTAATTGGCAGGCAGAGGCTGTGTTCTCTCTATGGGAATCAGAAGGGAGCTGAATGTGCCTTGAATGTTAATCTCTTCATCAGCGTGAACTTGGGGACCAGGGAGAGAAACAGAGAAGGAACAGGCCGAGGTACAATAGACACCACATACAGAGCTCTGATGTTCTACACTTTGTACATGATTAGGAGCTCCATTCTATGCTCTTTCCCCATATACTTACACACACACTTGTGGTCATTCCATGAGGATGTCCTAAAGTAAAATGGAAGGACATAGTATTCAGAAGCTGGCAACTTAGAGAAAGTTCCAAAATCTCTTGCCAGATAAAACAGAAGCAAATCTCTTAGCCTTCTTGGCCCCAGTCTTGTATCTGTTAAGTAAAACTAAAACCGTGGGAGACCTAATAGATTTTTCAAAAGGACACAGCAATAGTTATGAAAATTGTCTGTTCTGCAGGGACATGAGCAGATATTAAAGTGTCCTAGGATGCAGATCCTGACAAACTGCACGCAGGTTACTGGAGAGGGCTGGACAAGATCCACCTCCTTTAAGAAGTAGCATGGTGTACCAGCAGACTAGTGGCCATGCCTGGGTGGGGCATCAGGATGCTTTTTAGAATCCAGATCCACAGGCTACCCTCTGTGAACAGAGTGTGGCTTAACAGTCTGGAGGCCAGGCAGGATCCAAGCACCAGAGGTTTGAGTCTGAGACAATTCTGAACACAATGCTGGTTCAGGACCATGGTCAGCACTACACTTCCGGTCTTTGTTGGCAACTTTTTTTTTTTTTTCTGATTAAAAGGATGATTAAATGGGGTATCAAAGGAAGAGTGCTGTTCAAATAAGTGGGTGTTGGCCAAGTTTACCTTCCCAGACATCTGGAAACATTTCAAGTGCATTTGTAAGATAATCAGGTGTGTGGGGCTACAATATTTGAATACTTCCTACATACTATGTTATATGAGGTACACTGAATCTTATGATACATTCATAATTACATAAATTTAAAATTATAAAATAAAAATTTGTTGATAGGCAGCCCAATGTTGTCTTCCTGAATCTGAAAAGTCCAGCAGAGGATCCTGGGATGTCTGTGTGTGCACAAGTATGTATGGCAGGCTCATGGTATAGGACTCTTATGAGTGTGCCTGAATCATGAAATGCCAGAAACAGCACATATGCCTCTTCCTAAGATGTGTGCGTCTACCTTGCCTTTTTCTACAGAAGAAAGATAAAGGGAATAGAGAAGCTGCAAGCATGGCTCAGAGGGAGAGAGTCCTAACCCAGCAGGTATTAGACCCTGGGTTTATCCACAGCACTAAAAACACGACAAACAAACAAACAAGAAATGAAGAAACCTTTCCACATATCTGTCATTGGAAATGCCTAGTAGGAATCCTCACCGTGAAGCCTTGAGCACAAGGTGTGGAGCAGGGCAAGACAGAGCCCTGTATAGAACAAGATGGCACTTCTGGAAAGCTGGGATAAGGGTGGTGAGCTTGAGTCCAGCAGGGGCTGGGTACCAGGACATGTGGTTCCATCATTACCATCAGACTCTGGGTCGTAATTCTGACCAACTGAGCAATGGATTGATCCAAAGTCAGAATAATCACAAGCCTCCTCCTCTTCCTGCTGAGCTTGTGGGGATGGGTGTATAAACTGTGCCCCAAACTGAGGTGAAGAACAGAAGTATCTGCTAAATTAATCAGTAAGACACTGCCCTCAGGGAGGCGCCTCAGCAGGAGTAGGGATAAGGATGTGACCTACTGGCAGATGGAGGATGGGGAGACTCTGGCTTTCCTGTCATCCCGGCAGTTCCCTTAAGAGTTTAAGACTGGAAAGGTGTGTGTGTGTGTGTGTGTGTGTGTGT
>NW_022196911.1:29243282-29251723 GCF_008632895.1 Mastomys coucha
GGGAGGGAGAGAGAGAGAGGGAAAGAGAAGAGAGAGAGAGGGAGGGAGAGAGAGAGAGAGGCACTCTGGATATCAAACCTGCAACCCAGGAACCCATGGGATAAAGAAGTGACTATCTCCTTGCTGTTGTGGTTGGGATGGCGGGGACCCCCCAAAGATCTGGGCCTTGTGTGCTCTTATAGAGCCTAAGCCCCATTGTTAGACAATGTCCCACTTGCTGGGGTTTAGCTCTCCAGCTGCAGCTTACTGCCCTGGGCTCTGGAAGACAGATTTCTCTGTATTACAGTTCCAGGAAACTTGTAATGCAAATGTGCCCCTGGCTGGAAGGGCTTTTTATAAGGAAATGGAACATGTGTTCAGACCTGAGACTGGAACAGGAACTGGGAGATGGTGTGCAGGGAATTGAAGTGCAGACATTGGGGAAGACACTTGCTAAAAAGGACCCCTTGCAGGGAATCCTGGACTTCAGCAACTGGGCAAAGAAAATGAGGCCAGATAAGAGATAATTCATGTACTTACTGAACAAATGTTTACCAAGTGACTTCCATACATCAAGCAAAGCTAAACCTTGGAACAACACAATATAGGACAGAGGAAGCCTTGACCTGAATAGAGCTCATGAGCTGGCTGCAGAACCTTGTGTGTTCATGGGGTGCTTGAGCAAAGCTTTCAGAATGGAGCCACTGTGCTCAGGACTCACTCCACTTACTCCTTATTCCACCAAGGCTCACTCCTGCCTCCACACTGGTGAGCCTGTCTAGAAATGCCTCAGCCTCTTTTCTGCTTCAAAAATGCATATTCATCCTGGGGACATCTCAGTTTCATTTACCCACCCCACCCCCATTCCCCAAGGATGCTGCCTTGGAAGCTGAGCAGGATTCACTGCCTCTCCTCTTTGCTTATGTCTAGCTTAGCTAACGGATCTGTTTTTCTGTTTGTCTCAGAGCATCTTCATTATTTTCCAGGCTGTTTCTGGGATCATCCTGGCACACCCAGGCACTTTACCAACATCTATCTACATATTGAATGCAAGTGAATAATGTACCATTTCTGGGTTTCTGGTGTGTGCTAGATACCAGA
The DNA here is from genome assembly GCF_008632895.1 of Mastomys coucha. Taxonomy (NCBI): domain Eukaryota; kingdom Metazoa; phylum Chordata; class Mammalia; order Rodentia; family Muridae; genus Mastomys; species Mastomys coucha. The sequence goes on from NW_022196911.1 coordinate 29,244,363, forward strand.
TACATGTGTGGTAGAGAGGTTGTGGGAACCTCAGAAAGCCTCCAGTCTGACGGGGGATGATCAGCACAGACACAGCACTTACCAGGGTGAGTGTAATCTGTTCTCCCCACTCACCACAGGGACATTTAATTTTCATTATGCAATGCAGAAAGAAGCTTGGTCTTTTGCAGGCAATTAAGGCTCCCGCCCTTAGGAGTTTATTCATCTATGATTAGTAGATATTGTTGATTAATGGGATCACTCCAAGAGAAAGTTTAATATAAAAGCCAGTTGTGCTAGACCTCTCTCATGATACTGCTATTCACAATGTGTCTTAGGATCATCATTGTTGTGATGAAACACCATGACCAAAAGCCACTTGGAGGCAAAGGGTTTATTTGGTTTACATTTCCACATTGCTGTTCATCACTGAAGGAAGTTGGGACAGGAACTCAAACAGGCAGGAATCTGAGACAAGAGCTGATGCAGAGGCCATGGAGGAGGATGCTTACTGGCTTTCTCCTCATGACTTTCTTGGCTCGTTTTCTTATAGAGCTCAAGACCACCAAACCAGGGATGGCTCCACCCACAATGGGCTGAGCCCTCCCCCATCAACCACTAACTAAAAAATTATGTACAGGCTTGCCTACAGCTTGTTCTTATGGAAGCATATTTTTTTTTTCAATCAAGGTTCTCTCCTCTCTCGTGACTCTAGCTTGTGACAAGTTGACATGAAACAAGCCAGCACACCATGTGAGACCTGGAGTCACTCTGGGACTATATTACAAAGAAGGTTGTTGCCAAATACAGACCTCAACCTTGGACCCAGACCATAAGCCAAAGTAAGACATTTCTCTCTGTAGCTTAACGGCTCTGCTGTATTATGTCCCTGGCAACAGAGAATGGACTGACAGTCTGGGCTGTGGGAAGAGAGCTTGAAGGTCATTGCTGCCTTTAAACTCATCTGCCATGGGATCCAGTCAGTCCCCCTCCCAAAACACACGGTTACTGGTCCTGGATACTGACAGTAAGTATATACCATTCTCCTTATGATGAATGGACAAAAGCAGCTTAGAGAAGGAAGGGAGTCTGAGGAAACCCTTTGAGGGTACCGTCTGTCATAGAGGGGCAGTACGCCAGGAGTGTGAGGCCACCAGTCACTGTTCTGTCGTCAGGGCCCAGAGATGGCTCTGCTCATGTCCTCTTTATCCAGTGCAAGATGCAGCCTACAGACCCATGCTGCTCGCACACTGGGTGAGTCCTCTCGGTGAAACCTTTCTGGAAACACACAGAGACGCACCTGGACATTTGTTGCCAAGGTAATTTTAAATTCTCTTGAGTTGGCAATCGAGATTAAAAACTGCAAGAAGGGCACAAACGAACCTCAGCTAAAGCTCTGAAGGGCTGCAGGGAGGTTGCAAAGCTACCACTGCCTCTACACGCCCACAGACTCAGCCAGCTCCCCATACTCCCCTGGTGCTGCCTAATGCCATTTGTTTCCTGCCTGGCTTCTCACACCTCAGCCAGCTCAGACTTTGCCCATTTCTGTGTCATGGCCGCTATTGGTTATTGTGTCATCTGCTTGCCAAAAGCCCCCAGTAGAGCTGGCAAGGCAGGCCAAGGACAATACTCATCTAAGGATCTAGGGGCCAACCAAGCAGAACAGGGACTTTTTAATTGACATTTAAATGTCAACACGCCACATTAAATGTTATGGGTGTTTCATCTCAGCCCTAGAGGAGCATAAACACGTTTCTCACTCCTTAATCACTGCCCACATTCATTACAGATGCCCTTTGGTAAGTGGAAATACACCCACTGCAGAGCCACACTCTAGCCAGGAGGCTGGGTCCTGACTACAGGGGGGATGCGTGTCCATCCCACCCAGTGCTTTGTCCACCTGGCCACTGGGCTCCAGAAGGGAGAAGGGTGGATAACAAGGGGAGGTCAGAGGGAGGGAGAGACAGAAGAAAGGATAGAGAGGAAGAGAGAAGGGAGAGGTGGAGGAAGGTAGAGGAGAAGAAGCACATTCAGCCATAACCACAGAGAGGCAGAGGGGCTGGGGACAGGGGTGCAGGGGAGAGATCTCGAGATGACAGACAGAGGAGGGCAGAAGGAGACAGAAGATGAACATACTTAAATGCTTTTACAGGTCACTGCTTACCAGTCACTGTCTACACACCCCCTCACCCCACCCCTACTCATCTTCCTGTGCTGGTTTGCAACCTGACCCCATGTGTTTACATCCCAGGTGTAGCAGTTCTGGGGCATTGGACACCTTGCTGGGCTAGCCTGTGGTAGATGAGCAGGGCATTCTCTTGTATTTACTGGAAGCCCAGAGCTGATCAAAGGACCCAAGAGAAGAACTCTGCCCACAAAGTATACCTCACTGAGCCTAGAAGAGGCAACGTATAATGGAAGGTGGAATTTTGGAGTCAGGCTTCCAGAAAGTAGTCTACCTAATGGCCAAGGGCAGAGTGGAGTCATCTACAACTGGAGAAAAGGTGCAAAAGTATTAGGTTTAAGAAATTAGAGCATATCTATAAATAGTTTCAGTGCTAGGATTTAGGAAGGAACCAAAGCTGAGTGGCATCTATATCTGAATGCTGTTATTTCTTGGATAAGGATGGCAGAAACAGTAGTTGAGAACTAGAGAAGTGGAATTCTGGAATGGAAGGTTTTTTTCCTACACCACGGAGTCAAATTTACAGAAGGAGCTGAGGTGGGAAAGAGGGGAATTGATTCAGTCTAGAGGGAAGATAGATGCTACCATGAGAGAGGCAGTCCTTAAACTGTGCCCATGAAGAAGGTTCGCAGATACGGTCTCTAAGAGTCCAAGCAACGCAACACTGCCCAGGGAAGACTCAGGAAAACCTGATCGTCAATTCTGTCAGGACAGATGAAAATGGAAAATATTTTCCTTCCCTTCCCTTCCCTTCCCTTCCCTTCCCTTCCCTTCCCTTCCCTTCCCTTCCCTTCCCTTCCCTTCCCTTCCCTTCCCTTCCCTTCCCTTCCCTCCTTCCTTCCTTCCCTCCTTCCTTCCTTCCTTCTTCCGATCTTTCCTTCTTTCTTTCCTGAGTGTGGTACATGCATATGACTGTGTGGGTAGACAGGCACATGCATGCAGAGGCCAAAAGAAGACACTGGGTGTCTTCCTTTCTCTCTCTCTGCTTACTGTGTATAGACAGTCTCTCATTTAATGAAAGCTCACCATTTCACCGACTGGGTGGCCAGCAAGCTCTCTGGATCCGCCTGTCCTCTCCCCTGCCTCCATGTTGGGGTTACAGCATATGCAGCCAAGCTGGCTTTTTTCATGGATGCTGGGGATTTGAACTCAGTGCTCTTATTCACTGAGCCATCTCCTCAATCCAAGATAACTTTCCATAAACCTCATTATTCTGTAGCTAGAGAAACTCAAAGCCTAGGAGAAGACCAGAGGTTTCTCTTGACCACAGTTTCTAGGGGCTAATGAGATGTAGCCTTTTATATCAGTCTGCATTTCCTGAGTTTTAAGCAACTTCTAGGTTTATAAACATTTTGTTTTATTTTATTAGAGTTGCACATCATGGCTGATGCCCCCAAGGATTTCTGCTTGTACTTTTCCAGCTCATTAAAACATAAGCATAGGATTGGGAGCATTTGGGTTTCAGCTCCCCAAGTCAGCACTTAGATGACTCTTCTTAAAGATGTGCAGGTGGGCTGGGCTGGAAGCTCTGTCTTTCCCAGCTGGCTCCAGTGGCTGTGGGATGGTAGATACAGCTGTCTTCTCCTTCTTCCTTCTCCTCCTCCTCCTCCTCCTCTTCTTCCTCCTCCTCCTTTCTTCTTCTTCTTGTTCTTGTTCTTCTTCTTGTTCTTGTTCTTCTTGTTCTTCTTGTTCTTGTTCTTCTTGTTCTTGTTCTTGTTCTTCTTCTTGTTGTTCTTCTTGTTCTTCTTCTTGTTCTTGCTCCTCCTCCTCCTCCTCCTCCTCCTCCTCCTCCTCTTCCTCTTCTTCTTCTTCTTCTTCTTCTTCTTCTTCTTCTTCTTCTTCTTCTTCTTCTTCTTCTTCTTCTTCTTCTTTTTCTTCTTGTTCTTGTTCTTCTTGTTCTTCTTCTTGTTCTTGTTCTAGTTCTAGTTCTTCTTCTTCTTCTTCTTCTTCTTCTTCTTCTTCTTCTTCCTCCTCCTCCTCTTTTTCTTCTTCACATTTGTTTATCTATCTATCTATCTATCTATCTATCTATCTATCTATCTATCTATCTATCTATCTATCTATTTAATGTATGAGTGCTTTATCTGCATGTACATCTGCATGCCAGAAGAGGGCATCAGATCACATTATAGATGGTTCTGAGCCACCCTGTGGTTGCTGGGAAGTGAACTCAGTCCCTCTGAAACAGCAGCCAGTGCTCTTAACCACAGAACCATCTATCCAGGCCCTGAGTGCAACTTTATTAACATCCCTGAAAGATTACTTTGAGTCCTCTAGACCTTGGATAGAGTTGGAGTTGCTTTGCATCTCCTTTCCTTACAAGTGAGTCTGGTGATGTTCAGTGAAGAGGTAGGAAGGGTTTTTCTCCTAGAGTCCCCAAGCCCCCATCCTGCCTTGATTGGCAAGAACAGTTTAGATCGTATCCAAACGGCTGCCTACAATGGGGTGCTTGTTGTTCTCATTATTATTGTGTATCTAACACACAGTTTAAGGCTTGGCACGGAGCAGGCATTATATCCTACGCCAGCCACTACCCAGGTCTTACCCATCTGCAGGTGTTCTCCCCAGATCCTCATAGCTGATTCTGCATGCAGGTTCCAGACTAACGACTCCTTCCTTCTTTTCTGCCTCCAGGATCAAAGACAGCCTGGCAGTGATGAAGGACTGAGTTCCTGTCTGTCTGTCTGTCTGTCTGTCTGTCTGTCTGTCTGTCTGTCTGTTTTCCAGTGATTTTATTTGAAAGACAAGGTCTCACTGTGTAGCCTTAAGCTCACAGGGATCTTCCTGCCACCCAAGTGTTGGGGTTATAGATGTGAGCCGCTATGCCCTGCTGTGAACTGCTTCTTTAAAGCTAAGTTTAGCGTTGGAGAATTTTGAAGCAGGAAGTGAGAGAGGCTGCATGGACCTTTCCCAAGGTTCTTAAAGACCAGATGAGAACTGTTGGGCCCTTTGGGATGAGAATTGTGGGTTCCTCATCAACCACAGAACCTTTCTGCTTACTCTAAAACCTACGAAAGGGACCTTCCATCAGCCATGTGGGCCTGAACCCTCCTACAATCCCCCACGGTGCTGCTGTTTGTCTGTTTATGGCATCAATTCTGTATGAATCGCTTCCACCGAAGGACAACCAGCCTCAGTGTCCCTCTTAAACTCCAAACCTGAAGCCTTTCAATAGGCAGTTTAGTCAATGCTCACAGCATGAGGCACAGGAAAGATGCCAAGGGGAGTCAGAAAGGATCTGGGAAAGGAGAAAGGCCGCTTCTGCCTCAGGCTAACCTCACAGTGGCTGCATCTTTGCAGGGGGAAAAAAGTTTGACTGGAGCCTACCTGCTTGAAAACTGCCATGGGCCCTAACAACAACAGCTAATGGGTCTGAGCATTTTCATGAGAGCCTGATCATTAAGTGAATGAATTTGCTCTGTTATGTCAGCCTTACATGATGGATTATTGTACCAGCCTGATTTTATAGCAGGGGAGAGAGGCCCTGGGGTCCACATCTATTTGGTCAAGGTCACACAGCCGGCAGATGTTGAGCTGGCCTGGAGCTGGTTCTGGTCTTTGCTGCTAAACTTTTAGACCTGCTGTTTCTCACGAGAGTTGAGAGGACCTGTTCCAGGTCAGACAGATGACAGCTGAAAACTGCAGACGAACATTTGAATGGGGGATACCAGCATCTAGAATCTAGGCCCCAAATTAGGAAGAACATTTTACAATTCCCTTTGAGATGGGGTCCTAGAAATAGGAAAAGGACATTGAGGGAGGAAATAGAAAAAGGACATTGAGGGAGGAGCCACCATAAGCATGCCTGCCTTTCCTTATGGCAGAGAAGAATTTCAGGTAAAACAAAACAAATCAGAAAAATCTCAAAACAAAAACCTACCCAAGTCTTCATCTGTCTCCCACAGATGGGGCTAAATGGAGACTGATGAAGACATGGTTTAAGCTGTCAGACTGGGAAGCTGGCTACGGGGGCTGTCTGCAGCCCCTTCTGCCCTCATCCCATTCCTCTGCCCTTATCCCATCCCTCTGCTCCTGCTTGTGCACAGGCAAGTCCACCCAGAAGGTACAGGGCCTGAGATCACGGGAGGCAGAGGCTAACCACACCCCACATAACTACCTTAAATCTTCTTAAAACACGGAGTTGAGGTTCGTGAACAGAAGCGGTGTAGAGGAAGGCTTTGAATGGTGGTTTAGACCAGTGGTTCTCAGCCTGTGGGTTGCAACCCCCTTGTTGGGTGGAATGACCTTTTCACCGAGGTCACCTAAGAGCATCTGCATATCAGATATTTACATTCCAATTCATAACAGTAGCAAGAGTGCAGCAGCAAAGAAGATAACTATGGCTGGGGTCGCCACAACATGAGGAACGGTATTAAAGGGAGGCAGCATTGCAAAGGTTGAGGACCACTGGTTTAGACGGTGTTGCAGCCACCTGTTTTGGGGTCCCTGTGTTTGCTGCTCGGCCTAGAGAAGATGGTCTGCTGAGGTCCACTTTGTTCTCCTATCAAATGGGACAATATGGCCTTCTTCCCAGGCTCTTGAAAGTTGCATGTGCTGATATACTCAGGGTGCATTATGCTGTGTCTGGTATGTATTCAACACTCAAGCTGTGTTTGTTGTTCTGACAGGGTTGTGTCTGCACCAGCTTTGCCTCATGGTGGACCAGGAAGCTGCTGAAAAGAAAGTTTATAACAAGGCTGGGCTAGAGTCGAGTTCTTGCCATCTGTTCCTCTCATCGGCTTTGTCCTCTCCTGGCCTGTGTCCCTGGTGCTCTCGTTTCCCTGCAGACTGATGGGACAGTCTCTGACCCAACACTTCACAGTGCTGCAGCTGCCTTGGCTGTCTAAGACTTGCAGACATGTTCACTCCCTCAGAGAGGGGCTGCCAGAGAGGCAGGGGGCCTGCGACAGATGATGGCAGGCTCACCACAGTCACATGGGTGGCACAACAGAGCGAGAAGCACGTGCTCCGATATGGCCAGAACTTTCTAGAATCTACTCAGGATATCCAGGAAGGGAGCAGAACAGGTGCGTGGACTTCCAGGGAAATGATGCTACAAAGTCAAGGTGACAGCAGCTGCAGAGCCAGACAGCTGCCCCTTTGTTAAGAATCTCAGAACTGGCCATTTTCTCTCTGGTGAGTTTCTAAGACCGGAGCAGCCAGCTTGGAGGAACAGGCCCCACGAGTCACAGGGGAC